>NC_133663.1:198713461-199047254 GCF_037893015.1 Macrotis lagotis
GAGCTGCTATGAATATTTTTGTACAAGTGATATTTTTACTGATTTTCATGATTTCTTCAGGGCATAGACCCAGTAGTGGTATTGCTAGATCAAAGAATATGCACATTCTTATTGCCCTTTGGGCATAACTCCAGAAAGGTTGGATCAGTTCACAGCTCCACCAACTATGTACTAATGTCCCAGATTTCTCACATCCCTTCCAGCATTGATCATTGTACTTTCCGGTCATATCAGTCAGTCTGAGAGGTATGAGGCTGTACCTCAGAGATGCTTTAATTTGCATTTCTCTAATAAGTAATGATTTAGAGCAATTTTTCATGACCGTAGATTGCTTTGTTTTAATCATCTGTAAATTGCCTATGCGTATCCTTTTAACCATTGTCAATTTGGCAATGGCTTGTTTTATTAGAAATTTGACTCAGTTCTCTATATATTTAATAATGAGTTCTTTGTCAGAAATACTAGTTGTAAAAATTGTTCCCCAATTATTACATTTTTTTTATCTTGGATATAGTGGTTTTGTCTGTACAAAAGCTTTTTAATTTAATGTAATAAAAATTATCTAGTTTGTTTTTAAAGATGGTCTCCATCTCTTCCTTAGTCATCAACTGCTTCCCTCTCCATAGATTTGACAGTAAACTATTCCTTGATCTCCTAGTTTGCTTATAATATTGACTTTTATGTCCAAATCCTTAATCCATTTTGATCTTATCTTAGTACAAGGTATGAGATGTTGGTCTAATTGAAGTTTCGGTCATACTAACTTCCAATTTTCCCAACAGTTTTTATTGAAGAGAGAATTTTTATTCCAAAAGCTGGACTTTTCGGGTTCATTAAACAGCAGATTACTGTAATCATTTCCTGCTATCTCTTTTTCACCCAGTCTATTCCACTGATCCACCACTCTATTTCTTAGCCAATACCAGACAGTTTTGATGACAGATGCTTTATAATATAATTTTAGATCTGGTAGGGCTAAGCCATCTTCTTTTGCACTGTTTTTCATTAAATCCCTGGAAATTCTTGACTTTTTATTTCTCCATATGAATTTACTTACAATTTCTTCCAACTCATTAAAGTAATTTTTTTGTAATTTTGATTGATATTATACTAAAATGAGTAGTTTAATTTAGGTAGCATTTTCATTTTTGTTATATTAGCTCAGCCTATCCATGAGCAGTTGATATTTGTCCAGTTATTTGAATCTGAATTTTATTCATGTGAGAAGTGTTTTGCAATTGTTTTCATACAGTTTCTGAGTCTACCTTGGCAGGTCGACTCCCAAGTATTTTATATTGTCTGAAGGTGCTTTCAATGAGTTTTCTCTTTCTAGCTCTTTCTGCTGTAACTTTGTAGTCATATATATATAGAAATATTGAAGATTTATTTTATATGACTCTGCTAAAGTTGCTAAGTGTTTCTAGTAGTTTTTTACATGATTTTTTAGGATTTTCTAGGTATACCATCATGTCATCTGCAAAGCGGCCTGAGCTTGAGGGGTGGGTTGTGGGTATGCTGCTACTGTGTTCTGGGAAGAGAACTCTGTTGAAATGAAAGTATGGAGCCCATGGTTCTCCTGACCAGCAGAGCCCAGTGGATTGATGTCCAGTCGCACTTTTCAACTCTCTGTGCTTGAACTTGCCCTCCAGCCCTACTGGAGCACCCCAGACCACCATTCCCACAACCAAAGCTTCCACAGCTCTCACAGTCAATGCCCCTGTGGTTGATCTTATGTTAGTCTGGGTCTCACTCTGCCCCCGCTGACTCTTTGCTCTCTTCCTCCAGCTCACCCGTGATCCCTGGAGACAGACCTTGTCAGTAAATGTTCTTCTCCTAGCTTCTTTTTTTTCTGAGTTTTGTTGATAAATTTCTGTTAAGAGGTTTGTTTCACATTATTTATGAGGGAAAACCAGGAGACCTTAGCACAATGCGTGTCTTCTCTCTGCCAGCTTGGCTGGAAGCTCTTTTCTTTTTTTATGTGTATATGCTTAATAAAAATAATAGGTAATTGCCTGTTTTTTTCCCTTTTTAGAAGATATAGTTTCCTCCCTTATCCCTTTTAATGATATCTATTTTTGTTTTAACTTTGTCAGAGATCAGGATTACTATGCCTGATGTTTTTTACTTCTGCTTCAGCATAATCTATTGTCCTCCATTTTTTTACTTTACCTGTGTGTATCTCTCTGCTTCAAATGTGTTTCTTGTAAACAAGATATTGAAGAATTCTGTCTTTTATTCCATTCTGTTTATGTATTTCCAATTTATGGGAGAGCTCATCCCATTCACAATTACAGTTGATTACCAATTATGTATTTCATTCCATGCTTTCTTCCCCACTTATACTTTTCTCTTTCCTTTTCTTTTATCTCTCCTCACCAAAGGTTTACTCCTTCTCCCCTTTAACTTTTTTTCCCTCTTTCTCCTTCCCTTTTATCAGTCTCTTCTTCCTCTTTCTTTCCCTTTCCTCCCCTACTTCCCTGTAGTTAGAATAAATTTTTAAACTCAATTGGGAATATACCTTATCCTTAATTTCCCTCTACTATAATAGGTTTTTGAGCTTCTTTATGTAGTGTTATTTATCCTCCAATGCCTAGGCTTTTCCCAGTATAATCCTTCTTTTCATGTCTTCATTGATTTAACCCTGTCTTGTACCTACAAACCCTAGTAGTACAATTTTGAAGGAATGATTGATTTATTGATTGATAAGCAACATTGTCTTATAGTCTCTGTCCAAATACACTCCTCTCTTCTGTCTCAGAAATATATTTTTAAGAGTCATAAATAACATCAAATTATAATGAATTTATAACAATTTATAACACAACTTCTTTTTAAGCACTCATTGTAGATACACAGTCCTTATGAGCTAAAGTGTCAAGTAAATCAAAATCACTTCATGTTCTATTTATTTCCAGTTCTTCAAACACTTCCTCCCTAAGTCCCTATAATACTATAACTATAGTACTACAGTCTTTTTTTTTTAAACTAAAATATGGAGGAAGGCAAGGTCACTTCATGATTTATTTATTTCCAGTCCTTCTAACTACACTCTCTCCCTCTAATTATTTAGTAATACAACCTTCATTAGCTAATGTATCAAATAAAACAGGATCACTTTAAGATTTAATCATGTGCAAATCCTTTTAAGTACATTCTGTCCCTCTTTCTCAATAAAAATACAACCCTTCTGAGCAACATCACTTCATGATCCATTTATATTTAAATGCTCGAAGTATAATTCCTTCAACTATATCAACTATATTCATTCCTCATTATAACATATTAATTAAAGGCTCAACATTTTCTGGTCATCTTATATCCATAAACTCTCTCTAATTATGTTTTTAACTATTCTATGAGAAATACATTTATCAAGAGTTATAAATATTATCTTCCCTTGTAGGGGAAGTTTACCTTTTGATATTCTTGACTAGCTTTTTCCCCCCATTACATTTACCTTTTTACCCATCTCTTTTACCCACCTCATTACTCAATATTAGCCCAGTAAAATGTGAAAGTTCTATACAACTTTTAAAAATTATTTCTGATTTCATTATTTCAAATGAAAAAAAACTGTTCCCTCATCAATGATTTCTTCACATATCAAGAGTTCTGGAATGGATTAATAATGAGTATTGAGATATCACTGAATTTTATTTACTTTTCTGTTAATCTGCCCATCTATATTTTTACTTATATATTCACTCATATTATCAGACTTTTTAACATATAGTAGGACAAAATGGCTATAAATTTTCACTTGAATTCACTCCACTGGTGGTGAATTCATCCTTTTCATTTTTGCTATTGGTAATTTGACTACCTTGTTTCTTTTTTAAATCAAGTTAACCAATTGTTAACTATTTTATTGCTTTTTTCATAGAGAAAATTCTTAATTTTGTTTACTATTTCAATAGTTTCTTTACTTTTATTTTTATTAGTTTTGCTTTTATTTTCAGGGTTTCTAATTTGGTATTTAGTTGGAAATTTTTAATTTGTCCTTTTTTCTAGCTTTTTTAGTTGCACATCAAATTCATTGATCAATTTTTCCCACAATTTATTCAAATATGCATTTAAAGATTTAAAATTTCCCTAAAAAGTTGTTTTGATTTATCCTGTATTTTGGGTATGTTTTCTCATTATTCTCTTAGATGAAATTATTGATTATTTTTGTGATTTGCTGTTGACCCATTCATTCTTTAAAATTAGGTTATTTAACTTCCATTTAATTTTAAAACTATTCTTGCTTGGATTTTTGTTACATGTAAGTTTTATTGCATCACGATCTGAAAAAGATGCATTGAATATTTCTGCCTTTCTGCATTTGACTGAGGTTTGGGGGACCTAATATATGGTCAATTATTGTGTAGGTGACATGTACCACTTGAGAAAAAAGATCTATTCCTTTCTATCCCCATTCAATTTTCTCCAGAAATGTATTATATCTCACTTTTCTAAAATCTATTCATCTTGTTCATTTATTTCTTGTTTAATTTTATGGTTAGAATTATGTAATTCTGTGAGAGGGAGGCAGACGTTTGTTTAGTATAGTTTTACTCTCTATTTCTTCCTATAATTCACTCATCTTCTCTAAGAATTTGGATGGCATGCCACTTAGTGCATATATATGTACATATATATATATATGTTAATTTTAATATGTTAATATTCCTTCTTTGTCTTTGGTGACTTTTAATACCTAAGTTAGCATAGTTTCCTTCTTTATATCTTTAAATTAGATATATTTTTGCTGTGATTTGTCTGATATCAGGATTGCTACTCTTGCATTTTTAACTCGAACTGAAGCAATATATAGTCTGCTCCAGATTTTAAGCTTTACTCTTTCTTGTAAATAACATTGTGTAGGGTTCTGTTTTTTAATCGACTGTGTTATCCATTTATATTTATGAGAGATTTCATTCCATTCACATTCATAGTTATGATTACTAGTTCTTCATTTCTCTCCCTTCTATTTTTAGCCATTTATACTTTTTTCTCGCCTTTCATCCTATCCCTCCTCAGGAGTATTTTGCTTTTGACAGCCCCCTTCCTCAATCTACCTTCCCTTTTATCAACTTCCCATTTTTCCTTTCCCTTTTCCCTTCCTACTTCCTTGTAGGGTAAGAGAAATTTCTCAGCCCAGTTGCAAGTGTGTGTTATTCCCTCCTTGAGACAAATCTGTTGAGAGTAAGATTCAATGCTCAGATCCTCCTTTCTTTCCCTCTACTATAATAGGTCTTTTTTACCTCTTCTTTGGCTTCCCCTTTCTTTTTCCAGTATAAATCTTTTTTTGTCTTAATTCTTTAAAAAAAATGACATCATAAACAACTTATACCCATACCCTCTAAGTAAATCCCCTCCAACTGTCCTAATAGAAATACCATTCTCAAGATTACATGTATTATTCTCCCATATTGGATAAACTCCCATGTAGTTATATTGACTAGATATTTTTTCTTTCCATTTATATTATTCTGCTTCTCTTGAATCCTATATTTAAAGATCAAATTTTCTGTTCAGTGTTAGTCTATTTTTTGGGAAATCATGGGAGTCTGCTATTTTTTGTAAGTTCATCTTTCCCCTGAATGAATATGCTGATTTTTGCAGCTCACTTGCTTCTTAGATTTAATCCAAATTTGTTTAACCTCCAAATATCTTATTCGGATCTCTGATACTTTAAGGTGGAAGCTACATAATCCTGATTATGGTTTCTTGGAATTTGAATTGTATCTTTTTGGCTACTTACAGTAAGTATTTTTTATTTTTTCTGATAATTTTGTAATTTGGCTATAATATTCCTTGAACTTTTTATTTTGGAATATTTTTCAGGAAGTTATTGGTAAATTCTTTCAGGGAATATTTTGCTTTCTCAATCTAGGATATTAAAGCAGCTTTCCCTGCTAATTTCCTGAAAGGTATTGTCCAAACTCTTTTTTGGATCATGGCTTTCAGGTAGACCAATAATTCATAAATTATTTCTTCTGGATGTATTTTCCAGGTAAATCATTTTTTTTTGCACTGAGATCCTTTACATTTTCTTATGTTAATCCAGTCTTTTTATTTTGTTTCACAGATTCTTGATGTCTCTATATAATTAGTTTTCACTTAAGCATTTATTTTCTTCAATTAGTTTTTGTATCTCTTTTTCCATTTGGCCAAGTCTACATTTATAGGAGTTGTTTGCTTTTTCCATTGGGTAAATTTTACTTGAAAGTTATTTTTTATTCACTCTATTTTATGCTTCCTTTTCCAATTTTTCATTATTCTCCTGCATGCTTATTTCTTTTCCCATTTTTTTCCTTGAACCTCTCTTATTTGCTTTTTAAAATCTTTTATGAGCTTTTCCAAGAGAAAATTTTGGATTTTAGATAAATTTATAATCCCCTTTGGGAGCTTCACATGTAGCTATTTTGGCACTGTTTTCCTCTTTTGAATTGGCATTTTGATCTTTCCTATTACCCCAGTAGTTTTCTATGGCTATTGCTCTCTCTCTCTCTCTCTCTTTATTTCTAAAGTTGAACTTTGCTCCTGGGTACAGGAGACACAGTACCAAGTATTTTGTCCTCAGGGTTCACTGGTTTTCTGCACTAGAAATTGTGGTACTGGCTGTTCACTCCTTGTGTTAGGGTAGCTGACCCAGTCCCGCCTATTGCCTTGCTGTTCAAGGGCTCACAGTATGTCTTGTAGGCTTGAGCCCTCACTGCTTGTCTGCTGAGTTGGAACCCAGAGGTTTGGTTATCTGCTCTGTAGCTAAGAGCTCCAGCTGGCTTTCCATTTCTCACATGGACTGCATTCCCCTTTTATCCAAGTATGATAGACCTCTAAGATATCTTGAACTGAAAAGTTATTTCAGTATTTTTGTGTCTTCTATCACTTCAGAATATGTTTAGAGGCTTCATTTAAATCTGCTTCAGAGGTAAAGTGGTAAAGGTTAGGGAATTTTCTACCTTTTTCCCTACCATCTTGCTTCTGCCTAGGAAGTCTCCTCAAGAGATGAAAGTTTTAAAACCTTTAAATAGCAGAGGAAACTACAGGGACTTGTAGACAGATAAAAGGCCAATGAATTTAGAAATTAGAGGTTACTGAAAACCTTAAAAATGCTGGTAGCAGAGATGGAAACTAGATAACACATGATAGAGCAACAAAAGAAGAGGGGAAGAGAATATAGTTTAAATTTTCTATAACTTTGTTAGTAAAGATATGAAAAATAAGTTCCAGGTTATATTAATGGTTATGTTATCCTTTTATTTTCCTTTTTTGGTTCATAGATATTTGATTATGTTTATAGACAGGGTAATAAACACAAGACAGGAAGACTTTGTAAGATAAGTAAATGAGTAGGAAATAATAATTGGAATAAGGCCATTGGGGAAATGTGAAAGAATGTGATTTTAGTAGATTTAGATTTAGAAAGCCAATCAGTCATCTGAAATTTATTAAGGTCCTACTATATACCAGATACTCTGTGCTCAGTAGTATGATACAAAAATGTCAAAAAAAGCTCCTGCTCTCTAGTACCTCATAATATGGAGAAAAGCAGTCTTATTCACTGAGATGAAAGGAAAGGAAGTGACTACTTGTAGAAACAGAGAGGTTTTAAGATATAAAAAAGAAAATTTACTAATTAATTTTCATTGGAGAACCATTGACATTTATTCAGATACCATGTTATCTCTAATTTGTAATGCATAACTAATAAAAGTAGTTCAAATTAGTTACCTTTTTTCTCTTAAGTTCACTCATTAAATGTCTCTAACTCCATGTCCAGACATTCAACTAAAATTGCTTTCACCAAGGTTACCAGTGACTTCCTTGTCACCAAATCCAATGACTTTTTCTTTTCTTTTTTTTTTTTAAACTGGGACTTTGGGAACTTTATTTCAGATCTTTTGGCTAATTAACTTTCTTTTTTTTGTAAGGCAAATGGGGTTAAGTGGCTTGCCCAAGGCCACACAGCTAGGTAATTATTAAATGTCTGAGACCGGGTTTGAAGCCAGGTACTCCTGACTCCAGGGACAGTGCTTTATCCACTGCATCACCTAGCTGCCCCACACCACCTAGCCGCCCCAACTTGTTATCAATTTTTGCATATTACTCTGTTATTGCCTTCCCAATTTTTTCTCTGTGTACTTGGGCTATTCTTATACTCAGTATCTAAGATTTTGTTTGTTGTGATATGCATAGGAAAACATTTCATTTCAGTTTCCATCTTCATCATTACATATATTCTAGATGAAGAAAATTCTTAGTATAAAAGATATTGCTTTAAATTATATCATAAAGGTGCTTCTACCACTCTCATTCTCAATTAAAATAAATAGCAAAATGATCTATGGTAGTACCTTTTTCCAGTAAGAATATATCTTTGAGGGGGTAGCTAGGTGGCACAGTGGATAGAGCACCCGCCCTGGAGTGAAGAGTACCTGAGTTCAAGTCCATCCTCAGATAATAATTGCCTAGTTATGTGACCTTGGGCAAGTCACTTAACCCTATTGCCTTAAATAAAATAAAAAAGAATGTCTTTGAGTTACATGTTCAATCAAAGGTAAAAAAAATATGTAAACAAGGAATTCTAGTGTGAAAGTAGTCAAGTTTCTTGAAAGACTCCTTGTGCCCTATACCAAAGCTACAAACAAGGATAGGAATGTGTCCAAAAGCGTGTCTATAGGAATATCACACACACACACACACACACACACACACACACACACACACACACACAAATACATCAATTGACCAGCTAATGTTTTTGTGAACTTTGAAAGATTGGAAGATTTGAACTTCCCATAGGAGCTGGAAGCAGAATTGCAGTTGTGATATTAGCCCAAAGAAAATAATATCCATAAGCATGAGCTCTTCGAGCATAAAATAGTCAAACTTGAAACTTTATAAAGACACCAGATCTTAGAAGCTAGAAGGAAGGTACACATGAAGAATACATAAGAATTACACTAAACTAGAAAAGGACTCCTAATAATGATGTTGATGTTTCTCCTTCATTCTTAAAGAAGGCCATGACATCAGAATGTGAAGTCATGACAAACACATGAATTGGATTTGAGTGAGGAAATGCTAAGTCACCAGCCTCACTTTCTCCTTCAGTGCCATCTGGGTTCAATGACCAGATATGAATCAGGGCAATTAGAGATGCCTTGAAGAAGAGGCAATCAGGGTTAAGTAACTTGCCCAAGGTCACACAGCAATTAAATGTCAGTTGTCTGAAATTGGACTCAAACTCCTGTCCTCCTGACTCAAAGGTCAGTACTCTATCCACTGTGCCACCTACCAGATGGCATTACTAATAATTAAGAACTGAACCACATACGGCAACTAGATGGCATAGTGGACAGAGTGATAAACCTTGAGCCAGAAAGATATTTTGCTTTATGTTATGTTTTATATTATCTTTTATGTTTTGCCATGCCCAAGTTTTTTTCTTATATTTAGTTGATTTAAAAATAAAAAGCAGTTATCTAAAACAATCAGCATCTTCTTTATAATGGCAATAAATAAGAAGCTATCCCAGTAAGATCAGGTATGAAACTAGGATGCCCACTGTCACCAATATTATTTAATATTGTATTGGAAATTCTAATAATAGAGCAAGAGAAGAAAAAGAAATTGAAGAAATCAGAAAAGGGAATGAGTCAAGAAAACTATATCTTTTTTTTCAAATGATATGATGATATTCTTGGAAAATCCCAAAGACTAAACTAAGAAGTTAGCTGGAAGAGTTAATAATTATAGCAAAATAATAGGATTTAAAGTAAATCCATATAAATAATCAGCATTCTATATATCACAAACAAAATGCTGAAATAAGAGATAGTAAAAAATAGCTCATTTAAGTAATTCTAGAAGTATAAAATATCTATGTACACACCTGTCAACCCCCCCCAAATACCCAGAAAGTATATAAACAAAAAATTTTTTAATTATACAAATTAAAATCTGATTTAACTATTTGGAGAGATATGAATTTTTCATAGGTAGATTTGGACAAGGACCAGTATAACAAAAATGAAAATTTTTACTCAAAATCATACTTTTAATGTCATCCCAATTAAATTGCCAATTTTCTACTATACTAAAAATAATAATAAAATTCATTTGAACAAACAAAAAGTCAAGAATATGAAAGGTAATAATTTTTTTAAAGTGTAAAAGGAGATTTGTAGTACCAGATCTTAAACTATGTTATAAAGTAATTATTAAAACAATGTTGGCTAGAGCACTGGCCCTGGAGTCAGGAAGACCTGAGCTCAAATCCAGCCTTAGACACTTAATAATTATCTAGCTATGTGACATTGGGCAAGTCACTTAACACCATTGTCTTGCAAAAAACAAAAGAACCCAAAATAACTATATAATACTGGCTAAGAAATAGAAAATTGGAGTAGAAAATATCTACAATTTATAGCCACAAATAAACTCATATTTAACAAGCAATAAAGACTTAAGATTTTCTTATGAGAATTCATTATTTGTTTAAAAAATTATTGGAAAACTTAGAAATCACTAAAACAGAATTTGGCATGGAACAATAATATCTCACAATATTTAGCAATATTACTGTTGTTATTGTTTGTTATTCACTCTCACAACAGTTATGACATGCAAATGAATTGAAGTAAGAAAGGACTGTGCAAAGCATCAGTCTCATTTTCTCCTCTTGAGCCAGCTGAACTAGATCCTGATTTATCAAGATAAGAGCAATATAGATACTTTTCCTAGATATAAAGAGAAATATCCAAGAAAACTAGAAGAACATAGAATGTATAATTTATCAGACTTAAAGATAGGCAAACAACTGAAAATAAACAAAAAATAGAAAACAAATCCAGGTCTAAAATGGTTAAGTTCAATTAATTTTAATTTAAAAGGTTTTATATAAATAAAACAAATTTATCCAAGATTATAAGAAAAGCAGAAAATTGTGTGTGTATGGGGGGGAATTTCATACACACACACACACACACACACACACACACACACACACACACACACATATATATATATATTAACTAAAGATCTCATATCTAAACTATATAAAAACAAGTCATTCCTCAATTGATAAACTGTCAAAGGATATGGGCAGGCAGTTTTCCAGCAAGGAAATCAAAAAAATTTATAGTCAAATGAAAATATACTCTAAATCATTATTGATTGGGGAATCAACCTTGGTATAACCTTTCATACCTACCAGATTGGTTAAGATAATAGAATTGGTAAGTGACAAATTTTGGAGAGGATATGGAAAAATTCATAATGGTAGAATTGTGAAATGGTCCAGGATGCTTATGTTGGAGAAGAATTTATAATGATGTCCAAAATCTTTGACCCAGAAATACCACTACTATTCCAAAGATGATTAGGAAAAAAGGAAAAGAACCTATATGTTATTAAAAAAAGTTTATAGCAGTTCTCTTTCTTGTGACAAGGAACTGAGAATTTCAGGGATGCCCATCAACTGGAGAATGACTGAACAAGTTGTGTTTTTTGAATATAATGTAATACTAATTTGCAATAAGAAATTATGTTCAAGGCTTCCTGGGTGAGGTTAAGATTCTGGTAAGAAACTAGGAAGCTCCCACAACTTTTCCCACTCTCCTTCTGAAGCAATTTCAAATGAAGCTTCTAAACAGATCCTAAAGCAACAGAACCTACCAAAAAACAGAGTGAAGCAAAATTTCAACTCAAGAGAATTTGGAGAAACTTCAGGAAAAGTTTGTTTCATTCAGGTAAAAGGACAGTGTAGCCCAGCATTGGCAGGGTAGCTGAGAACTCAACAGGAGGCTCTTAGCACAGTGCAGGTCAAGTCCTGTTTCAGTAGACCAGTAATATAAGCAGGTCAGCAATGAGAACACAAACCCTAGCTCAAAAGGGAAGTTCATGCCCTGGAATTCTGGTGCCACATGCAGGCCTGGGTCAGGCTGCCCTAACAAAGAGTGCAAACAGTGTGCATCTGAAATGCCAGAGTGGAAAACCAAGGGACCAGACCCCTGACTCCCAGCACAAAAACTTAGGACAGTTTCCCCCTGTGTCCCAAAGCAGAACACAACTCTAAAAAATGACCAGAAAAAACAAAAAGAGTACTAATCATAAAAAACATCTATGTTGACAAGATCAAAATACCATTTCAGAAGGGGAAAGCAATGGCAAAATGCCTATATATGAAGCCTCAAAGGGGATTGTGAATTGGTCTCAAATCCAAAAAGTCCTTTTAGAAGAATTCAAAAAGAATTTTGAAACCAAAAAAGAGAGAAAGAAGAAAAATGGGAGAAAAGATTAAAAGCAATGCAGAACTATGAAAAAGTGGCAAGTGCTAACACAAAAACTGACTAAAGAAAACAATTTACAATTAAAAGTAAAATTGGTCGGGGTTTGCAATTTGAACTATGTCCAAAGGGCAATAAAATTGTGCATACACTTTGATACTTCTAATAGGTCTAGAAAACATAAAAAAGAGAGCAAAAAAAAGGGAAAAGTCCCACACGTAAAAAAAAAAAGTATTTATGGTAGTTCTTTTTTTGTCATGGCAAAGAATTGGAAATTGAAAGATGTCCATTAATTGGGAAATGGTCAAAAAAAGTTTGGTATATCAATATGACATGATTTCTATAAGAAAATATGAGTGACTGGACTTTAGAAAAACTTGGAAAAACTTGTAGGAACTCATGCTGGGAGAAATGAGCAGAACCATTGTATACATTAGCAGTAACATTGCAAGATGATTGACTATGATGGACTTGGTTCCTCTTAATAGTTCAGTGATAAAGGACTATTCTAAAAGACATGCAATGTCATCCATATCTGGCAGGGGGTGGGGGGGACTATGAACTTTTAAAGCAGAGTAAAGCTCTCTATGTCCATTTCTAACCTTATTTCATGTTTTTTTCTTGCTTTCTCATGGTTCCCCCCTCTTTATTTTTAATTTTTTTTGCAATGTGAGTAATATAGAAATATATAAAATGCAAAATTGCAAATGTTCATCTTATATCAAATTACTTGATACCCTGGGTAGGGAAAGAGGTAGGAAAATGCAGAACTTAGTAATTTATAAAAAGATGAATCTTGAAAGCTTTCTATATAATTGGAAATAATAAAATAGCACAAAAAAGAAATTATGCACTCAATGATTTTTTGAAAAATATGGAAAGACTTGCAGAAAATAATGAAGAGGGAGATGAGTGGGATTAAGAGAACATTGTATACAGAAACAGCAGTATTGTTTCAATAATGATTTTAAGAAAATCAGTTAATTTGTATATTATAAATACTCAAATTAACTACAAAGAACATGTGGATAAAGATATTATCTACATCCAGAGAAGGAAGTATGTGTAGAATAATTTATCAAATATGTATATATATATATGTGTGTGTGTGTGTGTACATGTATATAATCATATTTCTAGGGAAGGAGGGGAGGAAAGAAAAAAGAAATTACATCATGCTTTTGTTGTATATTTGAAAGGAATAAGAGGTTGAGCGTAATAGATTTACAATTTTTGCACAATCATTTTTTAATTATACTATGTTATGAAAATGCTTGTTTTATACCATAAATTAAAAAATTAAAAAGAAACAGTAAGGATTTTAAATCACTCTATTAAAGCATAAAAATAGAGTAAGAAGACTATTGGACTAGTGATCTCCATCTCTTCCAAAGAAATTAAGAATGAAAACAAGTAAATGATAAGAAAACCTACAACCTATGACCAGAAATGTTTCAGGAACACACAGAGCCTCCAGTTCATTGACCATTAATGCTCCAGGAAGATTGCACCTATTTGACTTCAAATGTACCTGGAATTCATCAGCATTGTGACTGAGATATTTCAATGTGACCAAATGATCATATTCTATGAATTTGAATGATTTGGAGGGATCTGAAGACATTATCTTTGATCCAATATAGTTCAGGAAGATCTGGTATTTGATAACTTTCTGAGTGTAAAATGAGTTGGAGAGAGTGGAACAATGGCAGGAGCCCAGGAGATCAAAATATGAACACCCAAAATGCTTTCTGAACATGAGGAAAGGAGCTGAGTTTGGCCTTGACACAAAATATGAAATAAGAAACCAAAGGTGGAGATTTAAATAAAGAGAATACATTAAAGAAAAGAGAAATATTATATCAAGAGATATACAAAGAAGCAAGGAAATCTATTAGAGGTGTGGAAAGTTGGCCACACACGCCAAAAATGGCTAAAGAAAATTAAATATAAGATTAAAATGAAATTATATGAGAAATGAGAACTCTGGTGGAAAAAACTCAGAGAACAAATTGATTTCAACAACAGGAGGAAAGTCTCACCCATTATCCTCAAATTAATCATCTCAATTGTGTCAAATAGAATCAGGTTGAAAACCCATTTTGCCTTATTTCTTTGATTTATAAGAGCAGTTGAATTACACTGACTGGGATGCTAACCTATAACCAAAAGTCATTTGGAGAGAGTGCAGGCAGGCAGAAATTTTCACTTCCCTGAAATAGGTGTTAGTCTCAACTAACTTCCTTTTTCAACATGATATGTGATAATAATTATAAAATTGTGTGAAAAAAGAAATGTTTTCTTGGGCTGACCCTCATCAAACATCTTGTGAAAATAGCACCTATCCAAGAGAGTTCAATTTACTGAAACACTGTTCACTGAAAATGTTCCTCTCCTGAAATGGTTTAACACTTAACATACTTCATGAATATAAATCATAACAAAAAAAGTTGTATTACCCTGACTTCCTGCTCTTTTACCCCTTCTAATTCTCACTTCGGAAAAGTGTGTTCATCTTTTAACTACATGACTGATATGATGAATTTCAAAATTATGAACATTTATTCCTATGTATCCTTGTAGTCTCTTTGAATGTCATTTTATTGGAAGGTTCTTTGAGAGTTCAACATATTAATTTTCTTTGTTATATCATGAGAGTTAGCTTGAATAACATGGGATACCATCTCCTTAGATAGATGTGTGAATTACTATTATCCTTTCTGAAAACTCTGATAAAAAATATAGTGAATTAGAAGCAGTAACTTAGATAACATGTATTAGATGTTAGGTAACTAGATGTTGCTTTATTAGGAAGTTATACAAAAGTAATTTATATAACTTTATCTTACCTACTTTTTAAATTTCTATAAGAGTTATATCTAAGTTAATCTAAAATAGACCTAATCAATCATCCTTCTGCTCAATTTTATTATTGTTCTTTATTTGTCACTTTATTCCTCTATTCTAAAATCAGCAAAATTTGACGGCTTCAGCTTTTGAAAAGTAAGATATTGTGTAGGATCACTAATGAAACTCATTTTCATATTACTATCCAGTAGCTGGACTATTTCCTTGTAGATAAAAATATTTTATAGATGCAAATATTTTACTTAATTTTAATGCATGTGACTATATATTGTATAACTATATATATACTAAAAGGTTTTTTTATCATTGAATAATAAATGCAAATTTCAAAACAATTTTCTAAAAGCATAGAAGAAAATAAATCTAGGATGCTACAATAAAGATTAGATGATCAATTTTCTTCAGTATTTTAAGAATTTATGGTTTTGGTGCTCTCAACCTCTCTATGGCTCAGTGCAGATGGTCTTTCAAGTGACCCGAAAAATTAATCACTTGGCATCCACAGAATGCCATGCTATACTCAACAATAAATAACGTCTTTCATTTGTCCCCATTCATTGTCTCCAGGGGTCCCCTACAGGCTCTTGAGAATTTTAGTCTAGATTATCATATTTGTTGTTTGTTCAGTCATTTCTAAATCATGTCTGATTCTTTGTGAAATCATTTGTGGATTCTTTGGCAAAGATACTAGAGTGGTTTGCCATTTCCTTTCCTTCAGATACTATATATTCCAGTCAAAGTGATTTAATTTTCCCAAAGCACACTTCATTTTCTACCGCTAATACTCCCACTCTCTCTATATATCTATATCTAGGTATAGATAGAGATAGAGATATAGGGATAGATGATATAGATATAATCTTCATGCCTGAAATTCTCTCCCTCTCCGCTCTGTATCTTTTTGATTTTTCTCCTTTCCTCAAGACTAAGCTAAAGTTTCCCTCATATAAGAGTCCTTAACCAATTCCCCCAGTTGTTAATGATCCCTCCCAAAATGACTTTGTATTTTTTATATTTATGTTGTATTTCTTTATTTATTTACACTTCGTATTCTATCAGTAGAATGCAAGCTCTTGAAGTGAGGAGCTAACTTATTTTTGTCTTTGTATCCCAAAGTACCTAGCAAATTGACTGACCTACAGTAGGAATTTTAAAAATAATAATTGAATTAAATTTGAACAGGGAAGGATTTTCCAGAGCTTGTATTCCAAAGACAATTATCAACATCGTATATATGTACATGCAATGTAGTATAGTGGAAAGGATGATGGATTGAACTTAAATTGTCTAAATGTGCCTGGCTCTATTACATAATGCTGAATATTATCTGGGTCACCTTGGACAAGTTATTTAATCTTTCTGGGATTATTTTTCTTCTTGAATCAAATGAAATATTTGCTAATTATCTCTTATTCTTTTCTGCCTTTTAATTCTCACTTTAGAAAAGTATATTCATCTTTTAACTGCATGATTACATATGATGAATTTCACAATTATTCTTGTGGTATTATGACAGAAAAAGATGAAAGTTTATGGTGAATCTTTCTATATTTTTCTATCATACCTTCTGTGATACCAGCATTCTCTTATTTCAAGTCTTATCTTGTGACATATTGGGGTACTTACAAGTCTTTGAACAGTAAATAAAAATCATATTTACTTTGCTCTAAAAGCATGAATAAGTAATAAAGATAAGTAATAATTGCAGTTATCTTCTCTTAAATATAGCTCCTTTACATGAGGACAAGGCAGGGTTAAAGCACTTGGTATCAGGATTAGTCTTTAGAAATTCACAAAAACAAGGGTTCACAGACTCTACATAGGCTTTTATGAAGCTTTTTATGTAGCTTTTAGAAGCTACATGTCCCCAAGACACCTTTGTCTCAACCTTCAACTATGAATAACTTAGCTCTTCTCAGAAATCCAAAAGAGGTACAAAGGAGGACTCTCAATTCAAGGCTGAAGTATACTTTTTCATTTATTTCATTTATGTATGCTTTTTCCCTTTTATTTTTTCTTTCACAATTTTAATATGGAAATGTTTTTATATAATTTTACATATATATAGCTTATTTCAAATTGCCTACCATTGTAGGAAGAGAGGAAGAGGAGGGAGAAAAATTTGTAACTCAATTCCTATATAACATGAATACTAAAAATTGTCAATATATAATTCGGGGAAAATATCTAAAAAAGTTAAAAACCTAAATAATTAACAGAGGCTTTAGGTTGAGGCTGTTATTGTCCATTGGGTGAAAGTCAGAGTAGTTTGTGTTATAAGGTGGAGTCAAGTATCTCAATTTAAAACACAAAGAGGTTTTAAAAGCCTGTCTTTCCAGTGCTATATGCAGAACAAAAAAGTCATCCCAACTTTTGGGGGGTTGGGGGAGGAAGTAACAAAATGTCAACTTAAGTTGGGTTCTGAGAGGTCAGTAACTACTATTCTTAGATAAACAAACATTCACCTAAAACTTAGTTCACTGCTTCCCCCAAATACAGCATAAATGGGAAATGTAAAGACTATGATAATTTTAGGGAGGCATACTACACACTAGTTTTTAGATCCCAAATTTTATCAAAAACGATTTCTTTTTCTGAGAGGTAAGAAGGAAAGGATGGCCTAATCCATATTGTGATGAAACAGTAGTTATATATTATCTCTTCATACTTTCACACCAAGTTGCAAGGCATTGACTTCTCATTTCAAGGAACTCACAATCTAAGATATATAAAGCAGTTTATGCTAAGTGATGAATGACTGCAGGAAGGAAGGAACTACAAGATCTTCAAGACTATAGAAATATTGAAATGAGATGAACTCTAACATGGGTTAGTTTTCTAATAGCTGGAAAAAGAAGGATGAGGGGGATTCAAAGTTAGAGAAAAGATGTGAGGAAATATTAGCAACTTAAAATATGCATAACATGTTGAATGGATAATCAGAGTTGCAGTTAGACTGGAACTGAAGACTTGTAGGAGAAGAAAGAGAAGTTTGGAGAGGGGAATTTTGAGTTCTAGAATCTTCAATTCAAATCCTAGAGAAATCCTTTGGATCCTAGGAAACATCTGATGCTTTTGAAGCAAGGGAATGATATGATAAGAAAAATCATTTTAGAAAACTTAATCTGTCAGTGATTTACAGACTTTATGAGTTATAGAAATGAAGTGGAGAGAGGTGAAAGGTAAGGAAATTATGTAAAAAAAGTTTGTGGTATTAGACATGAACTCATGAGGGCTCCTACTTTGGTGGTAGTGGAGATATATATATATATATATATATATATATATAGATATAGATATAGATATAGATATAGATATAGATATAGATATAGATATATCTATATATATATACACACACACAAGGATTAGCACAACATTCATAGACACTCCAATCTAGGGAGATTTGCTATAGAATATTTGAAAGACTACTGGATTTGCTTTGAGATTTGAATTCAAATTCTGCCTTTAAATTTTACCAACTATATGACTTTGGATAAACCCTTTAACCTTTCAAAACCATAGTTTTCTCAACTTTAAAATGGGGATAATAATGTCCATGCCACTTAGCTCACAGTGATTGAGGTAAGGATCACATATGATAATGTATAAAAATCCCTTGCAAATGCTATATTACACATTAATAGCCATTATTGTTATTATTTTTTCATAGCCCTAGTTTTTACTTGCAGGGAAATATTATGGCAAATTTTTTTTATTATGGAAATTTTTAAGGTTAATTCCTTCCCCATCACTTTTAAATCTCATAAAATATTTTCCTTAAAATTCAAAGTAACAAATGACTTCAAGTATCCACATTTGTGGATTGTTATTGTTGTTCTGTTTATATGTATGAATATGTGCGTATATGTGTATATACAAACACAAAAATATTTATTCATACTTTTATAAAGACATATGAGAAAAGGAAGGCGATTATTAAATATTCCCAAATCTTCAAAGCAGGAATGTCATCAAAAAAAAGATTAGAAAAGGGAATTTAGTGTCAAATTATGTCTGGCAGCTAGATGATCCAGAAGTCAAGTTGTCTATTTTCTGTGTCTGATGCCAACTGGAATCCAAGACACAGTTTGTACCAGCTGAAGTCTGTCAACTGTGAGAACCATATAAGGGCAATCTGATAGTCAAAACAGGATAAAACTGCAGCCTAAACAAGATGACACATGTATTTGTGTAATTAGCAGCATCAGCAAAAGGAAAGTAGTTTGAAATATTCTGTCAGTTGTCCAAAAATAGAAAAAAGCTTATTTCGCCACTGCAATATTAAATCAGAATCTGACTAAATGAAATTAAATGGGAGATTGCATTGGGGATTTAGGTGGGGATAACATTGACAATATAAAATGTATATGAAAAGATTAATAATATTTAATTAATATCCATCTTAGATACTCCAAATGCAATAAGCTTTTCATATGCATCTAATCATTTCCATAAACATGCCAGAAAACTAGGAAATCAAGAAATAATAAAACAAAAATCAAAAGAATGAAAAAAAATGGCCAACAGTGGGAAATATCTCATTAGAAAAACATCTGCCCTGGAAAATAGATCAAGGATAGATAATTTTAAAATTTATTGGAATATTATTATCTCTCAAGAAATTGTCAAGAAAAACTGTACCCACATCGTATTTTTAAAGTATTTTTTCTGCCAGTTTTTGTGCTTTCTTTTGCAAGATGTTGAATTTCTCTTGCATTTCTTTTCCCAATTCTTCTAATTGATTTGTAAAATCTTCTTTGAGCTTTTCCAAGAAGTCTTTTTTGTCTGGAGACCAATCCATATTCTCCTCTGCAGTTTCATATGTAGTGGTTTTTCTGCCATCCCCTTTTGAGTTGGTGTTTTGTCCAGACTTATCTTCAAGGTAACTATCTATTAGCCTTTTCCTCTGACCTTTCTTATTCTTTAGACCTTTTTCATTCTTGTTCCTATTTGTTTCTGGGCACTGACACAAGTTGAGGGAGAGGCTGCTCATAGACCTTCACTGTTAAGAACCCTAGAGCCCTGATCATTGGTTTGTGACTGTCCTGGTTAGGAACACCAGGTGGTTGCTTACTGGGTCAACCATGGTAGGAATTCCAATGGTTTATAATTTGGACTTCCTTTGTAGGAAATTCCACTTGACTACTCCCTGGGCCCTCCATGTTGGGACTATCAGAAGTTTGATCACTGTACCATCCACATTGGGAATGGTGGAGACTACCCAGAGTTTTGTCTCTGGGCCATCCTTGCTTGAATTCCAGTAACTTACTGAGTTATGCCTTGCAAGTTGGTAACCCTAGCAGCTTGCCATCCACTCCAGTTGAACCACTTCAATGGGCATCTGAGGCACCTGTGTTGGAGTTCTCTCAGCTGGTGTGCTGAACCATTGACCTGCTGAGCCTGGACTTCTAAAGCAAAAGTCCACTGCCAACCTGCTTGTTTTCTGTTTTGTGCCCTAGACATACTCATGGTTTATATGAGACAGACCTTGCTGGAAGATGCACCACTTTGTTCTTTTATGGGTTCTATCACTTCACAATCCATTTAGAGGCTTGATTAATGTTGTTTCTGAGGGAAACTAAGAAGACCTTAAGAAAATTCCTACCTTCTCTCTATCATCTTGGATTCACTACCTGTTCATTACTTTTTATTGCACATGGATATTCCATTACATTCACACATCTAGTTCAGTAATTCCTCAATTAATGAATATCTAATTCTTTGCCACCATGAAAAGGGTCTCTATAAACAGTTTTTGCATATATGGGTCTATTTTACCTTTTTTAATGATCTCTTAGAGATTCAGATCTAGTAGTATTATTGTCGGATCACAGTTTGGTTGCCCCTTGGGTATAGAAATCCAACTCTCTCCAGGATATTTAGATTATTTCATATTTTTTCCAAGTCCTCTTCAACAATTTATCATTTCTCTTTTTTTGTCATATTAGCTAATCTTACAGGTGTGAAGTGTTAATTTTGTTTAACTTCTCTTGTGTGAAGTTGTATTTCTTTAGTCAAAAGTGATTTGGAGCACCTCTCCATATGCTTATAGCTTTGATTTCTTCATCTAAAAACATGCTCACATCCTTTGACCATTTATCAATTGGGAGATGGCTTGAATTTTTATATATTTGGCTCAGTTCTCTATATATTTTATCAGATATACCTGCTATAAGGATTGTTACTACTTGCTTACTTTTTTTTCTATTCTTGGTTGTATTGATTTTGTTTGTAAAAAAGCTGTATAATATAATCAAAGTTATGTATTTTATATTTTGTGATGTTCTCTATCTCTAATTTGGTCATGAATTTTTTCCATTCCCATAGATCTGAGAGGTAGACTATTACTTCTTCTAAATTGCTCATGTTGTCACCCCCCCCCCTTAACTTTTCTCTTTTTGATTGAATTTATTGAGTTCTGAGGGGGGATAATTGAAGTCCTTCATTAGTATAGTTTTGTTTTATATTTCTTTCTATAGCTCAGTTAACTTAATGAAAAACTTTAATGCCCTAACATTTGGTGCATATGTTTATTGATGATTAATACTGATATTGTTTCATTGTCTATGGTACCTTTGGCAAAATACAGTTTTCTTCCTTTTCTCTTTTTATTAGGTCTAGTTTCATTTTTACTTTATCTGAATTCAGGATTGCTAGTACTGCTTTTCTCTCTCTCTCTCTCTCTCTCTCTCTCTCTCTCTCTCTCTCCTTTCTTTCTCCATTTGTCCATTTATTTATTTATTTTCCAGTTTCATGCAAAGATAATATTCAACAATCATCCTTTTGCATGCTTTTGAGTTCCACAGTTTTACACCACCCTCTCTTCCCACCTCCCTCCCCATGGCAGCAAATAATTTGACACAGGTTATACATGTAGAATCACAGTTAATACATTTCTACATTAGTTAAACTGTGAAAGAGAAAACTAAAACTAAGGGGTAAAGCATGAGAAAGAAAAAAAACAAAAAATTAACAAAGTATACTTTGCTATGCATTCAGATTTCATAGCTTCCCCTGCCTCAGATGTAGATTGTGCCCTTCCTTATGTCAATATCCTTCCTTTTCTCTCTATTTAAACTCTTGCCCTCCTATTTCCTTGTTGGATAAGATAGATTTTAATATTCATCTGTTATGTAGACTATTTCCTTTTTGAACCTATACTGATGAAAGTCAGGTTCAAACAAAGCTCATCAGCCACACTCCCATCTTCCCCTCCACTTTTATTGGACATTCATGTTTTTTTTTTATGTGAAATAATTTGCCACATTCCATCTCTCCCTTCCTTTTGCACCCATCATTCTCCTCTTTTTTCATTCTTTAATTTTTATGTCATTTCCTTAATTCACCTTATGCCAGTACCTTCTGCTATGTATATTCCTTTCAGCTGTACCATCACTGATACCAATTTTAAGAATTATCAATATTATCTTCGCATGTAGAGATTCAAACAGTTTAATTTTATTGAATTCTTTATAATTTCCTTTTCCTTTTCTCTGATTATGCTTCTTGTCTTCTCTTTATGAAATCTTTAAATTCTCCTATTTCATTAAATGACCTATTTGCAACACTGGAGGAGAAAATGATGTTGGTAATTCTTAAAAATGGTATCACTGATGGTACAGCTGAAAGGAATATACATAACAGAGGGTACTGGCATAAGGTGAATTCAAAGAAATGATATAAAGGTTGAGAAAGAGGAGAATGATGGGTGCAAAAGGAAGGGAGAGATAGAATAGGGTAAATTATTTCATTTCATTAAATGACCATTTTTCCCCATCATGCATTATGCTTAATTTTTCTAGATAAATGAATTTTTTTATAGTGCTATATCATTCCCAAGGCTTCTGATCTTTTATTGTAGTAGCTGCTAAGTCCTGTGTAATCCTGATTATGGCTCCCTGATATTTGAATTGTTTCTTTCTGTCACTTTTGGTATTCTTTCCTTTACTTGATAGTTATGAAAATTGGTGATAATGTTCCTTGGAATTTTGAGATGATCAATGAATTCTTTTAGTCCCTATTTTGTTTAATGTTCCAGTCCATCAAACAGTTTTCCTTGATAATTTCTTGAAAGATGTTGTCCTCCTTTTGATTATGGTCAGATAATCCAATGATTCTGAGATTTACTCTCCTGGATCTATTTTCCAGGTCAATTTTTTTTCATGAGGTGTTTAACATTTTCTTCCATTTTTTCTCCTTTACTATTATAATTTTTCAAATATTTTTTAGGGGAAGGGTAGGAAAGGGGCAGGGAAAAATAATTGGAATAAATAATAATCAAACCAAATATTAATTCCAGATTTCTTAACTATAAATCTTTTTTTTTTACTTTTTACTTTAAGTTCTAAAGTGGGAACTTTTTGCAATCTCTTCTCAATATCCATTAGCTGTGCTTTGACCTCTCAAAGGAATGGAAGTAGTTGGTCAATTCCTTTAATCCCCAAATATGTGAATTGAATCCTCCTTTCTCTCCTACCTTTTGAAGTTTATTACCCAGTCTCTTTGTGCTTTGTCAAAACAGGGGTGAAAGTTAATTACTATTAAATAAAGAAGCACAACTCTGAGATGACATACCATTTAACTTGCCTTTAAAATGACTGAACCTGTAATTAAACCAGGTATCTCGGGAAAATACTTACTGAAAAAAAAAATTGTTCTAGATATTTTGTAATTATTTCTATTTACAGAAAAGAATGTCCTTCAGAAATATTATCTCAATGGTAATATGTGCTTAAGTTTGATATATATTGGCGAGAAGAGGTCCAAACAAAAGTATTTTGCTCAACACAAGTGCTCTAAAGAAAGGAGATGAAAATATAAAATGCAAGAATTAGTCACATAATTTAATAGAAAGAATATTATATTGAGAGTTGAAGGACTTATGTTCCAGTTTCCTCTCTACTACTTATAATTTACCTTACTGTAGACAAGTCATAAAATCATTCTTTTCTTTATCTTCTTCATCTGAAAAATGAGAAAAGTTGGGCTAGATGTATTCAAGTCATACCCTTAATATATCATCGATCTAAATCTGAATTGTTTGAAAGGTTATAACAGGGTAACATAATTGTGGAAAGGTTAAATATATTCCAATATTTTATGACTTTCAGCCAATAAAGCCACTGTTTTTTTCTCAATCTTCATCCTTGACATTTCTATAATACTTGACCCTATTTGACCCTCTTCTCTCTAGATTTTCAGAATATGATTCTGTCCTGATTTTCATGCTTATCTGAATACTCTATCTTGGTCTTCTTTCTGGAACATTCTCCAGTTATGATCTTTAATCCACAAGGCTATATCCTGGGTCCTCTTCTCTTTTCCTTCTACATTATTTCACTTGGTGATTCTATCAGTTGCCATGGATTCAATATCATACCTGTACTAACTATATTCTGAACTACTTATCTATCTCTCTAAACTCTCTTTTGAGCTAATTTAGTCTTATATTTCCAACACAGACATCTCAGAATGAAATGTCCTTTAGAAATTTTAAACTCAATAAATTGAAAACTGAACTCATTATGTTTACCTTGAACCAATCCTCATGCAAGTGAGTTGAGCCACATGGAGCTGAGACCATAGTTCTCTAGCAGTGTACGCTGGGAGCATGTAGTTCTATTGAGAAAGAGAGAAAGTAGCCAGCCTGCAATAATGCAGAGAAGGAGAGGAGAGCACCACTCCAGAAAATCTTGCTTAAATGCATTTCTGTAGTGGGTTGGACAAGGCTCTTCCTTTGGGAGTGGTTTAGGACTTGCTCCAAGTAGTCTCCAATATGTATACCAGAGGGTCAGCCCCATCCCCCACAAGAATTGGCTAAAACAGTATTATCTGTGCATGTCATTACATATGGATGGTATTCTATTCACTAGTCTTTCCTGTCCCAAAGTCTAACATGGTCATTCCTTCAAGTCCAACATGGTCATTCCTTGTATGATCTTAAAGTCCAACATGGCTATTTCCTATGCCCTGCTTCATTCATATTCCTACCACTTTACTGCAAGTTGTGATATCCTCACAACTAGACTGTTACAATAGATGCCTGCTAGGTCTACCTGACACGATTCTCTACTCTATTCTTGCTTTTTACAAAACGTTGTCGATTATGGGGGCAGCTAGGTGGCACAGTGACTTTAAGAGGATCTGAGTTCAAATCCCATCTCAGAAATTTGCCTCTTCCTAATTATGTGGCCTTGGGCAAGTTATTTAAAACCATTGCCTCATCAAAAACAAAGCAAAACAAAAGAAACAAACAAAAAGCAACATATTGTAGATTCAAAGCCAAAAATTAAATAGTGCTGATCTTCAATTAGTTTCTATTTTATAGGGATTATGTATACTTATATTTGTATCCCTAGCACTTAGCTAGGTGCCTGGCATATAGAAGGTGCTTAATAAATGTTTGTTGATTGATTGTTAGATACTCAAATTAGTAAACACAAGTAAATTAGATGAATGAAAGATTATAAACAACTAAAAGTTGTACCTTCTCTAAGGAAGTGACAAATAATCTGACCTTTTCCAAAAAGATAAGGATTGATTTTTAAACTTCTTTCTGATCTCTTCTAAGAAATCTTTCTGGTCTAGAGACCAATTTATATTCTCCTCTGAAGCTTTGTCCTAGCTTTCCTCCTTTTCTGAACTAGTATGCTTGTCTTCAAGGTAACATTCAATAGAGTCTTGCTTTTTGCTGGCATTTCATTTGGAGATGTTAGCTTTCTCTAGGCTCTTGTGATGGAGGAGGGGCTGGTTTTCAGACCTTTGGTATTGAGAGCCCTAGAGGCCTTGGACACTGGAATTAAGAACTCTGGGAGTTACTCTGTGAATGCTTCTATAAGGAACCAGAAGCTTTCGCTGGATTGTCTATGTTGGAAGTATCAGAGGCCCACTCTCTAGGCCTGGGGCTGGACCTGTGCTGTCCTCACCCAATCTGGGCTAGAAAAGTCAGAAGCTCTTTCCCAGTTATCAGTGCTGGTGCATATCTGTCTCCTACCCCCAGGCCTTGGGGTAAGGTAGAAACACCTGGAGCTGTTTCTGTGTTTGTGCTGCAGAAAGTACAACCTTCCCACAGGAACAAAGGGGACTCCAGTTGCAAACTCTGGGGGCTTTGCTGGAAACATGGGCCATCCATGGAAACATGTGACGAGGGCCTTCCAGACCAACTGAGCTAGATGGATAGGTGTCTGATCTGCCATGCTGGAGCTCTCCTGGCTGCATACATCTCAATGACTTTCACTGTGGTTCTCAGGTAGGTCCCCTGACCTCACTTTGCCACCTATGAGTTGGGTCTCTGTTCTCTGCCCTGGCCAGACCTATGTTGCCCTGTGACAGACCTTGCTGGGAGATGTTTCCCTCTGTTCTTCTATGGGTTCTGTCAATACAAAATCTGTTAAAAGGTTTGACTCATGTAGGTTCTGAGGGAAAGACAGGAAAGTTTAAAACAGTGCCTGGCTTCTCTCTGCTATCTTAGCCTAAAGTCTTCTAAAGGCATTTTTTAAAAAAAGAAAGGTTCAGATATTCTTTTCAGGTATCTTATTTCATATTTCATATATGGTTATTTGTTGTATACATTATTAATATTCATATATATTATTTATGAGATGGTCCATTATAAGCATTTTTTTTGATTTTGTGGTCTATAAGCTATAAAAAACAGTTTAAAATGTTTATCAGTTTGTCTAGTCATATCATCTTGTGGAGAGTTGGAGCTGGTGGCTTTCCTCAAATATAGTTGGAAAGGCTCCTAAAATATTCAGTCTCTTTTGACTCCATGATTCTACTTCAATATTATTCAATCAATTATTGTAGAGATGTTCTTTAGAATTTAAAGAAATTTTAAAAATTAAATATGCCTAAAATTCTTTATAGAAACCATAGTGAGATGAAAGGAAAAGTTTTACATTATGCTATTTTCTTTTCTGACTTGAACAGGAACTAAATTTTCTATTTTTGAAGTAGTAATCAATTATTCAACGTGTGGGTTTTGAACTGCTCTTCTTTATTATAGCATCTATAAATGAAACTGCTGCAATGCTCCAGGAAAAGCTGTGTTTATGACATTCCAATCTTGGCAGTAAGAAGAAAATATTGAATGCTCAAGTGAACTGAATTCTAAGACTTAGTTGAAACTCACACATGATTAAAATAAGTAACTTAAAGTATTTGAACAAACATTCTCCAGGCATCCTTCTTTCAATATCATTAAAAATTCCAAGAAAAGATGATGTTTATGGGGAAGCTGGTGCCATAGAAACAATGTTACAATGAGAAATGGAGACAGATTTCATGAGTTTATAATGGAGTTAAGTTGTTTTGCATTAAATATATTATTGTAACATTTATTGAGCCAATATTATGTTTTGTGTACATGCCTATGGTTTCCCACTACAGCTTCTGCATCTATTTAAAATTACATTCTTATATCTTATAATTATAAATGTTTTTTTCTCATGGACGTAAAAAAAGTATCTGTTTAGATAAAGGCTATAAAAAGAATTCAAAGAATTGAATAGGCATTTTACATGCCACACAGATGTGTTTCTTTAAATGTAATTCTTCTATTACTCTGCTACAAGTATGTGAGAAGGTAATTGCTTGCCTGAGCCTTTATCAGACTGTAAGACCCAATAAAAGAAAGACAATATTTGGAAATATTAAGTTAAAGGATTAGATCCTTGCAACCTACATACAGAAATCAAATATTTTCACAATAGGAAAAACAAAAATTCTTTTCTGATAAGATTGCATAATTGGGACCATCATCCATCTGTGCATATTATATATATATATATATATTATATATACATATATACATATAAAATTTATCTAGATCTAGATCTATAAATATTTTTCCTTCAGCTATGTTAATAGCTTTATTTGGCAACTTAACATTTTCTATTTTTTGTCTAACAGCAGGTGAAAGGATTCATAAATCTGCCATGAACAGTTGCCAATGAATATTCATATAAGGGATGTCTGATTGCAGTTCCTTGACATTTTTATTTGATGGTATCTCTGCATTATATTACTGGTTAAATTGTTGCAATTAATTGACTATCAAACAACTCATTTCAAAAGTATGAATATTTGGAATACCTGAGAAAAATATTTTATGATTAATAACCCATCCCATAAAATTCTGATGTAGCATGTTAATTTTAAGTTCAAATGGCTAATACATGCAAAAACAAAAGGAGCTCATATTGAATATCCTCTGTTCTCATCCAGATATGACACAAGTGATATGATGAATGTTATTGCTTTCCCATAGAATCTATCTATCAAATATCTCTTTAAAAAGCATAGATGAATAGAAGACATATCAACCCAGACAGCATGGGCTCAAAATGTGTCTGTGTATGTGTGTGTGTGTGTGTGTGTGTGTGTGTGTGTGTGAAATAATAATTCTGATTCTTCAAATTGATCTTCTATTACAGTACATACAAATTTTCTTCACAACTATCCATTACCTCTCTTCAGTTGCATATATAAAATTATATAGTAGAAATCAAATTGTACCAAACTCCAAATAAACTATAAATAAGTCTGTCTTGTTTCAAGTATCATTGAAACAGTTTTATTATTATAGTTAGAGAACCATGTGTTTCTTAACCATATAACCATGTAATCTAATAAAAAGTGATTTGATTAGCATGGCTTTCTATAACAATAGCTCTGTATTAATGCATTTTGTGCTATTTACATTTTAAAATTGGAAAAGAAGTTTTCTTTTATTAACTCCTTGATCTCATCTTACTGGAGCAACTATATATGTATGTGTGTGTGTGTATAAAAATAGATAGATAGATAGCTATAGATATGAATCTAAAGCTATCTATCTATATCTATATATATCACAATCAAAATAACAAACTACTAATTAAATAAAATGTTTAAAAACAAGTTCCTTGATTTTTAAAAGAAAAGGCATTGATCTCATTTCTCTCTTTCAAACCAAAGCACTTTTTGACCGAGAAATAATCTCAATTAGACAATGTGGTTTCATCAAAAATTAATCAAAATAGATTGCTCAAATTTCCTTTTTTGATAAGAGTTACCATACCAATAATTCAGGGTAATGCTATAATTACTTAGATTTTACTTACTTACTATAATTTACTTAGATTTTAAATAAAACATTTGATAAAGCTTCTCATAATATTCTTGTGGAGAAGATGGCTCTAATAGCTAGGCCAAAGTCAAATTATATGGATTTGTTCCCGGTTGAATACTTAGACCCAAAAAGTAGTATTAATAGTTTAGAATCAAATTGAAAATGTTCCATTTGAGTTTTCCAGTTATTTCTACTAGGCCCTGTGTTTATTTAACTTTCTTAACAATAACATAAAGATAGACTTAATATTAAGTTTACTAAATCACTGAATGATAACTCATGATACAAAAAAATGATCATGACTGGAGGCATCATTAGTTCAATTAATGTTAGTGAGAATAATTTCAAATCTTTCATATTTATTTATTTGTTTATTTGTTTATTTATTTATTTTCAGTTTTTTAGTTTTTGCAAGGCAATGTAGTTAAGTGGCTTGCTCAAGGCCACACAGCTAGGTAATTATTAAGTGTCTGAGGCTGTATTTGAATTCAGGTACTCCTGACTCCAGGGCTGGTGCTCTATCCATTGAGCCACCTAGCTGCCCCTCATTTTTATTTTTAGAAAAAATTTTATTTTATTTTTTCCCTTGTTACATATAAAAGCAAGTTTCAACATTTACTTCTAAAACCTTGAGTTCCAAATTCTCTCCCTTCCTCCCACCCCACTCCCCTTCACTGAGAAAGGGAACTACTTGATATGGGTTAAAAAGTATAGTCATGAAAAACATTACCACAATAGTCATGTTTAAAAGTAAACATAACCCCTCCTTCTCCAAAAAAAAAGACAAATCTCAAGAAAAACAAAGTGAAAGAAAAAAGTATTCTTCGATCCATATTCAGATACTACCAGCTCTGTCTTTGGGATGGATAGCATTCTTTATCATATGTCCTTCAGAGTTCTCTTGAGTCACAGCATTGCTGAGAAAAGGTAGATCATTCACAACTGATCATCCTGAAATATTGCTGTTATTTTGTATACAGTGTATTTCTTACTGCATATGCTCATGTAAGTTTTTTTTTTAACTGGGAGCATCCTACTCATATTTCCCATAACAAAACAGCTTTTCATCTCAATCATATACCACAATTTTTTCAGCCATTCCCCAGGTTCTGAGCAACCCCTCAGTTTCCAGTTCCCTGCCACCAGAAGAGGACTGCTTTAAATATCCCTATACAAATAGATTCTTTTCTTCCCATACCTCATCTCTTCTGGAATATAGACCTAGTTAGTGGCACCACTAAACCAAAGGCTAGGCATGGTTTTAAAGCCCTTTGAGTAAAGTTCTAGATTGTTCTACAGAACTGTTGAATCCTTTCAACAACTCCTTCAGCAGTGATCAGTCTCAATTTAGCTACCTCCCTTCCAACATTTATCATTTTCTTCTTCTTCTGTCCTATTAGTCAATCCAATAGGTATAAGATAGTACCTCAGAATTGTTCCAGTCTGCATTTTTTCTAATAATGAGTTAGACATATAAGTTAGACATGATTTAAATAGATTACTTTGATATCCTCATCTGAAAATTGTTCATATCTCTTGATCATCTTTTAATTGAGGAACAGTTCTTATTTTTCATAAATGAGGTCTTCATCAGATAAAAGTATTTCAATATTTTTCCCACAGTTACTCTTCCTAACTGTATTTCCCTCCATCTTACCCCCACCCCCATTTATTCTATTCTCTCTCCTTTCACTCTATCTCTCCTAAAGTGTTGTACATCTGATTGCCCCCTCCCACAAACTTCCCTCCCTTTCATCATTTATTTCCCTCATGCCCCCTTTCTTTCCTCCCTTTCATCTCCTATTATCCTCCTATTAAGATACATTTCTATACCCTAATTGATTGTTTGTCATTCCCTTTCTGAGCCATTTTCAATGAGAGTAAGGTTCACTTACTACCCCTCACCTTCCCCCTCTTCTACTCCACTGTAAAGGCATTTTCTTACCTCTTTTATGTGAAATAAATTACCCTATTCTGCCTCTTCCTTTACCTTTCTCCCAATTCATTCCTCTCTTGCCCATTAACTCCTTACAAGATTTTTTAAAATCACTATCACAAAATATAAAAAAGGGGGGACACAATTACGAATCTATTTATTTGGAACAAGATATGGTTTTGGGTAGACTGTAATTTTGATGCATGCCAACAGTATGAAGTTAACCAAACAAAGCTAATGCAGTCATACAATAAGAGATGCATGGTTTCCAGAAATAAGAAAGTTGTATACCTTCTGTAATCTAGACAGACCTCATATAGGTATGGAGATGAATTCTTTTACAAGGTTAGGAAATACTATATTTAGCAAATTTTCATTTTAGGAAAAACTTTTATCACTGGAAATCAAGTAGATAAGTCTGGTTTCACAGTTCATGAATTAATTTTCTCACAACACTCTGAGGAAGGTAACAACAATAGTATTAACTCCATTTACAGATAAGGGACAAAGATCAGATAGGTTGAATAACATACTATAAATGACAGTTAGTTAAAGGCAATAGACAAAACACAAATCAAAGGTTTTCAACTCTAAGTTTATTTTAGTTTTCACTATACCACATTGCCTCGCTTGCCATGGAAGAATGAATCACAACAGATCATCCTTAGAATATAGGGAAAGGAGCAAAAATTTTGCTGGTGGTTTAAAACGAACATGAGAAAGGTCAAGAAGGTAGGAATGAGTGAGCATATTTTATATGAAGTACTTCAGGAGACCAGTCAAATTGAACTAAATTATATGTAAAACATAACTTTATGTTTTATTCAGTTTGCAGATCCTTCAAATCAGTACTATGTTTTTATCTATCTTTGTTCATTCTTCAGGGTTTTGTATATATTTAATAAATTTTGGGTGAACTGTTTGTTTTTGACTAATTTGTCTCCTTTGCTGGATTTTTGCCAAATTTCTGAAGTTTAATTTTGACTGTCTCCAAAGATTTTGTCCTGGACCTCTTCTCATTTCCCTTTAAACTGTTTTCACTTGATGAGTTCAACAATTCCATCATTCTAATCCAAATCTCTAGGAAAACAGCTCTCAAATTTACTAACTTCCCTTTTAGGAGATAGCTAGGTGGTACATTTGATAGAATGTCAGACCCGAAATCAGAAAGATTCAGCTTTCTGAATTCAAATCTGGAACCAGATGCTCAATTACTATGAAATCTTGGGTAAGTCATTTAACTCTCTCTGCTCCAGTTTCTCATAAATAAGCAAGAGAAGGAAATGACAAGCCCCTTCATTATCTTTGTTAAAAAAAATCCCAAATGAGATAAGTCAGACATGATTGAAATATCTCATCAACTATAAAACCTTCTCTTTCACTCTCCAGTCTTACATCTCCAACTGCCTATATATATATATATATATATATATATATATATATATATATATATATATATATATTTAAATCTATGTTATATAGAGATTTTAAACTCAACAAGTCCAGACCTGAACTCATTATTTTCTTTTCAGATCCCCTTCCAAATGTTCCTATTACTGCCAAAGGAATCACCATCCTCCACATCACCCAGAAGCTGCTAAAACCTGCATGTTATTCTCAACTCCTCACTCTTATCCCTGCCCACCATCCTAACTAATCTATTGTCGCATAGCATATCACATATATTTTTCCATTTTTCTCTGACATTTCCACCCTGGTATGGGGTTTCATCACATCTTACCTGTATTATTTAAATAGTTTTCTGGTTGCTCTCTCTGCCTCAGTTCTCTTGCTCACTCTAATCCACTGTCTAATCAACTATTAAACTGATCCAAACACAAGTCTAATCATACCATCATCAACCCAATCAATAAATTCTGGTGGCAATCTATTAGCTCCAAGATTAAATATAAACCTTTTGCCTTACTTTTAAAGACCCTTCCTCTCTTTCTTTTTATCTCAGGTTATTCCCCTGCACATACTTTGATATCGATTAATTATAACAAAGCACACAACACTCCATTTTCAAATTACAAGCATTTTCATTTTCAACTCTCTTACTCCTCATTTCCACCATAGCTTTTTTGATTGAGTCATCTTCATGACCTCATTTCTGGCTGAGGTACTAGAGTGATTTGCTATTTACTTCTCTAACTCATTTTATAGATAAACAAATTGAGTGAAATAGGGTTAAATGACTTGACCTAGGGTCACCCAACTAGTAAGAGTCTGAAGTCTCATCTGAACTCATAAAGATGAGTCTTTCTAATTCCAAGTCCAGTGTTCTATCCATTGTGTCACTTAGCTTTCCCTCCACTAAATCTGCTGTGACTTTTTTTCAATTCTCAGCTAAAATGGCACATTCTATAAGAAGGCTTTCAAAGGCATCTAGTTAAAGGCATCACTCCTGATTTGTGATAGAAAGATAGATAGCTAGCTAGCTAAGTAGCAAATTAGCTACATTCTGTTCATGCTTAGTTGGATATGGTACATCTCCATCATTAGTCAGTGGGAACAATGAGAGCAGGAATTGTTTTGGACCTTTAATTCCTCAGCACTTAGTAAAGGGAACAAATAGTGGATATTTAATTAATGTTAGTTGCCAACTTGATTGCCTCTATAAAATTACCATTTATTTCATTAAACTTCCTTTTTAGTAGAGATACTTCCTAATAAATTATAATAAGGAATGAGAAGGGGGACGGATGAACGGCTACTAGTTCAGTTTGTAAACCAAAATGATTCCCCCAAAACCTATACCCAGTTCTTTATTCTGTTTCTTTTCAACATGAGAAATTTCCAAGGTATTCTTCCTTTTATATCCTCTAACCATTGTGCTGCAATGGGATTTACTTCAGTTGCAAGCCCCTAACTATACGTGGACAGAATAAACACTAGACAAACTAGATATTGTGAGAGTGAAGAAAGAAGAGATTTATTGGTATGGAAAAGTAGTAATCAAGTCAGAATAAAGGCATACAAGGCATTCCAATAGTTTTGAGATTCACTCTGGGTCATTTGTCATAGACCACCACAATGGTCCCAAATAAAAATTTACTTAAGAGAAAGATTGAATTAGTAAAGCAAAAAATTTTTAAAAATAATTTATTTTACTAAATATAAATAAATATTCAGCAAAAAAATCTCTAAATTAACACTCAAATAATCATGGAATTTGAGAACTGGAAGGGACTTCACTGGCTACCTAGCCTAACACAATCTGCAAAGATATTTATTGTCAAGTACAGCTCACCCAGTTTCCATCATTGAGGAAATATTTAGATAAAGAAACTTATACAGGAATAAACAGTCTGTCAAGTCTGAAGGGTTATAGTCTTTTCCTGATAGCAATTTTTAGCCGCAACAGCAATAATTAGCATTTATTCTGTGCTTTAAGATTTACAAAATATTTTGCAAATATTATTTCATTTGTCTTATAACCCTGAGAGGTAAAAGCTAGTAATATCTCCATTTTATGAACATTAAGATGAGGCCACTAAGATAAAGGTCAAATGAAATGGCTAGGGACAACAGAGTTAGAAAATATCTGAATAAAGATATAAAGTGACTCTTCCTGGCTCAGGTCCAGCACTATACCTACTGTACCACCTACCTAGCTCTATCAAATTATAAAGAATTCACCAAAATTGCTTCCTCTTCTCCATGACATGATATGATGGGTCAATGGATTACTGACAGTGACCATATGGTAACAACATGAAGTCACCACCTTTCTGAGTTGGCAAATAACAGGGAAAACTGAGATCTTGACTTGTTTGTTTTTGAAGAAGACTATGAAAAATATCAGTCCAATATACTATGTGAACAGTATTTTTATATTCCTTTATATTCCAGGGACATGAACTTTGAATACCCCTTTACTTCACTTTCAAGTCCCTAATTCTGTACTAGGACAGAATAAACACTAGATATACTAGACAATGTGACAATTTGTCTAGGATAGCAGTTGGTTTGTAGCTTCAGTAGATATGTATGATGTATTGTTTCCTTGTGATAAAGTACTGTTTACTTATTGATTTTGTGTTGAGTAAAACATAATCTATCAGTCTAAGCACAAAAATATATGTGCTTACTTTCACAGGGAACCAATTCCATTATGGCAGTCATATGACTTTTGCTCCCTGGGATATAGTATATACAATAGGAGATGGGAATATCCAGAAGGTGGGGGGGTTCAAAGCCAATAATTATTTACCAAGATTCACAAATCCATATACTTCTTGAAAAAGAGTATACTGCCCCTTAGAGGCAGGCAAAGCTAAAGAGATACCTAGGAGGTTGATAATACTCTGATAGCCATAGAGTCTGGTAATTACTCAGTACTTCCACTCCAATCAAGTTTGCACAAACTTATAAGTTAATGGTAGGACTCCCCAGTGAGATGTAATCAGTTCTACCTGGAGATTAAATACTAGCAATTTTGTAGCACTTATTTAAATATTTAGAATGACTCAAGGGAAATCCAATCAGGCAAAAGGGCTTTTCTGGAATGGTCTTGACTTAAGAAAACAGACTATAGTGTTAACAAAGATTTACAAATGGATTGTGTTTTGTTTTTGTTTTTTGTTTTGTCTTCTTTTATTGGAAAATATGGTCACCATCCTGGGGAAACTGCTAAGCAAATTGCTAAGTAAACAAAATGAAACTCCTGTGTCAAAACTGCTTACTTTTGTTTGGTATGAAATTTTGTATTTTACTGTCATATTCTCTGCTGATCTCCTGAAATATTTGTTGATTGTTTTTAACAAGGGCAATAAAATATCTTGACCGTAATTGCTGCTAAATTGAATTTATGCTGTCTAATTTTGTTTGCAAAACAAATATTGAATTAACCAGAACCAGTATTATTAACTCAGTTCTGAAGATTGTGAAACCCAAGAACAAGTATGACTTGCTTCATGGTCAGTTCTCCTGAATTCTGGACCTATACTTTTTTCTTTAGACCATTCTCTCTCTAGTATTTAACTCTTCTATATTTTCTGTTTTAAAAGTGGAGAAAAATTGATTTAGAGGACCTTGTATATAGGGACCACATCTTAGTTTCCTTAATACCTGTTTTTTGGGGGTGGCTAGGTGGCACAGTGGATAAAGCACCGGCCCTGGATTCAGGAATACCTGCGTTCAAATCCGATCTCAGACACTTAATAATTATTTAGCTGTGTGGCCTTGGGCAAGCCACTTAACCCCATTTGCTTGCAAAAATAAAAAAAACCTAAAAAAATACCTGTTTATTGAACAGATGAATGCTATGCTATTATCCCAATATTATTACTCTAAGTAACATTTTTCTTGAATTACAAAAATAACTAGGAGTCTACCTAATAGCATGGAAAATCAACATCTTTTTTTAAATTCCTATGTCAATCAAATGGGCCCAGATCCATATTTATTAAATCATTATACAAATGCTTTGATACCATAAATCCAGATTTTTTTATTATTCCTAGTCAGTAAATTCTGCTTGCAATAAAACATTATGATTTTGTTCATAACATATACCTCAAAATAAGTCAAGTCTATACTAGTAAAGTAAATTTTTTTTAATATTCAATGTTTTGTTTTCTTTAAATGAAGATAAAATGTGATAGGAATCAATTTTGACTTCTGTAGCATTTGCTATTGCAAATGAAGCAAGATCCTTCCAAGTCAAAGAACTATTCCTCTGAGTATTATTTAGTTCATTGGTGCAGTAACCCCCTAAATGATACTTTAATGAACTAAGCAAGTTAATGCTCTTTCCTGGCTTCTTACTTCCTAGGATCCAGTTAAAGAGTTGCTAAAAACGCATTACATTTTGCCCTCTGTGCTATCTTCCCTCTGTTTATATTTTCCCCCTCCCCCCATATCCATATTCCCCAGTAAAAAAGTATTACATTTTAACTACAAGCAAAACATGAATTCTTGTATTAATTATTTTAGCTTGTTTAGTGCATTTTATCCATTAGTTTCTCAGCTTCAAATCTCCTTGCTAGTTGTTTCATAATTCTTATCAAATTTTCTTGATTTTTATCTTTCCAGTAAAATATTGATATTTAAAAGAAATAAATTAAGATTGTATAATTTTTCCATCTCAATTTTCTTGAATCCAGAGTAACTGGTATTTTATAAAACTTTCTATATTTTCATAAATCAAAATATTATTCCACAGAAATAATTATGAAAACATCTCAGTCACCACCTTGCAATATTTTTTTCTAAAATTTTCATAGAATATGAATTCTATAAGGGATTTCAGATGTCATTGATTTCAAGTCCTTGAAGCACAAATCCTACCTGCATCATTCCCTATCTAGCTTCTTCTTAAATAGCTCCAGTGCCCAATCTCCAAGGCAGCCCATTTCAATTAGAAAAATTGTAAATATTTTGACTTGATTTATTTTATTTGAAGACTTCTTTTATTTATACTAAGTTAAAAGGTGTCGCCCTGGAATTTTCTTTTTTTTTCTTTTTTTGCAAGGCAAATGGGGTTAAGTGGCTTGCCCAAGGCCACACAGCTAGGTAATTATTAAGTGTCTGAGACCGGATTTGAACCCAGGTACTCCTGACTCCAAGGCCGGTGCTTTATCCACTACGCCACCTAGCCGCCCCTACACTACCTAGCCGCCCCAACCCTGGAATTTTCAATCATTATTTCCTATTTTTTCCAAGAGTTAAGGAGAAAATTTCTAATCTCTTTTTCACATGACCACCTCAAAAACATTTAAAGAAATAAGTTGTGTTACCATGAAAAAAATGACCAGTTCCTTTAAGTAATATCTCCTTTTTTTTTTTTTTGACTATGTAATCAGAGTGTGCATCTTGCCCAGGGTCACACTACTCCAACTAATCTTATTATAAAATGGGTATACCACGTTGATTGCAATCCTTTTATATCATCTTCATCATCATCATCTTTGTCAGAGGTGAGTGTCCCCAAAGAAAAAGGATGTAGATATTTTCTGACCTTCATGTGATTGAAGAGTCCAATTCAATAAAACCACAAGTTGGGCTGAATGATGAATATACCCAAATGAAGAATATACCCCAAAATGACATACTCAAAAAAAGAAAAACAAAACAATTATATTGCAAAAGGATTGAAATTAGTTTCTTTTGCAAAACTAAAAAACAGTGGATTCAAAAAATATCACAAATTCCTCTTAAATACATCACAATGTTACAGATTTATGCCTGATCTCATCTTACTTAAAACAAGGTACCACATTATTTATTGCCAAAAGATGAGAACAGTAACTACTTTAAATTTAGATCCATTACACATTTACATATTTTATATTGCTTCTATTGTCAATCTCCTTTACTTTATCATAGTGTTATATTTAAATAAAGATATATATATATATATAATATAATTCAAATTTATTAGAAATGATATGCTAGCTGAGGAGCAAAAAAAGGAAAAGAATGTTTCAAAATGGGACCTGGGGATAAAGAGTAACTTAGTTTGAAAATCAACTTCCTTTTTCATTGTAGTCATTATTGTAGACTATTTACTCTGTACTTCACTATAATCATTTGTGATTACATTTCTCAGAATGCTATTCTTAAGAACTTTGCACTCTCTTGATCAATTGTTCTTATAAAAATATTCAGACTATGAAGTCAGTAACTACCTCATAGGATTGTGAGGAGAGGAAATTGAGAATATAAAACAATCTGAAAATCTTAAATTATTAGATAAGTATCAGTTGTTATGGTCATTATAATTATGATTCTTATTTTTGTTGTTATTTTTAACTCGAAGTTGTCTTATATTTAATCAAACAAGTTGCTATTCCACTAATCTGTTTAGAATAAAGAAAGACTATTACCAAAAGTAATTGATTTTTTCTTTGTAATTAACTGAACATGTGGAATGTAGATTTGTTTTCTTTATAATGATTCTAATGTTGTCATATGATTTTTTAATTTTTGATGAATCTCAACTATATATATATGATGATAGTAAACTATTCGTGAGATCTATTTCCAGTACATATTATCTATTGACTTCTCAATGTTATCTTTATTTTTATTAAATTTTTAAAAATTTAAATACATAAAGACATAAAAGGAACATTTCTATGTTCATAGCACATTAAGAGTATTCAAGATAAATTCAAGAATTTCTTTTTCACAGATTGTTTTTTAAAAAATGTATTAAATACTAGACATCATTTTCAAAGCTAGCCTGCTTATCTTTGCTTCCTTCTAATTTTCTTTAGTTCTTTGCTATGCACTTAAAATATTTTTTTCCTCCCAACAACTCCACCTTCTCCAAGAAAAAGTTACTATGAGGCACTCATATATTTATACATACATGTAAAACCATACTATACATATTGTTTATCTGTTTTCTCTGGATGAGGATGGTATCTTCCTTCATAGGTCTTAGCTGATTTGAGTATTCATGGTACTCAAAATGGCAGTCATACAAAGTTATTCTTAGAACACATTGTTTTTACTATACACAAGTGTATTTGATTTTTAAATGTGCTTCTTGTAAGCAACATATTGTCAGATTCCATTTTTTAATTCATTCTGCTATTTGTTTCCATTTTGTGTTTGAGTTCATTTTACATTTGAAGTTGCTTGTTTTCTTTCATCCCATTTTCCTATTATCCTTTTCACACATGATTTACTTCTAAATACTACCTCTCTAATCATCATCTTTTTTTTAGGTTTTTGCAAGGCAAATGGGGTTAAGTAGTTTGCCCAAGGCTACACAGTTAGGTGATTATTAAGCATCAGAGGCTGGATTTGAACTCAGATTATCCTGACTCCAGAGCTGGTGGTCTATCCACTGTGCCACCTAGCTGCCCCTAATCATCATTCTTTTAAAGAATCCTTCTTATCCTCTTACCTTCCCATTCCTAAATTGACCCACCCTTCAAAGAATCTCTCCATTACCTTCTGCCCTCATCTTCCCACTTCTTGATATGCTCATTCTCCTAGAAGTTTTTCTCTTGTTCTTTTCTTAGACAAATTCTGCCTCAGGTTGCAAAATGGGAACAATAATAGAAACTATCTTGGAAGCTTATTGTGAGAATCTAAGGTGTTAATACTAGTAAAAATGTCTGGTACATGGTAGGTATTTAGTTATACTTATCCTTCTTTCATTTTTGGTATATCTTCAATTGCATCAGTTTTAGGCACTGTATTTGAACCAAAGTCTCCTGACTTTAAGTCCAGTGATTTGTTTATGATTTATAGTTAAGTACAGTGATTTATAGTTAATTTGGATATTTTTAATAGTGAAATGTAATTATTCATTCATTGTTGTTCATAAAACAATATTGCTATTACTATGTAAATGTTTTCTTGTTTCTCCTTATTTTGCTCTTCATTATTTTAGGTAAGTCTTTCCATGTCTTTCTATCATCATTGAGCTCACTTTTTCTCATAACACCACAAAGACAGTTACTATAAATATTTTTAGAATGGGGGGGCAGAGGCAAATTGGAACATGGAGGTAAGAATTCCCAGAAGTGCTTCCAGAATGCTTTAAATAGCTTAAATTTCTGATTCTAACCAAATTCTACAGTGGCAAAAACCCACAGAAAGATTGAGTGAAACAACAGTCCAGCCCAAGATAACCTGGAAGATGCTAGGGAATGTTCTGTTCCCCTGGTGTCAAAAGGGGTTGCAGCACAGTCAAAGTCCCACCATGCTGAGCAAATAAGTTCCAGTCTTCCAGGAACAGCCTATGGGACTCTTGAGTCCCTGGGGATACCAGGGTTCATGGAAATAGGAATGGATTTCACATGTCCCAACCCAGGGATTTCCAAGGACAACTAGGAAGTACAGAGCAAAAACTCTGCCTGAGTGAGTGCAGAATCCAGTGCAGTTCAGACCTCAGTGCATACCCTATCACGAAATACAGAAGCAAGACTGCAGAACCACCTAGCAGGGAGCCATCCACCAGTTGCTTCCAGAACTCTCAGTCCACAAATGGTAAGAGGATTGGGGGAGACTCTAGAGGTCTCTCCACTAGCCCTGGGACAGGACTCTGTTGCTTTGCCCATAATCAAATCTTTGTTGCAGTCTGGGGTCCCTTATTGCCATTGAGGATTAGGCACCCTCCTCACAGCTCCAGGGCAGAGGGGAGTGTTTGTAGTCATCCAGCATAGACCAGGTGAGCAGTCAGAGTCTCTCATAAAACAGAATTGAGGTACTGGGGGGTGTCCCAAAAGCACTCAAAAGCTTGGGAAGTATGTTGAAAACAAGTCATAGACTAGGAAAATGAGTAATCATTAAAAATAATCTGATCATAGATAATTACTTTGATCCCAAAGAGGATGCAAACACATACTTAGAAGATAAATCAATCAAAGCCTCCAAAAAATTTGGAATTGGTCTCAGGCTAGGGAAGACCTCAAAAAAGAGAAGAGAAATGAGAGTGCTGCAGGAAAATCATGAAAACCAAGTCAGTGGCTTGGTGAAGGAGATACTCAAAGATATCAAACAATGCCAAAGAAAGCAACATATTAAAAACTAGTTTAGGTCAAATGGAAAAAGTAATCCAAAAGATCAATGAGGAGAAGAATATCTTATAAATGAGAATTGGCCAGATGGAAAAGGAAATAAGAAACCTCTCTGAAGAAAACAACACTTTCTTGTTTTTCATTTTAAAGATTTTATTTGTTTTGAGTTTTAATTTTTCCCCTAATCTTGCTTCCCTCCGCAAAGAAGGCAATTTGCCAATCTTTGCATTGTTTCCACGGTATACATTGATCCAAATTGACTGGGATGAGAGAGAAATCGTATCCTTAAGGAAGAAAAATAAGAGATAGCAAGATTAGACAATAAGATATCAGGGTTTTTTTCCTAAATTAAAGGTAATAGTCATTGGTCTTTGTTCAAACTCCACAATTCTTTCTCTGGATACAGATGGTATTCTTCATTGCAGACAATCCCTGATTGTTGCACTGAAGGAATGAGCAAGTCCATCAAGGTCAATCATCACCCCCATGTTGCTGTTAGGGTGTACAATGTTTTTCTGGTTCTGCTCATCTTGCTCAGCATCAGTTCATGCAAATCCCTCCAGGCTTCCCTGAATTCCCATTCCTCCTGGTTTCTAATGGAACAATAGTGTTCCATGACATACATATACCATAGTTTGCTAAGCCATTTCCCCAATTGAAGGACATTTACTTGATTTCCAATTCTTTGCCAACACAAACAGGGATGCTATGAACATTTTTGTATGAGTGATGTTTTTACCCTTTTTCCATCATGTCTTCAGGGTATATACCCAGTAGTGGTATTGCTGGGTCAAAGGGCATGAACATTTTTGTTGCCCTTTCAGTGTAATTCCAAATTGCTCTCCAGAAAGGCTGGATGAGTTCACAACTCCACCAACAAAATATTAGTGTCCCATATTTCCCACATACCTTCCAACATTGATCATTGTCCCTTCTGGTCATATTGGCCAGTCTGATTGTTATGAGGTGGTACCTCAGAGATGCTTTAATTGAAAACAACACTTTCAAATCAGGAATGGAGCTAAGGTAAGTTGATGTCTTTATGAGAAATCAAGAAACAATAAAACAAACCAAAAGAATGAAAAACTAAAATAAAATGTGAAATATCTCATTTGATAAAAATCTGACCTGAAAGTCTTGACCAGGAAAAGAGCTTTGACTTTATTTATAAAGAATTTCTCCAGGAAAATTGCTTTGATATCCTAGAAGCAAAGGGTAAAATAGAAATTGAGGGACTCTACTGATCACCTCCTGAGACTCCCCCCCCCAAAAAAAAGCTCCAAGGAGTGTTATAATAAAATTACAGAACTCCCAAATCAAAGAGAAAATATTACAAGCAGCCAGAAAGAAAAAATTCAAACATCATGGCACTATAGTCAGGATTACACAGGATTTAGCAGCATCTACATTAAGGGCTCATAGAACTTGGAGTATGATATTCTGGAAGGCAAAAGAACTTGGATTACAACTGAGAATCAACTGTTCAGCAAAACTGAACATCCTCTTTCAAGGGAAAAGATGGACATTCAATGAAATAAGGAAATTTCAAACTTTTCTGTTGAATTGACTAGAGTTGAACAGAAAGTTTGATCTCCAAGTACAGGACTTAGGCAAAGTATACAGAGGATGTATGGGAAGGGCAAATTATGAGGGATTTAATGATGTTGAACTGCTTTTATTCCTGTATGGGAAGATGATACTGATAGCTTTTGTGAATAATCTCTTTTATTAGAGCAGTTAGAAGGAGTATATATAGACAAGGCACAGGAGGGAGCTCAATATAATGATATAATATGGTATAAAGATGGAATTGGTGGGTAAAAAGGGATGTACTGGAAGATATGGAAAGGAGAAGTAGAACAGGCTAAACTATTTCACATAAAAGTGTCAAGAAAGCAGGGCAGAGCCAAGATGGTATCTTCTGATCTTTTAATGTTGAAGCTGGGGGACGGAGCCAAGATGGTAGTGTGAAGGCAGCATTCCTGGAAACTCCTTCCCCCCAAAACTCCAAAAGCCATCAAATTATGTCCCTAGCTATATTTCAGAGGGGCAGAACCCACAGAAAAACTGAGTGATACAATTTCCCAGTCCAAGATAAATTAGAAGAAGCTCAGGAAAATTCTGTTCTACTGGGACTGGGAGTTGGAAAAAAGTCACAGCTGCAGTGCAGCCCATGGATAACCCAGGGATCACCAGAAACAGCTTGAAGGCATAGTGGGAGAACTCTCCTCCACCAGAGTGAGTGTAGAGTGAGGAACCCTGGCCTCAGAGCAGCCCTGTGGCGAGAACCTGCAGCAGGAACCTGGGAAACCATCCTGCTCCTCTAGAACACAGCCCACAGAAATTAAGGGTGGGTGGCTCCAGAAATCTCTCTGCTTTCCTTGGGGCAGGACTCAGCTGTTTGCCCTGATCAGATCCACGTTGCAGTTTGGGCTTCCATATTAATATAGTTGAACAGGGATCCTTCTTACAGCTCCAGGGCAGAGAGGAACATGGTCATCTACATATCAAAGCACAGGCAAGAGAGCATAAGACCTTGGAGGAATAAAGGTCCCAGTGGGGTATCCAAAAAAACCCCCCAAATTCTTGGAAGTGGAGTAAATTAGTTAGGCTAAGGAAATGAGCAAACAAAAGAAAAAGAAGAATCTGACCATAAAAAATTACTTTGGTCCCATGGAAGATTCAGAAGATGACAAATTCGAAGCTTCTATATCCAAAGCCTCTAAGAGAAATAGAAAATGGGCTTAAGCTATGGCTGAGCGTAAAAAGGACTTTGAAAAGTAATTAAGGGAAGTAGAGGAAAAAATGGGAGGAGAAATGAGAGCAATGAAGATAAATCATGAGAACCAAATCAGCAGCTTGGTGAAAGAAATACAAAAAAATCTGAAGAAAATTTTATGTTGAAAACAAGTTTAGGCTGAATGGAAAAAAACAAAACAAAAGGCAAATGAGAAGAATGCCTTAAAAAGTAGAATTGGCCAGCTGGAAAAGGAGATTAAAAAAGCTCTCTGAAGAAAATAACTCCTTCAAATGCAGAATGGAACTAAAGGAAGCTAATGACTTTGCAAGAAATCAGGAAGAAATAAAACTCTTCCAAAAAAGCCAAAAATTAGAAGAAAAGTGAAATATCTCATTGGAAAAACAACTGACTTCAAAAACAGATCCAAGAGAAATAATTATTGGACTGAAAGTCATAACCAGGAAAAGAGCCTAGACTTCATTTTTCAAGAAATAATACAGCATAATTGCCCTGAGATCCTAGAAGCAGAGGGTAAAATAGAAATTGAGGGAATTCACTGGTCACCTCCTGAAAGAGATCCAAAAAAGAAAAACTTCCAGGAATATTATAGCCAAATCCCAAACTCCCAAATCAGAGAGAAAATACTAAAAGCTTCCAGAAACAAAAAAATTCAACTACCATGGCTCTATAGTCAGGATTACACAGGATCTGGCAGCATCTCCATTAAGGATTTGTAGGGCTTAGATTATGATATTCCAAAAGGCAAAAGATGTTGGTTTACAACTGAGAATCAACTACCCAGCAAAACTGAACATACTCTTTCAGGGGAAAAGAATGGACTTTCAATGAATCAGGGGACTTTCAAACTTTCCTATTGAAACAACCAGACCTTAACAGAAAGTTTGATCTCCAAATACAGAGCTCAGGTGAACCATGGAGGGGGTGCACGAGAAAGCCTAACTATGAGGAACTCAGTGATGTTGAGCTGTTTTCATGCATGGGAAGAAGATACTAATAATTCATATGAACTTTCTCATTATAAGAACTGTTAGAAGGAACATATATAGACAGGGCACAGGAAGGAGATGGAATGGTATAATTAATATAACATAACATAACATAACATAACATAACATAACATAACATAACATAACATAACATAATATAATATAATATAATATAATAAAAATATGGAGTCAATGGGTGATAAAGGAAAGTACTGGGAGGAAGAGAACGGAGAGGAAGAAGGGGCAAAGATATTTCACATTAAGAGTCAAGAAAAAGCTTTTTTAATGGAGTGGAATGGGGGAAGGTGAGAGGGGATGAGTGATCCTTCATTCTCATCAGAAATGACTCAGAGAGGAAATAACATACACACTTAATAGGGTATAGAAATCTATCTTACCCTAGAGAAAAATGAGAAAAAAAGGGATGTGTTAAGGGGAAATGGGGGGGGAGGTGGGGAATAGGTGATAGAAAAGAGGGAAGACTGAGCGAGAGAGCACTCAGATACAACACATTTTTGGACAGGGACAGAATGAAAGGTGAGAGAAAATATAATAACTGAGAGTAGGGTGGAATAGAGTGGAGGGAAATACAGCTAGAAATAGCAACTGTGTGAAAAATATTGAAGCAACATCTATGGTGGAATTATGATAAAGAAGGCTACTCACCCCAGAGGCAGAGCTGTTGGAATCTGAACACAGACTGAAGTACGTTTCATTTTTTTCCTCTCGCACTATTCTTGAGGCTTCTCATCTTCTTGGGGGGAGGAGTTTATGTTGGCTCTAATAACAAGATTATTGTAATAATATAAAATGAATAAGCCAAAAATCAAAAATGAAAAGAGTGTCAAGAAAAAGCTTTTGCAATGCAGTTGAAGGGGGGAAGATAAGGGGGATTAAGTTAATTTTCGTTCTCATCAGAAATGGCTCAGTGAGGGAACAACATGCAAATTCAATGGACTATAGAAATTTCTCTTATCCTGGAGGACAAAAGAGAGGAAGGGGATGAGGGGGTGTAGGTGATAGAGGAGAGGGAAGGTTGTGGGAGAGGGTCAGATACAACACACTTTTTTTGTCAAGGTTGTGGGGTTGGGTGGTTTGCCAGTGGTCATACAGCTGGGTGGTTGTTAGGTATCAATCAGAGGCTGGATTTGGGCTCATCTTCCTGGCTACAGGGTCAGTGCTCTTACACTGTGCCACATGGCTGCCCCACAACACATTTTTGAGGAGGGATAAAAATGAAAGAAAAGAAAGAATAGAATGAATGGGAGTGGGGAGGAATAGATAGAGAGAAATACAGTTAGTAGCATCTGTGGGGAAAAAACATATATTGAAGCAAGTTTTCTGATGGACTTAAAATACAAATGGGATCCATTCCAGAGACAGAGCTGATGATGTTGGAACATAGACTGAATTACAATTTTTTCCTCACTTTATTTTTCATGAGATTTATCAGTCTTTGTGGGGGGTGGGTTATGTTTACTTTTAGAACAAGACTATTTTAGTAGTGTGTAAATAAATACATGAAATATTTTAGAACATATAGATTCTTTTCCTTTTTCACTAATCATCTTTGGAAATAGTAGTGGTTATGGTTGAGTAAAAGCATATAGGTAATTTAATAACTCTTCAGGCATAATTCCAAATTACTCTCAAATCATTGAATCACTTCAAAATTCCACCAACAATGCTTGTCATTTTCTTCTTTAATCAGTTTAGTCAATTAATAGATATAAATTGATATCTCAAAATTCTTTCAATTTGAAATTTATAATCATTAATGATTTGGAGTTTTTTCATGACTATAAATTAACATTCTATTTTCCTTCTGCTCTTGGTGAAAATTATTTTATTTGTACTAAACTTTATAATTTAATGTAATCAAAATTATTCACTTTCAATTTAAGTTTGTACAAATTATTTGCTCTCTGTTTCTTGTTTATTTATAAATTATTCACTTATCCATGCCTGACAATAATATACTCCATGTATTTTCAACTTTTTTCTTCTTCTTTTTTTAACTTATTGTCATTTTGACAAGCAAACATTTGACATTTATATTTTTCATTAGATTTCTCTGTCTTTTTGGGGGGAGATGGATTATGTTTACCTTTGGAATAATACTATTTTAGTAGTGTGTAAATAAATACATAAAATGCCAGTCCTTCAATGTTGCACTGTCTGTAGTAATTTTTGAAAGCTTAGCAGTTAAGTTTGAGAGAGGACCTCAACCTTCCTATGAAAATTTAAATGATAGTTATTCAGTTTCTTGGCCTGGCACTGGTGTGCTGTCCAGGTTTCCCAGGCATAAAAACAAATGAGGTTGGCACAAAGGTTTTGTAGACTGTCAGTTTGGGAGTCGTTCATTCAGAGGCTCCCAAACACTGAGTTAACTCTAGCAATATTTGTGTTAGCCTCATTATCAATGTGCTTCTCCCTGGAAGATATTCTATCAAGTTAAGTGAACTTGTCCACAATATTAAAAACTTTTCCATTTGCTGTAATCAATGGTTTTACATATTAATGGTGGAGTACTGGCTGATGGAGCAACCGAAACTTGGTGTTAATACTTTTCTTGTGGTTAATTGTTAGGTCAAAATTAGCACATGCAACAGAGAATTGATCCTTACTTTGTTGCATCTTAACTTCAGAGGGTGGGTTGAGTGCACAATCATCTGCAAATAGAAAATCATGCACAAGCACTCTCCCCACTTTGGTCATGGTTTGTATCCTTTTCAAGATGAAGAATATACTGACATTGTGGTATCTGATCTTGATGTCATTCATATTCATTGCCTGTGAAGATATTTGATAACATGTCTGAAAACATCATGCTAAAAGCGAAAACACATTCTTGTTTTACTCCACATCATGCTAAAAGCTAAAACACATTCTTGTTTTACTCCACTGGTGATTAGGAAATCTCAAGAGTGTCATGTTCTATCCAGAACACGCAATCCTGAAATTTATATACAGTATTGATGAATGTCACCAGACATCCTTATTTTAACATAACTTTCCAAAAGGCCTTACTATTGACAGAACCAAAGACTTTGGTCACATCTAAAATTGTAATTTACAGACCTCTGTTCTGCTTCTGGCATTTTTCCTGGAGTTATTGGGCAGCAAATTCCATTGGTTATTCTTTGGCCCCTTCTGAAGCCACACTGGCTCTCAGGAAGGTGACCACATTCCAGTTGAAGGATCAACCTATTAAGGAGCTCTCTGGTAAGAATCTTACCAGTTAACTAAGAGAAACCCATGTGATTGTAATATGATAATCTATCTATTCCCTTTAGCTTTATAGAGATGGACAATTTTTCCAATTGTTTAGATCCAACTTTATTTGTGTGAAAAATGTTTTGTAATTGTGTTCATGTAGTTTCTGTGTTTGTTTTGGGAGGTAGTTTCAGTAACTTTAAATGGAATTTATCTTTCTAACTCTTGCCCTTGGGCTTGATTGCTCATATGTAGAAATGCTGTTGATTTTCATGAATTTATTTTATATCCTGCTACTTTGCTGATGTTGTTAATTGTTTCAAGCAGTTTTTTAGATGGTTTTCTAGGGTTCTCTAAATAAAAGAACATATCTGCAAGAAATGAATAAATCCTTCAATTTCTTTTTCTTCTGTTATTGCTGATTTCTAATAATATATTGATAGTGATGGTGATAATGGGCAGCTTTGTTTCACCTTTGATCTTATTGGAAATGCTCCTGATTTATTCCTAATACACAATATTTGTTGATGGTCTTAGATACATTGCATTTTAAGGAAAACTCCATTTATTTCTATACTCGCTAGTGTTTTTAATAGGAATGGATGTGGCATTTTGCAAAAGTCTTTTTCAGTCTTGGAGATAAGGAGATAATTATAATGTTTAATGTTGGTTTTGCTGTTATGTTCAATTATGTTGAGTGTTTTCCTAATATTGAACCACCCCTGCCTACCTGGGGTAATTCTACCTGATCATAGTGTATTATCCTAGTAATCTCTTTGCAAAATTTTATTTAAAACTTTTGCATCAATGTTCATTAAGGACATTAGTTTATAATTTTCTTTGACTGTTTTGACTCTTCCTGGTTTGGTATCTTGGTTGTAATCCAAGATTCTTTACTTTCATATTCTAGACCATCTAACCCTTTAGTGTTGAAGCTTATAAGTCCCTTGTAATTCTGATTTCACTTCCTTAGTATTTAAATTGCTTCCTTTTGGCTGCTTGCAATATTTTCGCCTTTAGTTGAGAATTCTGGAATTTGGCTATGATATTCCTTGGAGGTTTTATTCTGGGTCTCAATTCTGGAGGTGCTCTGTGAATTCTTTCAAGGACTATTTTGACTTCTTGTTCTAGGATATTAGAGAAGTTTTCCATGATAATTTTCTGAAAAATATTTTTCAGGTTCTTTTTTTGATGGATATTTTCAGAAAGACCAATAATTTGGAAATTATCTCTGTAAGATCTATTTTCCAGGTTGTTTGCTTTTCCTAAAGGTTAATTTATATTTTCTTCTATTTTTTGGCCTTTTGGTTTTCTTTGATGGAATCTTGATGACTTTTAGAGTCATTATCTTCCATTAGTCCAATTCTAATTTTGGGGTTTTATTTTATTCAATTAATTAGCTTTGAGTTTCCTTTTCCAGTTGGTTAATTTTATTTTTTAAATGAATTGTTTTCCTTTTTCCAATTATTAATTTTTTTGATGAGTTTCATTCCTTTTCCATTCAGTCAGTTTTATTTTTGACAAGTTGAATTATTTTTTCAGTTGGTCATTGTTACTTTTTTAAGGAACTGATTTCTTCAGTCAATTTTTTCATAATTTTCTTGCATAGATCTCATTTCCTTTTACAATTTTTCTTCTTCTCCCTTTTGGTTTGGAAAATCCTTTTTAAATTTCTTCCCATGAGGTTTTGGATTCGAGGCCAATTCATGAACTCCTTTGATACTTAATATGCAGACATTTTATCACTGCTTTCTTCTTCTGAGATGGCATTTTTGTTAATACTTTTATTGTGTATTTGTTTATTTTGGTTGTTGAACTTTGCTTCTAGGGTACAGGGAATATAGTCCCAAGCTTTTTGTGTTATGCCAGGATCTGATCTCTGGCTTATTATTTGCCAAGGTGTTGCCTATGCAGAGTTTTGTTTCCTCCTTTATGCCCAGACTTTGCCAATGTAGTAGTTTATTCTGAAGCCAGTCCAGTCTGATGCCCAAGCATTCCCAGGACTCATATTTTGTCTAGGATTGGAGCCAATTATCAAGATGACTTGCTTAGCTGGGACCTGAGCTGCACTCTGACTAAGAAATTCCTGCTGGTTTTCTTGCTGTCTCTCACCTATGCTGGGTTTTACCCCAAATAGTCAGACATTTAGTGAAGATCCTCCATGATGTTGCTTTGCTCTTTTTGTGTGGGATCTGTAGCTTTAAGGTCTGTGTAGAGGTTTCATTAAAAATTATTTTGTGAGAACCTCTGGGAGCATGTTAGCTTCATACTGCCATCTTGGTTCTACCTTGGAAGTCCCTTACCATAGATCTTTCACCAATAATTCCTAAGTTGTTACTCCTGGATCTTTTTTCCCAAGATAGTTATTTTTCCAATAAGGTATTTTACATTTACATTTTCTTCTGTTTATTTTTCCTTCTTTTTTGGGGGAAGGGTTTGTTTGAATGATTCTAGACCATTTACTAATTGTGTGTCCTTGGGCAAGTCATTTAACCCTGATTGCTTTGCATCCAAGGCCATCTCCAGTCATTCTGATTCATATCTGGCCACTGGACTGAGATGTCTCTGGTGGAGAAAGTGAGATTGTTAACTTAGCACAGCAACCTTATCCTGCAAATGAGATTTATGTGCCTCACCTCCCTGATCTCATGGTCTTCTCTAAGAAGCTGATATCATCATCAACTTCAACTTTCCCAATTCTAAGTTTTAAGTAATTATTTTCTTCAGTTAGCTTTTCTATTTGAATACTTCTACTTTTTAAGGAGTTGTTTTCTTTAGTTATTTATTATGCTTCCTTTTCCGAGCTGTTGACTCTCTCTTTCTCACTTAAGTCTAATTTCTTTTCCCAGTAATTCTGCTATCTTTCTAACTTTATTTTAAAAATTCTTTTTGCACTCTTGCAAGAGGATTTTTTGAGCTTGAGACTAATTCATATTCTCCTCTGGTACTTTTCATGTAGGCAGTTTTCCTCTGTTTTCTTCTGAGTTAGTATTTTGTTGCCATAGTAACTTTCTATGGTCAGAGGTTTTTTTCCTGTTTCTTACTTATTTTTCATGGTTTTAAAAATTGAACTCAACTCCTGTGGTCCTTGGTGGCACTGGTTGGAGGCCAGTGGTCTGGTTTTTGGCCTCAAAAGTTTGTAGCTTGCTTCCTGAACTGGGCTGGACAGACCTTGCCATACCTGCTGTTTGGGGATTTCAGTCATCTCTTGGCACTGGAAGCCTCACTGCTAGCCTGTTTTGCCTCTGACCTATTGAGTCAGAACTGAGGGTCTCAGTTGCTGATATAATAGCATCCCACCTTTACTGGATTGTGTTTCCTTTTTTACCCAAATGATACACTTTCTGAAGTCCTTCTAAGATATTTTAAACTGGAAAATAATTGTGGGTTCTGTGACTTTTGAATCCATTTGGAGGCTTGATTGAACATTGCTTTTGAGGGGAAGTGGGGGTAGGTCAGGCAAATTCCTGGCTTCTCTCTGCCATCTTGGCTCCACTCTACCCTCCCATCCCCCAATTTGGCTCTACCCCACCATTTTCTTGTAATATTGCTTTTTAGATTTCTTATATATCCATTGTGACTTGGTCTTGGTAAATGTTTTAAAATATTGGTCTATGCTCAGTTGCTGCCTTACAGTTTTCTATTTTTTTAACCAAATAATGAATTCTTAACCCAACTCTTAAGTCTTTTTATTTGTTAAACACAAGATTATTTTATTTGCTGCTCTAAATTTTATGCCTACTCTGTTCCACTGATCTACTTTTCTATTTCTTAGTCAATACCAGATAGTTTTGAGACTTACTGTCTTATAATATAGTTTATTATCTAGCTGATCCTCCTTCCTTTACATTTTTCCCATTATTTCATTTGATATTCTTGCCTTTTTTGTTCTTCCAAATGAATCTGTTCTTATTATTTTTTCTAGTTCAGTAAAATAATTTTTAGTAATTTAATTGGTATGGCACTGAACACATAAATTAATTTATATAAAATTTTCATTTTTACTCTATTGACTCTACCTACCTGCAAACAATTAATAATTCTCTTATTATTTAAGTCTGATTTTATTTTTGAAAAAAGATTTTTGTCATAATTTTCTCTCTATAGTTTATCAGTTTCTTTTGATAGGTCTGTAGTTAATTTAAATGGGGTATCTTTTGCTATCTATTCTTGCAAGAATTTGGTTTATGATAAATAGAAATGCTTATGATTTATGTGGATATGCTTCATATAATCTCCTTCTATTATCATTGCTATTATTTTGCTTCTATACTCTTCATTTTTCTCCTTTAATGTCTAAGTTATATCCAGCATTCCCTATAATTATCATGAACAAAAAAGACATTTCTTCCTATTTGCTCTTCATCAATCAGTTCTTACTTATTAGTTTCAATGCAGTCCAAAAAAGCATCAGACTACTAAAAGATGAAATTTTCAGTTGCCCTAATTTTAGCACATCATGGCTATGTAAAGTCCCTAATTGCTTTTTTTTGTGTGGTTTCTTAGAACTAATAATAAAACAAAAAAATATTCAGATATATCTAACTACTTGATTAATCCAGACAGTTGTAAAGGCAGTTAGGAAGAATACTTGCAAATCATATGTGGATCTTCCTCTATATACTTACTAGAAAAATAGGAGTTTGTAGTCCTGCAGTGCAGAGGCAAATCATTTCTTGCCTCTGTGGCAGCTGTTGCTTCTTGTTAATAAAATGTCCTACACGTATCAAGTGTATTCTGCCACTTTTGTTGATTATACTCTTTATGAAATACTAGCAAAGTTCTGCTCACACTTTTGGGAGCAGACTGCTCCCAAAGCTTGCAATGATTTCAATATGATTCTTGTGCATAACCCCAGATTTTCTTGATACCCCAGGGATAGGTATAGGTTGTGATATTAGAGTTATGAATTGTTAATGTCTCAGCACAAAGAATGATGTCAGAATCACTTGTATTAATTGAGATAAAATGCTTAAACTAGGATTCAGTGTCCCAAAACACTAGGCTTATGTTTTTATTATTTTGTTGCTGTTCTTGTTGTTCAGTCATTGAGTCCTGATTTTTCATTTTTATTTTCTTATTTTTTTTTTGTTTTTGAAAAGCAATGGGGTTAAGTGACTTGCCCAAGATCACACAGCTAGAGACTGAGATTGCATTTGAACTCATGTTCTTCTGACTCCAGGGTTGTCCTCTATTCACCACATCACCTAGCTGCTTCTGACACTTTAATTTTAAAGTTAACTCCAAAAAATTAGATTCTTCCATTCTTCCAGACTGCACTAAATTTATTTTATGAAATCTCAGATTATAACATGGATTTATATCATGTTAAACTCTCTGAAGGTGAAACTGAAAGAATTCTACTTAAATCACTCTAAGTAACAAAGAACATTGGTTACAAGGAAGTCGTTGTTTCACACATAGAAAATGTAGAAAATATATAAAGCACTCTCAGTAGGCCTAAAAAATTATCCTATATCCATCTCCAAAGAGCACCGCCTTCCTACTAGGAATCAATATAGTCCTTTAAACTAATTATACTATCATGTGTTTTGAATTTTCTAGGAAATAAAATGAGGGGTGCTTTTATACTGAACTTGAACCAGTTGAATAACTCACTGTAACAGATTTCTAAGTCTTTAGTTCTCAGACAAAACATATTGTAGCTTAATCCCTAGTTACTACCTTAGCTTTAGAGCAGTTTATATACAGTCTAAACACAGTTTTGTTCTGTTGGACCTACCTAGGAAATTTTCCCTCCTGATCTGTTTGGGAGGCTGAGGTTTAGGAATTCTTGACAAACCTCTAGAAACCTGAGCTTCAAGACCTCCATTCACTTATGTGGAACTCTTCTCCATAGGCATGGTCTCTTAGATATAGAGGTTGTACCACTGCATCTCCATGTCTGTGAAGGTAAGAATGATATGTAGCTGAAGTGAATACTTTCCTCAAAGGCTGAAATCAGCAGTTTCTAGAGGAAGTTGTATGAATGTACACGATTCCTCCCACTCACCCACCAATCCCCTAGACTCCAGGTTTAAAGTTACTCAACTATTCTTAAATATTTGTTCAGCACTTTCAGAGTAATTCCCAAAGAGTTTCTCCTTTATAAATTATTTCCTTTCTACAGACCTATCAAAATGTAGCGGCTATGACTTAGAACAACTCTGACTTAGAATAACATTGAGTCAACCAAGTCATCCTCCAATATCCAGGATATAGCTGAAATTTTCTCAGCAGAGATTGTGACAGGACCTGTAGCATCATACCCCACAAACATGAATTCAGTGACTTCTATGACATCTTTACATCATCGATTTGATCTAAGAGTTTCCTAGATCAGTCCCCTACAAATGTTGTCAAAAACAATATTTAAAAGAAGTGCCACTTCTAAAAAAGGTTAAGTTCTAAAATGATAGATGGCTGGAAACAGTACTACTTCTACTCAGGTGCTGTTCTAAGCTCCTGTAACAGATTAGCAGAAACACTAATTAACAAGAAGAATGATAGTGATGATGATGATATTTATATAGCACTTTAAGGGTTGCAAAACATGTCATCTTATTTGATCCTCATTATAACCCATATTTTAAAGGTATAGAAACCCGAGAGAGATTATCATTGCCTATGATCAAACAGCTAGTGTCTGAGGCTGGATTTTAAATCAGGTCTTCCTGGTGCCATGTCCAATATTTTACTCACCCAGGAACCCAGCTGCCCTATAATAATAGAAAACATTTGTGAAGTTCTTTAGTATCTATAAAATGCTCTATATGCTATATCATTTGATCTTGACTGACCTAAGTCATATAGTAAGGACCAGAGAGACAGGATTCAAAGTGCGGGAGGAGGGCAAGTCTTTGATTATTTACTTAAAAAAAAGAAATAATAGATAATATAAACCCTCCACTTCAAATGTAATATTGTATTTTGATTTTAAAAGCATGTTATTTCTACAAGTAGATTTTGGAATCAATTTCATTTAACTAATATTTTGGTAAGTTCAACATGAAGGTGCTAATTTAGACTTAAATCTTATGTTTTATAAATGGTGACTTTATGGAAAAAAAAAACTTCTCAATAGACTCTTTATTTTAAGCCTCACTAACACAATTATGAATAATTGCCTTTATTTGATCATTCAATATTTTAAAAACTGCTTTGAAGATATATTCCACTTAATTTCATCAAAGAGAGAACAGTCCAGGTTTTTTTAATTTCCAAAGAATCTTGAAACCATTAGAGAAAAGTATTAAGAGTGACATAGATTCTATCCACCACCAATCACCACCACCACCAAAGCAGCCCTGCAAATCCCCTGCCAGCCTTATGAATACTGTATTTATTAACCGTGAATTGTTTTAGAATAGTAGGATAATAAATAAAACCTTGTAAGTATGCGTCTAAAAACTACTTTGCTTAAATCCTAGAAGCAGAGTAAAGTAGATATAAACATGGTTTACTTATTTCAAAGAGTTAATATATTTTATATTTTAAAACTGTAGAATAATTTGAGGTTTTTAAAAATTCTAAGAATTTTTTTACTTAAAGTCATGAAAGTATATTGTGTGCTCATTTACACCCTTGATTTGGATAAAAGAATTATTCGTAAGATCAGGATGGGATTGTAATGCCAAGAAGATGGCATGAAAGCTTTGCCTGAGTATTAATATATTTTACTAACCTTTGAAAAAATTATTTTTCATTATCACATAAAATTAATAACATAACAGTAGGACTACAAAATCAATAAATTCACATGGGTTTTTTTTATCTGCTCCATTGACCTTTCTTTTCGCATTTCATCATTTAAAGGTATTAATCCAGAATTCTGACCAAGATGGCACTCAGAGAAGCTAGGAACTTTGTTAATCTCTCCTGGATTTCCCTCAGAAATAACATTAATCAAACCCCCCTTAACAGATTTTAGAGTGACAGAAACCACAAAAGAACAGATTGAAACATTTTCCAGCAAGGTCTGTTACAAGGGGAGTGTGAGTGTACCAGGGCAGAGATTAGAAACTCAGCACAGGGGTAGTGCGGCAAGGCATGTAGTGCAGCAGGGGTAGTGTGGTAAGGCAATTTAAATGGAAGAAATTCAGTTTCTTGACATGGTGCTGGTAGACAGTCTAGGTTTCACAAGCATATAGCAATGAGATCAACCCAACAGCTCTGTAGACCTTCAGTTTGGTAGTCAGTCTAGTAACTCTTCTTTCCCATACTTTCTTTCAGAGCCTCCCAAATACTGAGCTAGCTCTGGCAATGCGAGTGTCAACCTCATTGTCAATGTGTACCTCCTTGGAAAGGATATTGCCAGGGTAAGTGAATTAGTCCACAGTACTCAAAACTTCTCAATTTGCTTCAATTGCTGGTTTCACAGGATTCCATTCCCTGGATGCATCAACATTCAAGGATCAAAGGACCTGGAATATAATATTCTGGAGAGCAAGGCAACTACCCAGAAAAGTTGAGCATACTCTTTTAGGTGAAAAGATAGACATTTAACAAAATAGGTGATTTTCAAATGATCCTGATGAAAAGACCAGAGGATAAAGAGGAAAATTTGATCTTCAAATAGGAGACTCAAGAGATACATGAAAAGGTAAGCAGGGGAAAAGAAAAAGACTGTTATTCAATAAGACTAAATTTGTTATATCCTTACCTAGGGGAAAGATTCTCATAACTCCTAATGATTGCTCTATTAGAGGGAGTATATTTAGGCTGAAGATTTAGACACAAAGTGTTTATTATGGAATCATTTTTAAAAAATTAAAACATTAAAAAGGGAGATTTTAATGAATTAAGAGGAAGGGTGAGACAGAATGGGCTAAATTACATCATAGTAAATGACACAAAGGACCTATCACAGTAGGGGGAAGAAGGGAGGGGTTAAGAACTTCTTGAATTTTGCTCTCACTGGATTTGGCTTAAAGAGGGAGTAACACATACACTCAGTTGGGTTTAAAAATCAGGCACCAATAGGGCAGACGGTTTGGGGTGGGGTGGGGAAGGGAGGGATGGAGGGCCTAATAGAAGGGAAAGAAGGAAAGAAGAGGAAAAGGGAAATGGGGAAGAAAAGAGAGGCTAATTAATAGAGGGGGAGACAGATTGAGAGAAGTATTAAGATAGTGTAAAAGAAGTAAAAAAATGTACAAATGGAGGGGAGATGGCATGGAGGGTGATAAAAAGTTAGTAATTATAAGTGTAAATGTGTGTAGGATGAGTGGATTAAAAACTAGAATCCTACAATATACTTTTTCAAGAAACACATTTGAAGGAGAAAGATGCACACAGAAAAAAGTAAAAAACTGGGACAGAATATATTATACTTCAACTGAAGGGAAAAAATCCTTATCTCTGATGAAATTATTGCCAAAAAATATCACTTAAAAAGGATAAGAAAGTAACTAAATATTCCTAAAAGGTGCCTTAGACAACAGAATAATTTCAATACTAAATGTATATGCACTAAGTGAAATAGCATCCAAATTTTTAGAGGAGAAGTTAGATGAGTTACAGGAAGACATAGGCAGAAAACTATACTGGTGGGGGACCTCAATCTTCCTCTTCCAGAATTAGATACATCTAACCATAAAATAACCAAAAGGAAGTTAAGTAGGTGAATAGAATGTTAGAAAAGTTAGATATGATAGACCACTGGAGAAAAATTAATGGGGACAGGAAGGAATATATCTGCACACAAAAATTGCAAAGGAAGATGGCCTAGCCATATCAGATGTAAAAATTATATTATAAAGCAGCAGTCATCAACACAGTTTGGCACTAGCTAAGGAATAGAGTGGTAGGTAAGTTGAATAGATTAGGTGCAAAAGAAGCAGTAGTAAATTACTATAGTCATCTGATGTTGATTTCAGTTTCTGAGACTTTTTAATGAAAATTGCTGGGAAAACTGAAAGATAGTATGGCAGAAGTGAGGCAAAGACAAACATCTCACACCCTACACCAAGATAAAGTTAAAATGGGTACTGAATTTAGACGTGAAAGATGATATCTTAAGCCAATTAGGAAAACAAGGAATAGTTTACTTACTAGATAATGGGAAGGGGAACAATTTATGAATAAAGAAAAAGTAAAGAACATTATAATATGCAAAATAGAATTTTGATTTCCTTAAACTGAAATTGAAAATAAAACCATTGCAACAAATTTTAAAAGGAAGGCAGTAAACTGGGAAACAATTTTTTACAATTAGTGTTTCTGACAAAAGACCCTTTTCTAAAATTTAGAGAATTGAGTCAAATTCATAAGAATATAAATCATTATCCAATTGATAAATGATCAAAGAATAATGAAAAAGCACTTTTCAGATGATGAAATTAGAGCTATCTATAGTCATATAAAATACTATAAATCATTATTGATTAGAGGAATGCAAATTAAAGCATCTCTGAAGTACCACTTCACACCTATCAAGAATGGCCAATTGACTAGAAAAAAGTGTTCTATGTTGGAGGGGATGTGGGAAAACTGGAACACTAATGCATTGCTGGTGGAGTTATGAACTGATTCAACCTTTTTGGATAACAATTTGAAATCATATCTAAAGAGCAATAAAACTGTGCCAGGTCTGTATCCCAAAAATATCACAAAAAGGGTGAAATATCCATATGTACAAAAACATTTACAACAGTTTTTTTTGTAGTGGCAAAGAATTGGAAATTGAAGGGGTGCCCATCAATTGGGGAACGACTGGACAAATTTTGCCTTATGAATGTGATGGAACACTATTATATAAGAAATCATGAGGGTCTGGACATCAGAATAGCTTAGAAAGATTTGCATGAACTGGTGCTGAATGAAATGAGCATAAAGCAGAACACTGTACACACTAACAGCAACATTAAGTGATGATTAACTATGGACAATTCTAAAAGACTCTGGATGAAAAATACTGTGGAATTTAAATGCAGACCAAAGCTTACTGACTTTAATTTTTAAAAGTTGTTTTTATGAATTATGTTTTTTCTATTTTCCCCATTTTGATTTGATTCTTCTTTCACAACATAAGAAAAATTTAAAAAATGTTAATACAAACAATTTTGAGTTGCAAAATTGTCAAACAGACTTTTCTTTAATCTTTCACTGAATTTGTGGTAGTAAACTGGAGTGGGTTTGGCAAAACCACTAACAATGGTGAGACTTACTCATACATAATCAAATTAAATAATGGTAAAAGCAGAATAGTTTTAATAATCTATAGAAAACAAATGAAAGAACTCCTCCATAGCTCAATCCCTCCTTAGTTTCCTAAAAAGATTTTTTTCAAGGAGCTGTTATGATGCTAGTATTCCTAGGCATGTGTTTGTGGTGATGTGAGAAATAACCAGGCCAGGTAGATAGTCATAGAACACTTCGTTTATCAATCAAAGAGCCAGGATATTTATACTATAGCTACAGAAGTAAACAAATTTCCACTCCAGTTGATTCTTTTTTTTTTTTTTAGGTTTTTTTGCAAGGCAAATGGGGTTGAGTGGCTTGTCCAAGGCCACATAGCTAGGTAATTATTAAGTGTCTGAGACCGGATTTGAACCCAGGTACTCCTGACTCCAGGGCTGGTGCTTTATCCACTGTGCCACCTAGCTGCCCCAGTTGATTCTTACAAAACTTATTGTTCTTATCACTAAACTATTTTCCCATAATGTCAAGGCTCATATATTATAGGTGTTTTTCAAGATCTGGGCCTATTATTTTTCATGGTATGTGGTTAGCCCAACACCCTGTACAAGTCCAGGATCCTAGGCATTCATGCAAAGCCACAGGTCACATCACAGGTATAACCTGGAACTGACCTCAGAGATCCTTGCAGAGCCTGGATCAGGTATCACAGCTTTCCCCACTGATATTATTTAATGAACTACATGTTAAGTGTTTAGGTCTTTCATTAGGATAAAGGCAACATTTTATATAAATATATAATGAATTGTGTCACAATCTTTTTCTTCTGACTTCCAAAGAAATCTGTTCTCCCAATCATCTAAATTAATGATTCTTTTTTGTTATACAGCTGCTATTTACTTGTCATTGCTCCCTTGCACCATGAATTTACTCTTCAGCAGTCTTATTTTCTTCTTCTACAAAATGAGGAATTTAGACTAAGTGATTTCTAAGGTCTTGTCTAGTTCAAAATCCAATAATCTATGAATGAATATCTTTTATCCCCCACTCCAGTTGTTTAGAACCTTTGCTCTTTAAATAAAGGAAGTATCAGCATAAGCTATCTCTTTTGTAATGCAAGATCATCTTCTGATCTAGATATACTATCTTCCACAGTTATTAGGATGTTACCAGCTATAGATTATTTAATATCCATAACTAGAAAATATAGTAGGGAGTTTTTAGCAGGTTATCAAATACCATAACAATATTTCAACTCTGATTAACTTCATAGTGAGTTGTTTATAATACAGATAATTGAATACCAAAAATTACTTTTATTTTAAAGTTATAAATCAGCTAAACCACAAGTATGTCATGAATGTAGGAACACTGAATAAGTGAAATTCCTAAATGTACCTATTATTAAGAAATAAATGACTTTCATATATATATATATATTGACTTTGAAATTCAACTGCAATTAAAATAAAAATTTTTCAGCATATGTGTATGAAAATATATCTGACCTCAAATATTTAATTGAATGATTATTTTTAAAATAGTTTTCATCAGTATAAACATTATGAATATCTAAAACTATCATAATACAGTTTCTTCTACTAGTTTTTAAGGAAGTCAAGATTGAAAGAATATTAAAAGAATCAAGAAACCAGAAAAATTACTTAGCATTGTATTTTGCAGACTTTTATTAAATAAAATTCTATTCACTTAGTACTTTTATGCTAATTTTTAAAAATAGTTGTTCATAACAACTAGAGTATGAGCATTTTAAACATAAAAAAATCTTATATAGTGATCCATAGAGAGAGAAAAGAATGCCTAGGGATTATAATAATGACATATAGCTTTAATAAATTTTTTTACCCTTTTAGGATGTGGTTGTTTATGTTGTATGCTGCCTCTCAAATGGATCCAGGATCTTTTATCCCTTTCATAGCTCTCAATGAAAAAGTGAACTATACCTCTGTCTCAATAAGAGAAAAAAAGAGCCATGTATTCTAATTAATCTCTACCTACTGTCATCTTTCACACTAAGCAAAGATTTGGCAGCTACTTGATTTTTGTTTATGTCAAGGGGGAAACAGATTCATAATAATAGCTATAATGGTAAGCAATAAAGGAACAAATCTTTCATAAGGAACAGCTGCTGAGCATCTTGTGATGATATACAGAATTGGCTCCTATCCCTCATCTTTATACCTCCCATAAAAGGGGGAATGAAGGAAGTGGAGGAAAAACAGTTAAGGGGATGTGAGCTAAAAATTAAAGCCCTCTCTAGCAGACAAAGTTCATTGTTGGGAGAAGGGACAAAAACTGTCAGTTGTGCAGCATTCTCATCCAAAATGCCCCCATCAGTTCTGGGGGAGGTTCTTATCCTCAACATCTGCTGCCCCAGCTAGTAATTATCCCAAGGGAAGTTGGGACAAGGGAACAGAGACCAGAGATAAAACAAATGACTCCTTGCCACATATTCTTTCTCTTTTCTGATGTCCTCTTTTAATACCAAGTCCACATATTTCAGCTTCTGTGATTTCTGGGTAGAAGTTTGTTGTCTGCCACAGACATACTTCACATCTGGAAGCAGTCATTCTCTGGGTAATCATGAGGTGAAAGGTTGCATTCCAATTAAAAGTAAATTTATTTCTCTTCAATAAAGGAATGTCAAAATTATTCAAAATTGAGACTGCCACACAATAGTTATTTCCTAAAACTTCTACTTTCACTTTTCATAAACTAGAATTCAATATCTCAAGTCAAATAAGCATCATTTCTTTATATACCATTATATACCATATACCAATACTATTTAAAGTATTCTAGAAATCTATTTGGTTACTTTATGGTTAGGCATAGTTTGATAGGCTCTTATTGACCAATAATTTTGAAATGTTTGTAATTTGAATTTATAGAACATAAGCCCTTCTCAAAGAATCATAGATTTATAAAATTTAGAGCTGCAATAGAATGAGTTACCTTCATTTTACCAATGGAAAAAAAAGGCTGAATCATTTGCCCAAGGCCATTCAAGCAGTAAGTGGTGGATACAGGATTAAACCCAGGTCCATTAACTCCATAGATGTTTTTGCATTGAATTATGCTACCTCTGTTCAAGATTACAAAGGAAAAACAATTGACTATCCACAAGCTTAACCATATATGCAAGAATTTACAGTGGAGAGTTAGTTTATATGTAAATCAATATCTTGTTATATGACAATATTGATTCAGTTTCCCCAGCTACTCTGGAAGCAGCCCTTATAACACATATGGAGTGAGGGTACCTAAAATCCTCACTCGGGCAATACACTACCCAGAAGAATATCTAGCAGTGTTTATCTCTACTGAACCATACAGTACTGATTCAGCCTCTGAAAGGGGTTATATGAACAGATGTTTGGCTCAGTTGAATAACTTAGGATATATAACATGTTTTATTTGTAAATCATTGTCAGATTATTGAAGTTAATAAAAACTTATTCTTTTTGTTTTTGTTCTTTTTAGAGATAATGCATAGTACAAAACAGTGAAAGATAGTTTAATAATTTTATCCATGATTGTAAAAGAGACCAATGAATATGATTATGAGAAAGTAGTTTAATTTTTAATGAACTAAGATGATTTTAATTTTAATGATATTCTTCAATTAAATTTCTTTTTTTAATTAGATTTCTTAAAATGGAATATGTCAAGAAAGAGACTAAGTCCAAGCAAAATTGTGTGAAATAGTTTATACTCTCAACATCAGAGCTATAAACTGAATCTTAATGTCCTAAAATAAAGAAAAAAAGAAATAGACTTGACCAGTAGGGTCTTATATATGGAAGGATGTGTTCACAAGAGAGAAAACATTTATCATCCCTAAAGTACACATGGCAATAATAGATAGTAAGTAGAACTGAGACTAAAAGGAAGTAAAACTGTCACCCCTTAAGGTTAAACCTTAAGTAAAAAATGTGTGTGTATGTATGTATGTATGCATGTATGTATGTGTATGTGTATGTGTATATATATATATATATAGATAGATAGATAGATAGATAGATAGATTAGGACTAGAATTTAAACTGGAATTTCATTAAGATAGGTAACCAATAATGAGGAAATCTACTCACTGCAGTGAGTCATTATCTCTACAATCTAACAAATATGAGGGATTTGGGCTTAATCCCAAGTCTTTCTGTCTCTGAAGCCATATATGAACTATGCCACCTTTAAAGACAGGCATAGGGCCCTGGAAGGTCAAGAATCATACTCTTAGTCTCAGAGTCTGTATGTTTCAGAATGACTTGTTTTTAATCTGGATTTACAAATTCCACTTATCATAGCATGTAGGTATTTGTGATATTAAGTTATATATTTTACACTATAGCCTCAAGAGCAATTATTGAAATAATCAGAGCTAAAAAGGGGCAAAGGAGATATAATTCCCGGTCCTTACCCAGGGCACACAGCTTTGAACCCAAAAAGATGAAAATAACTGCCAAGGTACCTAGTGTGGTACAATACAATAGACATTGGTCTTTGCATTCAAATAGTTGCATGCCAATCCCATTCTCTGCCATTAATGAAAATAAAATCTTAGATTTATGTAGCACTTTTCTGTTTGCACATTGTTTACAAATGAATAACAGAAATCATACAGAACTTAGCTGAACTTCAAGATGAAGAATTCATAGCAAATTGTGCTATTCTTCTGGAATAGAAGTTCCTCTATTGTCAATAATGTTTCAAGGAGGAGAAGTTTGATAGACATTCTCTCTGAAAATATTAAACCAGATGGTCAGTGAAATAGATCTAAACTAAAGCTTTTTTCATTTGCTTATATTTCACATGTTTTTGTCATCAAATTATTTATTAAAATAAATTTGTGTGAAGCATGGGAAGTGAAAAACATTTTTATCAAGCCTTAGAAATGCTTTATTTACTGTATAATAATGTAAACATGTATTACTTTATATGCTATCTCAGTTCTGTACATAAAAGATATATCATGAGACAAAGAAAGTATCTCAGTCTTCACAAAAGAACCTTATGAGAGACTAAAAAATTCTTAAGCACAGTTTTTACTCAATAAAATAATGAAATCAGGCAAGAACTATGTTTTAAGGCTACCTGAGGTTCTAACGTTCTATGATTAATAACATAAAATTTTTTTAAATTGAATATAATAAAGGCTTACACTTTAAGCATACTTCTGGTTTCAAGTCCAGGAGATGGGGAATTATTCTTATATAGTTCAAGAAAAGTGCTAGTAATGATGAAGTTGTATTCTCTCTCTCAATGTCCCCCAAATAAGAAAAAAAGCAAAGGTAGGAAAACTCTGAAACTTGATAATCAATCTTTCTCATTTTCCTAAATTTCATTTACCCAAGAAGGATATAAAACTGGCCCAAGCAACCTAATTTTCTTAAGTGTGTACAACATGAAATTGTGGCCATTTCCCATCTTCCCTAATACCTGTCCTTGCCACATGACATATTTTATTTTCCTAGCTTTTGTCATAGGTTTGCAAACACTAATAAATCATTGGCATTTAGATGATATGACATTAAAAGTTCTCTTGCAAGTCTTACCATACCTGCTAAATAAGCTTTTCTTTGGAAAGGAAAGGATGCTTCTTCTTTTTTTTTTTTTTTCTTGGCAGCTGTGCCAAAAAATACATTTAGTAATACATGAGCCTTCTACTTTTTGACTATCCAAGACAAGAAAGACAACAAAAAAACACCAAGTGCATTAGCTTTATAACCTTTGAGATAGTTTATGGTAATTTAATTAAGGGCACTATACATTATCTCCATGATCTGTGACATATAATGATAATAATATATTCTTCTTCAGTACCTAGGAAAATTGTGAATGCAATTGGTTGCTTCTAACAATAGCTCTCTAAGCACTGCTATAATTTTGTTCTGTGGAGTACATATTTTTTTGTACAGATCAAATAAAGCATATATATATGTATATATATATATATATATATAAAACACAAGGATTTTTTTTCCTAGTTCAGCCACAACATTCTACACATTGTCTTTCTAATCAAGATAAGTAAAATTCACCCAATGATTGAGACACTTTTGGAAATGACTACTAAAATCTACAAAACAATTTTTATTTCAAAGAAATAGTTTAGAAGTTGAGAAGCATTGTGTACATATTATCCAAAAATATTTGAGAATGCAAATTCTATCCAACATAGTGCATGGAAAGTATGTGCCCAGCTAACTATAACAATGGTGAATCTGAAAGGGCCTTTTCAAGAGCAGACTTTGGGTATCAGTCTGAATTGAACTGACCAGGGGTGTAATTTTCACAGAATGACTATTGATGCAGATGTCTGTAGGGATGTAAACCTGGTGGAAATAATGACAGGCTTGTAACCCAGCAGTATGTCTCCATTCCCCACCCCTACCCCAGCTCCTTTTAATGGAAGCCATAGAACTGATTCAAAGATTAAAAATTATAACACCTGGAGATTTGTCACAAATGTCACTGAAATATTAATCAGGTTGCCACAGAGAACATGATTTGATTTTTCTGTATTTTGTATAGATTGTCTCCTTCTGATTTTGATATCAACTCTTGCATTTTGAACAAGACCCGTTCAGCTGAGGACACCTGTGATGACTCTTGATTTCTTCTGTGGACATGAATAGTATGTACACTTTATATAAATGCAAACAAGTAGAAAAAATGAATAAATGATTTGAGTTTTAAGGAATTTTGCTGTACTTTGAAGGAGGAATGGGCAGCAAAAAGCTATAGGATCTTTATTATTATAGGTTTTTGCAAGGTAATGGTGTTAAGTGACTTGCCCAAGGTCACACAGCTAGGTAATTAGTGTCTGAGGTTGGATTTGAACTCAGGTCCTCCTGACTCCAGCACTGGTGCTCTATTCACTGTGCCACCTGGCTGCCCCAGGATCTTTTTTTTAAATAAACAAGTACCAGCAAAACACATTATGGGTTAATCTCTCACCTCAGGTTTCAGTTTCAAAGGATATAGGAAGTTGATAATGTTGGAAGTAATTGAGATATTAAAATAATTTGCAATATTTTATTTCAATACTTTCTATTAATTACTTTGAAAGAAGGGAAATACAATAAGTATAATTTTTGAGTTATGCAACTTGGGTATATAATTTAATACAAGTAGCTAGGTGACACAGTGAATAGAGCACTGGCCAGGGAGTTAGGAAGATGGGAGATCAAATCCAGTCTCAGACACTTACTATCTGTGTTACCTTGGGCAAGTCAGTTAACCTTGATTGTCTTGCATCCAGGGTCATCTCCAGTTGACCTGATTCATATCTAGCCACTGGACCCAGATGGCTCTGGAGGAAAAAGTGAAACTGGTGACTTAGTACAGCACCCCCTCACTCAAATCCAATTAGTGTGCTTGTTATGGCATTATATTCCTTATGTCACAGTCTTCTTCAAAAATAAAGGACAAACAAATGTGATTTAATAGGAGGGAGGTTTATTTAAATTCTACTAAAGGTCTATGAGATCTCAGTCATATGTTGCAACAGATTTTTGAATGCAATGTATTTGTCTTTAAAAATTACTTGCAGTTAAATATCCTTATAGATATAAGGCTTAGAATTATTTCCAGTGCTCTTCCTTTAGAAGAAATCAACTCATTATTCAAACTTCTTTTCTGGCTTTTGTGACTCCTTTACATGTGTCAAGTATGTTACAGTATTGTGGGCCAGACATCAATGGTAAGATCCACAATAATAATCAAAGTACAAAATACCAAGACAAGATTTTTCTATATTTTACTTAAAGTAATAAAAATAATATTGCTTCAAGTAGGTATTTTTCCCTGACTAGTAATTTCTGTTTAACTAATGATTTTCTGAGTTTATTCTGGATTCTTTTTAGAGAGATAACACTGACATAGTTATTAACTCTTTACAAACTTTGGCAACCAAGGCCACTATTTATTCTTTAGGGAAGTAATGTTAAACCAAGATTATGTGAAGTATACATTAAATGTTGTAAAGGTTAATTAATGTCATTTTGCAAAGGATGTGTCAATATTTAAACTTTTGCCAAGGCAAAGTTCATGTGTAGTAAGGCAAAGAAAAAGCTTCATAAATATTTTAATAACTTTTAAACCTTAGAATTTAAAATAATCTAATATTAAGTACCTGCAAGAAATCTAGAATCCTTAGAGAATAATACACCTTTTCCAAAAGAGAGAGAACAAATCAATGCATGTATTTTGAATTAACATATTTTATATGACTTTTCTTGAACTATGGGAAAATGATCTAAGACTACTAGAGATTGCCAAAAGGACCAAACATGTTACTTTTTTCAAACTTTCTGGCACTTCTTCCACTCGCAATTGTCCTTATTACCAAATGATGCATGCCAATGTTTGTTTAGTAACTGAGTAAAATTTGTACATGTATATGTCTATGAAAGCCAACTTATGAGATTATTACATATAACAGAATCATTAATGACAGTGTCAGCATAAATGTTCTGCCATCTACTACTATCAGCAGGGCTTTGGACAAATCACTTTACCCTTCTAAATCTCAGTTTCTTCATTAATAAAATGAAAGTTGTGGGATTTGATGATAGGCAGTTCCCAATAGAAATGAATGTTATTATGAAATGTAGAGAAAGAGTGATTCTTATTCTATTTATTTCATTCTGCTGTAATAGTCTTTAGAAGCAGTACAGACCTTTATACTAGTTCTCATGTTCATATATATTAGTCTCAGGTATGATAGCAATTCTCCCATTGAATTTAGAATTCACGGTGATTCTTTAATGCCAATGGCTCAAGTCCACACTGATGTAGTTCTCTCCAAGATTGTCATTTGAGAATCATATTAATTAATAATTAATAAGTAGTTTGACTATATTAAATTAAACAGGTGTTGCACTAATAAAATCAATGCTCCCAAAATTATAAGGAAAGCAGAAAGCTGGGAAACGATCTTGATAACCAGGAGTTCTGATAAAGGTCTCATTTCTAAAATATATAGAGAACTGCATCAAATTTATAAGGTCACAAGTCATTCCTCAATTGATAAATGGTCAAAAAATATGAACAGTTTTCAAATGAAGAAATTAAGGCTATATATAATCATATAAAAAATGCTCCAAATCGCTATTGATTAGAGAAATGTAAATTAAAACAACAATGAGGTATCATCTCATATCTATTGGATTATCCCAGATAGAAAAAAGGGAAGATGATCAGTATTGGAGAGGTTGTGGGAAGACTGGGACATTGATGCATTGCTGGTGGAGTTGTGAATGGATTCAACCTTTCTGGAGAGCAATATGGAACTATGCCCAAAGAGAAATAAAACTGTTCATACTCTTTGACCCAGCAATTCCAATTCTATGACTATATCCAGAAGAAATTGTAAAAAAATGGAAAAAGTCTACATGTTCCACTACATGTTCCAAAATATTCATAACAGCTTTTTTTTGTAGTGGCAAAAATTGGAAATTTTGGGGATGCTTATTAACTGGGGAATGGCTGAACATTTATAGTACATGATTACTATTTTTGTTCTATAAAAAACCATAAATGGTTGGACTCTGGAGAAGTATGGAATGACTTACGGGATCTGATGCTAAGTGAAGGGAGTAGAGCCAAGAGAACAATGTACACATCAGCAACATTGTGAAATGAACAACCTTGATGGAAGTAGCTCCTCTTGTCAATCCAGAGAACTAGGACAACTATTTTAGACGGGTCTATATTATACCCAAACAGAGAAAGAAAAACAAAACAAACAAAACATGTTTATCTAAAATATGTATGTACAATGCTAACCTGACTGTTCCCCACTGAGGGGAGGGGGATGGGAAGGAAGGGTGGAAGGAAATTTCGTAACTTAAAAATATTTATATACATATGGATGAAAATAAATAAATTTTTTAAAAAGAAAAAATTAATTAGTAAGTAGCTTTTAGAGAAGAGCATTTACTAAAGTTTTACAGTAAGAATAGTTGAGTTTAAAAATCCTTCTAAAAAGTTATGATACAGTCTCTAGCAAAGATATAGAGTACAAGTGAAAATAAGTCCAAGCTTAAAGAATTCACATGGCAATAGGGTATTAATAGCTTCTGAATACTTCTGAGATTGCTTAGACATATACTTCTGAGATTACTTAGACATAATGCTTTTTGTTTCTTTGCTGTTTGGGGGCAATATTTTTGCTGGACTTCTCTATGCACCTCTGTCCAGTCTATCCTTGTCACTTAATGTAGATTTCAACAAGTCAGAAGGAGATTGCAGGGGTCTCTTTCTATTGCTTTGTCCATTCTCAGGTCTGAATCAAAGCCTTGGGTGGGAGTCCCAGGGCAATAGCACACCAGAACTTGCAGTCAGAGTGGAGCAGGGACCCTTATAGATCAAGTAAATAGAACAGAAGCAATGAACTCAAGAAATCTAAGTGCAATGCTGCTGATAGTTTAGACTAGATTTCTGGAGGAGGCTTGCAAGCCAAGTGGTATCTGACCAACAAAGAGCTAATCTTGAAAATCTGACAAAACAAAGATAAAGTTTAAGAAATTTGGGGCAACTAGGTGGTGCAGTGCATAGAGCACCAGCCCTGGAGCCAGGAGGATCTGAGTTCAACTTTGAACTCAGACAATTAATGCTGTGTGACCTTGGGCAAGTGACAACCCCATTGCTTGCAAAAACAAAAGAACAAAAAAGAAATTTATTAGTATCTGACAGAAAAACTATACCAACTAAAATCAGAACTTCCAAAATATCTATCATCTTTCACTATTAAGAATTCTATTTTAAATCTTTAAAAACTTTTTATTTATTTTTCAGTCAAAGATGACAAGTAATAAAAAAATACTTTAAAAGACTCAACAAGGACCTATAGAAGATAGTGATAAATGTTCTAACTTGAGCTCCAAGAAGTGTCCTAGACTTTGACAATCTAATTCTTCCTTTCTATTCTTTAGGACATTCAAATAGTTCTCAAAGCTCCCCACAGGATCTTCCCTCTCAATACCTCCAAGATCTTCGTCAGTGACATATCTTATCCTCATTTCCTTCTTCTTTCTGATCTCTCTCTCTCTCTCTTAGGTTTTTGCAAGGCAAATGGGGTCAAGTGGCTTGCCCAAGGCTACACAGCTATGTAATTATTAAGTATCTGAGACTGGATTTGAATGCAGGTACTCCTGTCTCCAGGGCTGGTGCTTTATCTACTGTGCCACCTAGCTGCCCCCTGACCTCTCTTCTTAACCTTAGTAAAGATAATAATTTTTTAAAAGAAGAGGCAGAACAATCTGTTTTTTCTTCTTTTTTTTGGCTTTGTTATCTGGAGTTTAAATGTGTGTTACTACTTTAACTCATTTGTGCTTCTCTAATTTAGGTTTAGACTTAAGATGTTCCAGAGTCCATTATAATAGTAATAGAGAAAAGGCAGCAACTCTCTGAGCTCTCCTCCAAACCTCTCTGAGCAGTTTTAAATAATGCCATAAATCAATTCCTGAAGTGACAAATTCCACAAAATGACAGTATAATTTCCCAGCCAAAAATAATTTAGAAGTCCTTCAGTAGGAAAGGTCTATCACACCTGGCTGTGAGTGAATAGTCCAGCATAGGCTGCACCAGCACAGAGCCAAGCACCAGTAAACCAGAAGCAGGCCTAGGGAATCACTTAATTAGCAACTGCTTCTGGAAATCTTAGCCCATAAATCATAAAGAAGAACTTAGAGAGTCAGCAGAAAAGATGTTTTATATCAGTGTGAGGGTGGAGCACAGTCCAGGATAGACCCAGCCCTAGCAAACCAGGAGCTGACATAAGGGAAAGGAGCAACTATTTTTGGAACTCTCAAACTAAAGATAGTGGGTGGGGGAACAAATGTCTAGTCACAAAGACACTTTGTTAGCACTGAGGCAGGACTCTGTTACTTTGCCAATATTCAGAACCAAGTTATAGTCCTGAGTGGCAATCCCACTACCAGAGCTTTCAGTTTAAGTGGAACAAAGACTCCTGTCACAATCTAGGACAGAGAGGAGTGCTTTTGGTCACTCACAGAAGAGAGTACATGCTGGGAGAGTAGCTCACATCACCTTGGAAGAATGAAAAATTTATGGGTCCCTAGAACTCTAAAAATGTCTGAACAAAAATATTTGCGTTGACTGAAGATTCAGTCAATGAGCCCTCCAACAGGAAGCAGGGTTCCACTTTATCAAAGGGTTAAAAGTAAAGAAATAGACTGGAAAATGAGCATACAAAAGAAAAATAATTCTGATCATACAAAGTTACCATGGTAACAATGAAGATTAAAATACACATTCAGAAGAAGATAGTAAAATCAAAGTTCCAACATCCAACTCCTCCAAAAAAAAATATTTGTTGGCCCTGGGTCATGGAAGAGCCCAAAAAGGAATTTGAAAATTGAGTAAGAGAGGATAATTGGGAAGAGAAATGAGAGTGATACAAGAAAATCATGAAAATGAGTCCATAGCTTGGTAAAAGAAGACAAAAATATTGAAGAAAACATCTTGACAAACAGACAAGGTAAAAGAGGTACAAAAAATCATTGAGGAGAAAAATGGCTTGAAAAAGCAGAATTGACCAAATGGAAAAATAGGACAAAATTTCATTGAAAAAAAATTCCTTAAAAAGTAGAATTGGGAGGGGCAGAGCCAAGATGGCAAGCACGAAGGCAGCATTTCCTGGGAACTCTGACCCCCCAACCCCCCCCCAAACCAACAAAGGGTGGCTCTAGCCAAAATTTAGAGGGGCAGAACCCACAGAAAGACTTAGTGATACATTTTCCAGGTTCAAAATAACTTAGAAGTTCTGCAGGAAAGGTATGTTTCACCAGGATGGGGGGGGGGGGGGGGGTCGGGTAGGTGGAAAAAAAGCCACGACTGCAGCACAGTACAGTCCAGCCCAGCCCAGCCTAGCACAGCCCAGAAATCACCAGCAACAGCTTGAAAGGGTGGCAAGAGAACTCTGCTCCACCAGAATGAGTGTGGAGTAAGGAGCACTGGCTGCAAAACCTGCAGGGAGAAAGCAGCCTGCACCCCCATAGATAGTAAAGGAAGTCTGTAGAAATTTCTCTCCTTTCCCTGGGTTGGACTTTACAGTTTGCCTACACTCAGATAATGCATTTTGGCCTTCCATACTAAATAACCAAGCTGGATCACTCCTTATAGTCCCAGGACAAAGGGAAGTACAGGAAGTGGGGGGGGGGCATCTACATATCAAAGCACAGGCTAGGAAGCATAAGACCTTGGAGGAATAAAGGTCCCAGTGGGGTGTCCCCCCCCAAAAAAAACCCCAAAGCCATGGAAGTGCTGTAAATTAGTCTTGGGCTGAGGAAATGAGTAAACAACAGAAAAAAAAGGAGAATCTGACTATGACAGAGAATTACTTTAGTCCCATGGAAGATCAAAACACACACTCAGATGATGACAAAATCGAAGCTCCCATATCAAAAACCTCCAAGAGAAATAGAAAATGGGCTCAGAGTATGGATGAGCTCAAAAAAGACTTTGAAAAGTAATTAGGGGAGGTGGAGGAAAAATTGGGAGGAGAAATGAGGGTGATGCAGAAAAATCATGAAAACCAAATCAAAAGCTTGGTGAAAGAAATAAAAATTACTGAAAAAATAATATGTTAAAAACTAGTTTAGGCCTACTGGAAAAAGCAAAACAAAAGGCAAAGGAGGAGAAGAATGCCTTAAAAAGCAGAATTGGCCAGCTGGAAAAAGGAGATAAAAAAGCTCTCTGAAGAAAATAACTCCTTAAAATGCAAAATGGAACTAAAGGAAGCTGATTCTTTTGTAAGGAATCAGGAAGAAATTAAACTCTTCCAAAAAAGTGCCAAATCAGAAGAAATTGTGAAATATCTCATTGGAAAAACAACCGACCTTGAAAACAGATCCAGAAGAAATAATTTAAAAATTATCGGGCTATCTGAAAGCCATGATCAGGAAAATAGCCTAGACATCATTTTCCAAGGAAATATACAGCAAAATTGCCCTGAGATCCTAGAAACTGAGGGTAAAATAGAAATCAAGACAATTCACTGGTCATCCTGTGAAAGGGATCCAAAAAGAAAAACTTACAGGAATATTATAGCCAAATTCCAAATATCCCAAATCAAAGAAAAAATTCTAAAAGCTGCCAGAAACAAACACTTCAAATACCGAGGCTCCATAGTCAGGATTACCCAGGATCTGGCAGCATCTATATTAAGGGCTTGTAGGGATTGGAATAAGATATTCCAGAAGGCAAAAGATCTTGGTTTACAACTGAGAATCAACTACCCAGCAAAACTGAACATCCTCTTTCAGGGGAAAAGATGGATTTTCATTGAAACAGGACTTTCAAACTTTCCTATTAAGACAACTAGAGCTGAACAGAAAGTTTGATCTCTAAGTACAGGACTCTGGTGAACCATAGAGGGAGTGGAAGAGTGAGACTAACTATGAGGAATTTGGTGATGGTGAACTGCTTGTATTTCTGCATGGAAAGAAGATACTGATAACTCATATGAACCTTCTCATTTATAAGAGCTGTTAGAAGGAGCATATATAGAGAGGACATAGGAAGGAGTGGAATATAATGGTATAATGTGGTAAAGGGATGGAGTCAATGGGTGATGGGGTAAAGCATACTGGGAGGAAGGAAAAGGAGATGAATAAGAAGCTGAGAGATTTCACAAGAGAGTCAAGAAAAAGCTTTTTCAATGGAATGGAGGGGGGAAGGCAAGGGGGAATGAGTGAGCCTTCATTCTCATTGGAAATGGCTCAGGGAGGAAATGACATATACACTGAATAGGGTGAGGAAATCATTTTTGCCCTGGAGAAGGATGGGAGGAAATGGATGGGATGAAGGGGAATGGGAGGAAGGAAGGGGGGAATAGGTGATAGAAGAGAGGGAACATCAAGAGAGAGGGTACTCAGATTCAACACACTTTTGGACAGGGCCAGGATGAAAGGAGAGAGAAAATAGAATAAATGATTGTGAGGAGGAATAGAGTGGAGGTACAGCTAGTAATAGGAACTGTGGGAAAAAATATTGAAGCAACTTCTCTGGTAGACTTATGATAAAGAAAGCAACTCACCCCAAAGACAGAACCATTGAATTCTGAACACAGACTGATGTACAATTTTTTTCTCTCTCTATTCTTGAGGTTTTTCATCTTCTGGGGGGTTATGTTTATTCTTGGGTTTACTCTTATAACATTCAATGTACATCAATGTATGGCATGGAAACAATGTAGAGACTGTCAGACAGCCTTCTGTGGTGGGGAGGGAAGGGAGGAGGGGAGAAAAAAATGATGGGTACATATTACTATTGTATATAATTGAAAAACAAATAAAATGTTAAAATGTTAAAAGAAAAGTAGAATTGGCCAACTGGAAAAGGGTTTCAAAAATTCATTGAAGGGGTGGCTAGGTGACTCAGTGAAAAGAGTACCGGCCTTGGAGTCAGGAGTACCTGGGTTCAAATCCGACCTCGGACACTTAATAACTACCTAGCTGTTTTGCCTTGGGCAAGCCACTTAACCCCATTTGTCTTTCAAAATCCTAAAAACAAAATTCATTGAAGAAAATAATTCCTTAAAAAGTAGATTTGAGTAAGTAGAACCTAGTGACAATGGGAAATCAAGAAATACTAAAACAAAACTAAAAGAATGAAAAAATAGAAGACAACATAAAATATTACTGGAAAATTGCTGACTTAGAAAATAGAACCAGAGAGATAAAACAAAAAATATTGGATTGCCTGAAACTCATTATTAAAAAAAAACCTATTAATCAAATCTCAATAAATTATCAAGGAAAATGGCCTTGATATTCTACAAGAAGAAGGTAAAATAGAAATTGAAAGAATACACTGTTCATCTGCTTAAAGAAGTTCCAAAATCAAAACTCTCAGGGATATTGTAACCAAATGCCAGTGCTCCCAGATGAAGGAGAGAATATTGCAAGCATCCATAAAGAGACAATTCATGTGTGGTGGAGCCATAGTCAGGATAACACAAGAATGAGCAGTTTCTACATTAAAGAATTAGAAACTGATATTCCAGAGGGTGAAGGAGTTAGAACAACAAGCAAAAGTCACCTACTCAGCAAAACTGTATAATCCTTTGTGGGGGGGGTGGGGTGGATATTCAATGAAATAAAATAATTTTAATTATTTTTGATGGGATAAATACAGAAAATTTGAATTTTTAAATACAAGACTCAATAGTAGCATAATAAAGTAAACCAAAAAGGAAAATTATGAGCTCTTAACAAGGGTAAATTTTTTGCATTCCTCAATGAATAGTTAAATTTTTAACTCCTACAAACTTTCTCATTATTAGAGCAGTTAGGAGTACGTATAGACTGAGAGCACAGATGTAACTTGAATATGAAGGAATGATATATTACGAAAGTAAAATTAAATAGTGAGAAAGAACAATGCACTGGGAGAAAGGGAAACAGGTAAATTATCTCACATAAAAGAGATAAGAAAAAGTTTTTACACTGAAGGAGAAGATGGGGACAGGAGAGATTGAGTAAACCTAACTCTCTTCAGAATTTTGTCAAAGAGGTAATAATATGTACACATGAAAATATAGCTTACCCTCCAAGAAAGTAGGAGTGGAAGGAGGAAAGTAGGCAGTGAATGATATAATGGAGTTTATTTTGGAGGAAGGAATAGTCAGAAGTAAATCACTTTTGAGAAAGGAAAGGGTAAAAGGAGAGAATAGAATAAATGAAGGGGTGAATAAGATGTGAATAGGATTTAACAAACATAACTGAAAAAATTTTGAAGCAAGTTTCACTAATAAAGGCCTTATTTCTTAAACATATAGAGAACTGAGTCAAATTTATAAAAAAAGGAGAATAATTTATCCACTTATAAATGGTCTAGAAATATGAACAGTTAAATAGAAAGCCAAGATGATGGAGTAAGGGTGGGGATTCCCAAGAACTCTTCCACAAATCCCTCCAAGTACCTTTAAATAATGACTCTAATTAAATTCTAGAATGGCAAAACCTACAAAAAGAATGAGTGAAACAATTTTCCAGTCCAAGAATTTGGAAAATTTGCAGAAAGGGTGTGTTGCACCAGGTTAGAAAGGGTCTGAAGTGTAGGCCAGGTTGCATGAAGCTAACTAGTTCCAGTTATCTGGAAACAGACCTCAGTGTGCCTGGATCTGTGGTAATAGTGGCAGTTTCCAGACCTTTCAACCTAGGGATTGCCAAGGACAATTGGAAAAGTCAACAGGAAAATTCTACTACACAAGAGAGAGAGGGGGAGAGAGAGAGAGAGAGAGAGAGAGAGAGAGAGAGAGAGAGAGAGAGAGAGAGAGAGGAGCATGCTGGTCTCAGCAACATCCTGACCCTAGGGGTTATAGGAGCAGACCTGAGGAGCCACCCAGAAGGTGCTTCCAGAGAGCTAAGCCCACAAATGGTTAAGGAAGTCAGGGGAGCTGCAGAGCTCTCTCTGCTTTCCCTGAAGCAAGACTCTATTGTTTTGCCCATACTCAAATACAGGCTATAATCTGACATCCCAGTCTTAGGAAAAAGCAGCTAGGATAGAAAGTACTTGTAGTCATCTACAGACCTGGGGCATAAGCCAGGGGAGTAGTCATAGCCTCTCATAAGACTGGATAAATTGAGAACATGCAAGTACTGGGGGTATCCTTGAAAATAGCTGCAAAATCCCTCAAAAGTTTGGGAGTGTGTTCTCCACCCTGGAAACAGAGCCTTACCATAACAAAGAATTAAAATCAAGTCAGAGGCTGGAGAAATGAGCAAACAACATAAGTAAAAAAACCAACCATAGGCCATTATTTCAGTGGATGATCAAAATACACACTCAGAAGAAGATAAAGTCTTTTGCAACTAAAACCTCCAAAAATATTAATTGGTCTCAGGCTATTGAAGAGCCCAAAAAAGGTTTGAAAATCAAGTAAGGGAGATAGAGGAAAAATTGGGAAGAGAAATGAGAATGATGTGGGTAAAATGAAGAAAAGGGAGTCAGTAGCATGGTGCAGGAGATATTAAAAAATTACTAGGGGCAGTTAGGTGGCATAGTGGATAAAGCATCTGCCCTGGAGTCAGGAGTACCTGGGTTCAAATCCGGTCTCAGACACTTAATAATGACCTAGCTGTGTGGCCTTGGGCAAACCACTTAACCCCATTGCCTTGCACAAACCTCAAAACAAAACAATTTGTTTAGGGGTGGTTAGGTAGTTCAGTGGATAAAGCACTGGCCCTGGAGTCAGGAGTACCTGGCTTCAAATCCCTCCTCAGACACTTAATAATTACCTTACTGTGTAGCCCTGAGAAAGCCACTTAACACCATTTGCCTTGCAAAAACTTAAAAAAAAATTACTGAAGAAAATAACATCTTAAAAACCAGTTTGAGTCAAATAAAAAAAAATAGTCCAAAAGGCCAATGAGGAGAAGAATGTCCTAATAAAGAAGAATTGATCATATGGAAAAGGAGATACAAAATTTCTCTGAAGAAAATAATTCCTTCAAATGTAGATTGGAGCTAAGGAAAGCTTATGACCTTGTGAGTATTCAAGGAACAATAAAACAGAATCTAAAGAATGAAATAATAGAAGAAAATTTGAAATATCTCATTGGAAAAACAACTGACATGGAAAACAGATGCAGGAGAGATAATTTTAAAATTACTGGACTACCTGAAAGTCATGACCAAAAAAGGAGCCTAAATTCAGTTTTCAAGAAATTTTCCAGGAAAGTTGCTCTGATAGTCTAGAAGCAGAGTGTAAAATAGAAATGGAAAGAATCTGCTGATTGTCTCCTGAAAGATACCAGAATGAAACTATCAGGAATATTATAGCCTAATTTCAGATCTCTCAATTTAAGGAGAAAATATTGCAAGCAGTCAGAAAGAAACAATTCAGTATTGTGGAGCTCCAGTCAGGCTAACACAAGATTTAGCAGCTTCTAAATTAAGGAATCATAGGGCTTAGGATATGATATTGTTTGAATATGACTCAAGAAATGCATAAAAAGATACATGGAAAGGGGACAAAAAATAAATAGTAGTCAAAAACATTAAAATGTATATAAGCCTAAAAGGAAAGGTAATACTTGTAACTCTTGAGAATTGTATTTCTTAGGATAGTTAAAGGGTTGAACATAGTTGATGAGATTGTACTTAGAGAATATGGGTATGGTTATCATATCAAATCCCTTGCTATGGAAAAAGACCAAAATGGCAGTACTATGTTTGAAATAAATTAAAGTGCATCTGACTGTGATTGATCAGACCAACATGAATTCAGAATGCTCTACCACAAATCAGACACAAATAATCCAGATGAACACCTGGGTGTTTGCACTAAACATTTTTTGAGCTACTTTAATTCTACCTTGCTTATAGAATTCAACACTTTCTCTGATGAGAGGACCCTATATTAAGTGATCCTGTGTCAGTGTGTCCCATGCTTTACAATTAGTACTAGAGTTCTTAAGAGAGAATTTCAAGATGTCTAAGTATTTAGAATATTTAGAGGTTTTATGCATAACTAATCAGAAGTGACTTTATATTACTAGATATTTAGAGCTTTGTAGTGCCATAAGGAGCTGAGGGTGGGAACACAATTAGAAGGATCAGACATAGATTAGGAAGAAGGGGGTGGCTAGGTGGTACAATGGATAGAGCACTGGCCCTGTAGTCAGGAGTACCTGAGTTCAAATGTGGCCTCAAAACCCCATTGCCTTGCAAAAAAACCTAAAAAAAAGAATTTTGGGGGGCAGCTAGGTGGCACAGTGGATAAAGCACCAGCCCTGGACTTAGGAGTACCTGGGTTCAAATTTGGTCTCAGACACTTAATAATTACCTAGCTGTGTGGCCTTGGGCAAGCCACTTAACCCCACTGCCTTGCAAAAACACAAACAAACCTAAAAAATCAAAAAGAGATTAGGAAGTGATTTTATATTAATCCATAATTTATTAAGGATGGTTTTATAATATGGAACCCGATAATGTAGTTGGAGAGTTCTGTAGGGCTATGGTTAGAGTATTATAGAGAAAGAGGGAGAGAATATATGTAAAGAGACTGGACATAAAAACATCATGAAGAGATATGCTTTGCTTAATGCTTTGGCTACTATTTGAGGAAGTATACTTGGGGAGGGTACAAATGGTTCATGGAAATAATTTGGATTTGAATGATGCTTTGACTCATGAGGACTGTGTGTGTCCATGGAGGGTAACTGAAAAGGAGGTAAGCTCTAAAGTTATTATAATTTGATGTAATTCATGACTCTTGAGAAGTATATTTTTAAAGGAACAGAAGAGGGGAGGGTGTTTATCAATCAAGCAAGAAATTAGTCAATCAACTTTTGAAAGTACAAGACAGGGTTAAAAGAATAAAAATATAAAAAGAACTATACTAGGAGAAGGCTAGGCTTAGTGGATAAATGAGACCAGAGGCACAAAGATCTATTATAATAGAGGAAAAAAGGTAGGGTGTGAACACTGAGTAAATTCTTTTTAATAGATTTGACCCAGAGAGGCATTTCCAATTGGGTTTAAAAATATATTCTACCCTACAGGGGGTGGGGGGAGAAGGGAAAGGAAAGGGAAGAAGGGACAGATAAAAGGGAAGGTGAAAGTATTAGTGAAAGTAAACTGAGGGGCATCTAGGTGGTGCAGTGGATAAAGCACCTGCCCTGGAGTCAGGGGTACTTGGGTTTAAATCCGGTCTCAGACACTTAATAATTACCTAGCTGTGTTGCCTTGGGCAAACCACTTAACCCCATTTGCCTTGCAAAAAAAAAAAAACCTAAAAAAAGTAAACTGAAAGCTAAAACTTAAAAGAAAAGTTAAAGGGTAAAAGTAGCAAAGAATATGTGAAGAGGAATAAGAGGAAATGAAAGAGAAAAGTACAAATGAGGAAATATATTGAGAAGGGAAATAAATAATAATCTTAATTATGAATATTAATTGAATGAACTTTCTCATAAAATAGAAGTGGATAGTAGAACATATTAAAAACCAGAATCTTATATTATGTTGTTCATAAAAAACACATTTCAATTAGAGAGATACATACAGAGTAAATGTAAAAGTTTGGAGCAAAATATATTATGCTTCAGTGAAAGTAAAAAAAAAAAAAAAACAGGGGAAGCAATCCTAATGTCAGACAAAGCAAAACCAAAAGTAGATCTCATTAAAAAGTTTAAGTAAGGAAAAAACATCTTAAAAGGCACTATAGGCAATTAAGATATATATCATAATTAAACTTATACACCTAGGGTATAGCATTCAAATTCTTAGATGAGAAGCTAAGCAAATTACAAGGGAACATGGACAGCAAAACTATAATAGTGGGAGAACCTCAACCTCCTTATCTTAAAGTTAGATAATCAAACTAAACAAGAAGGAAGTTAAGTAGGCAAATAAAATCTTAAAAAGAACTTAGATATGATAGACCTCTGGACAAAATGTAATGTGGATAGAAAAAAATATACCCTTTTCTCTGCAGTACATGGCACCAATACCAAGTGACCATGCAGTAGTGCATAAAAATCTTACAATCAAATGTAGAAAGATAGAAATAATAAATGCATACTTTTCAGATCATGATGCAATAAAAATTACATGTAATAAAGGGCCATGGGTATATGGCCCTTTATTCATACATATGTATGCATACATATATATATATACATATATATATATATATATATATATATATATATATATATAGTGATAATTATAACATTATAACAGCTCTTGGATGGTGGCAGGGAGTTGCAAATTGGTAAAATACCCAATTGGGGAATAGTTGAGCAAATTTTTTTATGTGATTGTCATGGAATGCTATTGTGCCTTAAGAAATGATAAGCAGGATACTCTCAGAAAAACCTGAAGGGGGAGAAAATTACATAAACTGATATAAAGTGACTTTTGCATGACTTCAAATGTCTAACCTATATCAGATTGCTTTCCTTCTCAAAGAAAAAGGGGGGGAGCAGTGGAGTTTGCCAGAAGTTAAGGTGAAACATCTGGAGATTCTCAGAGCAGGAATCTGTCTGGTCCCTTGGCTCTTCTCAGACACACAAGGGGTTCTGAAATTGTTATTTGCTGCTGCACTGCATTGGGACTCAGAATGTCCCATTGGTTTGCTGAAGTGGGGCTTGCTTCTGGCTTGCTGGAAAGTTTTCTGTCCTGAACAGTGCTCTCCTTTTATCTAAGTGAAACAAAATTTTTCTGCCAGCCTTCCAAGTATTTTGATCTCAAAGACTGTCTCATCCCATCTTTTTGCTAGTTCTGCTATTCCAGAATTTGTTTCGTTAAGCTATATTTTTGGAGGTGAGTATATGAGAATTATGGTGATTTCCTGCTTACTTCATCATCTTGGCTCCAAGATGCTGATAAATCTTTTCTGCTGAAACACTTTCATTTAAGTCATCTTAGTCCATTCTAAATGATATTTGGAATAAAAAAAATTGAAGACTGATGGCACCTAAAAGATCATCAACAAATTTTAAGAAAGAGTAGGTTTATTTGGTTAGTATAGGACACTTACTTAAAGGGTACCACTTTATGGTACATAACATAAAGCCTAAATATCATATGACTATAGTAGTTGTGACAAAATTTCTATCAGCATATTTCATAAAATTAGAAATTTGTATCCTTTTTCCTTAAACATGTAAGGTTGATCTTTATCAGGTATATTATTTGAATGTTTAAAAGTGTCATTGAATTGATGCATTTTGAATTTTATTAGTATTTTATAAATTAATTTTTTTTAGAAAATCATTAACCTATAGCTCAGATTAAATATCATTTCATTCTTTTATTAAAATATATACAATTAATAGCAAATTATGCAACTATTTTGTGTTCATACTAATGTGAATTAGTGTTTTTAATGAGCATTGGCAAGGGCAACTGAAAGTTAACACTAAATTGGAAATGTGAAACTCACTGAACAATAGTTCTTTGTTGAATTCTTCATTGAATGATTAAAAGTTTTCTCGTCTTTCTAATGGTTAAGATGAGATTTGGGAATAATATGTAATTTCCAAAACACTTTATTCATGGAAAATATGTCTTTCATTATATTTATAGTTCTGTTGGAAATGAAAATAAATTAATTTTGCATAATATAATTAAGAGAAAACAGAAATCCTTCAAGATACAGTTAAGTAGAGAGAGTACCTAAAAATAAATGTTCTGTGGCTATGCTAGATTGATAATAACAATTTAACTTATTATAGATTGTCTAGCATGAAGATGTTTCCTGTCATAAAGTATTTTAATAATACTTATGATTCTACTGTTTCTAATGTAAATGCATTTTACATGGTTTATGCCTTTGTTCATGTTTTATTTACAATGTTCCTTCTTCCCTTTTTTCTCTATCTATGCAAATTCTGCCCATCCTTCAAGTCTCATATAATTCACAAAGAGACTAATGTCTCTTAATCCAAAGTGTTTAATCTACCTCCTCTGAGTTCTTTTATATTAATCACAAGGTACCTTATAGAGTCATTTGATTGTAAGTTTACAGCTAGATGTGATCTCAAAGTCTGAGTGGTACAACTCCCATTATCAAAAAATCAAAATTTCGAAAGGATAGATGAAATGTGGCAAAGGCAGTATTTGAACTCAGTTTCTTGGATTCCAAATACAGTCTTCTCCCCTATACCATACTGACTGATTGTATTGTGTTTTTATGTTAGTTCCACAAAGAAATTGTAAATTTCTAGAGTATAGGAGCTGTATTTTAAAGGTCTTTGTGTACTTTATATTATTGTTATATATATATATATATATATATATATATATATATATAGTTAATGTTCAAGAAATATTTGAACTAATGAATATTTAGTTCATTAAAAATATTTTTTTTCATTTTGAGGACTTTTAAAGAGAAAAAAAATTATAAAAATGGAAGTTGGCCACAAAAACTCACACAAAATTATCAATCCAAATTCTATCAGTGATGCATCTCTCTAAACTTAGTTTGATACCTGGACAACAATATGATATTGATCTCTGGACTCAGTCTAATTATCTTTACAGTAGGCATCATGTTGCAACTGGTCTTGAGGTCAAGTAGAACTAGGTGTAATAATTGCCTCTGCCATACTGGCTATGTGGCCACCTCACTTAATCTTATAGTATTCTAGGCATTTTTTTTTAAGGCATTGTCACAAAGAAGGCAAAAATATGCATCGGAAAAATTCAATTAATTTATACATTTTAGGAGTGGGCCTGGTGCTAGCACCATCTTACATTCAGTACAATGTGGAAACTTCATAAATAAAGCAGCCATAATAATTGTATCATTAACAAAAAGATGTTTACTTAGTTTTAAAATAAGGTATAAAACAAGGATAATGACACTTAGTTTTTGTAAAAGCTTTGCTCTTCTTCTTCATTTTGGAAATTAGTCTTTATTACCATAGCCTAATAAGTTGATTCATATAGTTTTCAAATTTCCACTACTTGGAGGAGACTAAATTCTACATGCTAAATAATTTTGGTATTGTTTTTCATGTCAAGAAGCTTCATCAAGGGAGGCAGGGGAAAATCAGGTCCCAGACAAAGATTTGTTGCCTTAGGGAGAAACTAGTTCCTGTTATTGCATACCTGAGATCTAGGCTTAATCCCTTATCTCACCTCTACAAAGAATAGACAATATTTTTATAGTAATATTTCTCCAGTTACTGGGCTAAATGAATACAAAAAAGGAGACAACTTATTACCTATTGAATAACTAATGATAATTATAAAAATTGTCCTTTTGGTTCCTTGATGGTATAACAAAGGCTAGAAGAATGGGGTTTCCTTTATTTGCCAATTTGCCAATTTCCCAATAAAATGACTACAAGACTTCCAGTAGCCAAGATGGCAGAGTAAGTAGTACTCTCCCAAATTCACCCCTAAATAACCATAAAATAGTGGCCCAATATAGGACACAAAATAGTGCCTTTAGGACAGCAGAACAGCAAAGACATAGAGAGAAACAATATTTTAGCCCAACAAACTTGGAAGATCACCAAGAAAGGTCTTAGGCAGAAGGGTATGCCATTCAGGCTAGAAAATGTCCCAGTATGCCAGAAGGAAGCCACACCTCACAAACCAATGAAATATCTTGAACCCTAAAATGCTGGAGCAAGCAACCTTAATACTAGGATCCTGTACACACCTCAACATAGCCAAGAAAACAGCACAAAAAATTACCATATGCTTCAGTGTAGGCCCAGGCAACCAGACAAACTCCAGTGCCAAGAACTCCACACATGTTTCATTATAGAAAGGGAATATACAGAAACACCCATGCAGCCTCAGCACATTCTTTTTTTTTGTTAAGTTTTTGCAAGGCAATGGGATTAAGTGACTTGCCGAAGGTCACACAGCTAGGTAATTATTAAGTGTCTGAAGCTGGATTTGAACTCAGGTCCTCCTGACTCCAGGGCCAGTGCTCTATCCACTGCACCATCTAACAGCCCCAGAACATTCTTGATACCAGCATCAGATAACAGCACTAGGACCATGGCTTAGTACCAAGTAATCTGCCAGCACCCTCTGGCCTCAGCAGTGCCGGTCACCTCCTCCCAAGCCCTGCCCTTAGTTACAGCACCAGACAAGGGGGTCACATATGGTTCTCAGGGTAACATCACTGTGGTTCCAGGTAAAGCTAAGAGTCTGCAGCCCCTGGTACTGAGGCACTGCTCCTTCCACCCTAGGAGCAGAGCTCATTTTTTTAAAAAAGGAAAAGGGCTAAAAAAAGATGGGCAAACAACAAAAAGCCCATAGAACATTATAATGGTGAAAGGGAAGGTAGATACAAACTGAGAGAGAACAACAATGTCAGAGAGGGCAAAATGCCAGAGAAAATTAGGAAGTGATCCCAAAGTTAGAAAGAACTCACGAAATAGCTCATAAAAGAAGCTTAAAATTATATAATAGGGGTAGAAGAATTGGGAAAAGATATGAGTGTGATGCAAGAGAATTATGAAAAAAGTCAGAAATTTAAAAAAAAAGATAAAAACTGCTTAAAAAAGTAGAATTGATCAAATGGAAAAAGAAATACCTAATTGAGGAAAACAACTTACAAGTTAGAACTGGGCAAATAGAAGTTAAGAATAATATGAGATACTAAGAATCAATCAAACAAATTCAAAAGAATGAAAGAATAGATAAAATGTGAACTATTTCATTGGGAAAAAAACTGACCTGGAAAATAAATCTACGAAAGATAATGTCAGACTCCTTGAATAACCTGAAACCCACAATCAAAAGGAGAACTTTTAGGAAGTTAAGGAAAATTGTCCTGATATCCTGGAAGCAGAGAGCAAAATAGAAGACATTGACAGAATCACTTAATCCCCTCAGGAAAGATATCCCAAAATAAAAACTCCAAGGAAGAGTACAGCCAAATTTCAGAACTATCAGGGAAAGAAAAAGTACTGAAAATACCGAAAAAAAAGTAATTCAAATGTAGGGAAGCCACAATCAGAATAAATCAGGAGTTACCAACTTCAACATTAAATAATCAGAGGACAGGGGCAGCTAGGTTGCACAGTGGATAGAGCACCAGCCCTGGAGTCAGGAGTACCTGAGTTCAAATCTGGTCTCAGACACTTAATAATTACCTAGCTGTGTGGCCTTGGGCAAGCCACTTAACACCATTGCTTTGCCAAAAATAAAAAAAAAAAAACCTAAAAAAAATCAGAGGACATGAAACATTTTGTCAAAAGGCAAAAAGGCTAGGACTGTAACCCAGAATAACTCACCTCATGAAATTAAGCATAATATGTCAAAGTGGGGAAATGGTCATTCATTGAAATTGAAAAATTTTAAACTTTTAAAAAGGAAAAGGCCAGAATTTTACAAAACTTTGATCTTCACTATCAATACCAAAGAAAACCCTACAAAGATGAAAAGAAAAGAAAAGAAAATATAAGGTATTTAATGAACCTGGGGTTTTTATATCCTTACATGGGAAGATGATTTTTGTAATTCTTAAAAAGAATTATACCACTAATAGTACAGCTAATACATGGACACATGATATTATAAGGTGAATTTAAGGGAATGACATAAAATACAATTAAGGAATGAGAAAGAGGTGTTCACCAGGTGCAGAAGGAAGGAAGACTTATAATAGGTAAATTTTTCACATGAAGAGGCAGAAAATACCTATTGTAGTAGAGGGGAAGATGAGAAGGTGAGCATTGGGTTTCACTTGAACCTTATTCGCATCAGTATTGGCTCAAAGAAAGAGTTATCAAAAACAGCTGAATATGCAGATCCTATCCTTACCTGATAGGGAAATAGTAGGTAGGGGAAGGAAAGGGGAACTGATAGAAAAGAAGACAGATCAGGGAGGTGGGAGACAGAAGCAAAACACAGGTGAGTAGGAAAAAAATGAAAGGAGAGGAGAAATAGAAGGTAAAATAGAATGGAGGGAAATATACAGTAATCATTAATTGTGAATGTAAACAGGACAAAATCTCTCATAAAAAAAGCAGATTTGTAGAGTAGATCAAAAATCAGAGCAGAGAGATATATGTAGTGTAAAGGAGAGGGGGTGAACAGAATCTATTATGCTGCAGCTAAAGTTAAAAAAAAAAGAGAAAAAGACAAGGTAGCAATCCTGTTCTCAGATAAAGCATAAGGAAAAATACACCTAATTAAAAGACATAAAGGAAACTACATTTCACTATCAAAGATAATGATGTAATATCAATACTAAGTATATGCATTAAATAGTATAACATCCAAGTTTTTCAGTTAGAGGTTTGTGACCAAATAAGAGAGAGAAGGGAGAGAGAGAGAGAGAGAGGGAGAGAGAGAGAGAGAGAGAGAGAGAGAGAGAGAGAGAGAGAGCATTACAAAAATAGATAATCATGATATTATTAAATTACAAAAAACTTCTGTTGAAATAAAATAAATGCAGCCAAGATTAGAAGGAAAATGGAAACATCTTTACAGCATGTGTCTCTGATAAAGACCCTTTTCTCCAATTTATAGAGAGTTAAATTCATAAGAATACAAGCCATCTTCTGGTTGATAAATGATCAAAGGTTATGAACAGAAAGTTTTCATACAAAGATATCAAAGCTATTTATTGGCATATGAAGAAGTGCTCTAAATCAATTTTGATTAAAGAAAAGCAAATTTTAAAAAAAACTGAGATACTACCTCACACTTATAAGATTGGTTAAATATGACAAAGCTGAAAAATATGTGATGGAAGAATTGTGGGAAAACTGGAACACTAATGCACTGTTGGTAAAGTTTTGGACTGATCCAACCATTCTGGATAGCAATTTGGAGCAAAGTCTCAAGGGCCATGAAATTATATTTCCTTCTAGGTCTGTACACTAGGTCTGTAATCCAAAGAGAACATTAAAACGGGGAAAGGACTTACATGTATATAAATATACATGGTTGTAAAATAGTGAATCTAAGAAGACACCCATCCATCGGGGAATGGCTAAACAAATTATGGTATGTGTGCAATTCTTTTGTGCAAGAAGAAATGATGAACAGGCAAATTTCCTAATAACTTGGAAAGACTTGTACAAACTAACACAAAATGAAATGAACAGAACTAGGAAAACAATAGACACAGTATTGTAAGATCCTGTGACGATCAACTGAAACTCAATTGAGACTCAGATCTTCTCAGCAATTCAATCCAAGAAAACTACTAAGGCCTAATGAAGGGAATGCTAAGCATATTTAGATAGAAATGGAACCTGAATGCAGATCAAAGAATAGTTTTTTCACTTAATTTATTAATATTCATGCTTTTTTCTTTGATCCATTTCTTGTTTCATAGTTGTGACAAATATAGAAATGTTATACATGATAGCACACTTAAACTGCAACAAATTTCCTTCCATAAGAAGAAGAGGGGAGAGGAGGGGAGGGAAAAAAAGTCAGAACTTAAAATCTTGCAAAAATGAATGCTAAAAATATTCTTGGCATGTAATTGAGAAAAATAAGATACTACTTTTTAAAAAGGACCACAGAGTGTAGTAATTATTTTCTAACATTAATTTCATTTAATATTGTTGACTTTTTAGGAGGTAAATATATGAGTTCATTGATGAAGAGGATTCCTAGTGAGGAAACACTCCACCAATGCAGATCAGCAAGCATTCTGCAATCTGTAATGTCAGGAAGGGCATTGATATGTTAAGTACTTTGTCTAAGATCACAGAATCAATTTCAGAGATAGGGCTTGAACTGTGTCTTCCTAATTCCAAGACTGATAAACTTATTTCTAAACTAGAATTCAATTAAATATGTGTGCATAGATAAGAATAGAAATCTGTTATTGCATTTATTCAAGAAAAGTCCTGGATATAGAAATTCCCTTTACTATTGCAGATTAAAATTTCTGTAATTTATACTATTAGAAAGTACCATAAAGAGAATACCTTTGGGGCTGCTAGGTGATGTACTGGATAAAGCACTGGCCCTGGAGTCATGAGTATCTGGCTTCAAATCTGGTCTCAGACACTTAATAATTACCTAGCTGTGTGGCCTTGGGCAAGCCACTTAACCCCTTTTGCCTTACAAAAAAAAAAAACCTAAAAAAAAGAGAGAATTAGAGAAATCCTAAAAGAGACTGACATCTTAAGACTTTATGATATATAAAATTTTGAATCAGTCTCTAAGGTTCTCTATATATACTAAGTCATACTGTTGTCAACTAGTCAGTATAGCAAAACTGAGGCCTTTAATAAAGACTAGTGAGTTGTAGTTCAGGGAGTCACACAGTAAGTGATGGGGAACCAAGAGGTCCCGGAGAGAATGGACACATTGCAGATTCTACAGTTTTAAGTCAAGAGAATGACAGGTTGCAGATGGGAGGGATTAGGGAAGTAAGTTTCCCAAGATAAATTGTTTTGCATAACAAATCAAAGTCTATAGAGAAACCTGGAAATTTCTAGAGGAGAGTGAGACATTTACAAAATTAGTCAGAGACTGGAAGTTGTAATGTCTGGTCAGACTCAGACCATTTGTGGTTAGATTAAGTCAACTGAGTTTGACACTGCCAAACTTAATTATATAAAATATAAGATTCCAGTTAGTATTTCTACCACTTTGACTAATCTTACTATCTCTCTTCTTTTTTTCTCCTGTTCTGAAGTAACAATGTCTACAATGTCTGCATGCCAACTCTTCGCCACAAAACCTGCAGAGGTAAACTCTGATCTAGAAATAAAAGAAAAATAACAGAATTTAATTTCAATAAAACTGAACTTTTGTAAATTTTGATGACAATTATTTCTAATTATTGATAAATTACAAAATCAGTGTTTATTTTATGGCTTAAAAAATTTTAGCGATCCTCCTTAATCCATAACTAACAGTTTCAGAGCTTATTGAAGTTATAACAAAGTCATGCATTTGAAGAAAAATCAAGGGAACTGAATTATACTTTTTCAGGGAAAAGAGAAGGCTAAAGGTTAAGAAATTTTAGTATTGTAACAGTGTAAGCACATTATCTGAATCTTTATTAAAAACAATCAATAAGGTAAATTTATTTAAGGGATAGATTAGATATGAATCCCAAAAGATCCATATGATTTTTCTTTATTCCATTTTAGATGCTATTCTGCATAAAAACATGCCCCCTCCCCTTTTGGCGATGTTGGGTTAAAGGGGGAAGAAGGGAGCATTTGAGAACACCTATCTTCCTCAAAGGAAGAGAAATACCAATTGAAGTCAAAATGAGAGGGAAATAGTAATTTTCTGAAACCAATGACTGAAATATATTTGAAAAAGACTTGAAGATTATTCAGATTTATTGCAAAGGTCTTGTGAAAGATCTGAAACTGTAATTTTATAAACAAAAGTTGACTACATTCATTACAAAAAACTGAAGGAATTCTATCATATTTTGAACTCAATTGATTTGTAAACTATAATGAACAATCCCTAATTTATTTTTAAAGCAATATTATAAATTAAATTAACTTAAAACCATTGCTCAGCACATTTTTAATGAACTAGTTTCTAAGAAATAAAGCAAAAACATGGAGACTATTTTTATTGTTAACAAAATTTTGCAGAAAAATATATGAATGCATTGTAAAATTTTGATGCAGATTATACATTAAAAGACAAATAAAATAATAGAAGTAGCTCTTGATGTAATGACTTAAGATCTGAGATCCCAAGGTCCTTTATGGCTATACATTATTCATCAACTTCAATTTCTCTAATGTTTTAGATTTCTTTCCTGGGAAATGCTTTTCAATGATTAGGACACCAGTTAGAGTGTGTTATTGTCCTCTAATGGTCTTTAATGTCTCTCTTTTACCCAGTTTATAATTTTTCCATTCTTTCCTTTAAAAACTGGCTACAACAATAGACTTAGAAGGGAAATAAACAGCATAACTTAAATATTGTACATTTGAAAACTAATGAAATTTCTACATAATATACATATATATTTTCCATAATATACAAATATTCTACATAATATACAAACATATTATGGCAGGACTGCAGTTCTGACAAGGAAAAATGAACTAATACTTTAAAACTAAATTATATCAAATATTGAGATATTAAGGACCATTTTCCTTAATAAGCACCATTCCTAAAGTTCAAAACTGAACCCAGAGTTGCTAAATTGAATCAAAATAATTATTCTTTATTATGTCTTCCAATGAAATGTGTGTATAAATGTTTTCAATATAATTTGCTTCCAACAGTACTACATTGCACATTTATGTAGCCTTTTAGAAAGCGTTTCCTTAGAAAACTTTTTTTTTAATTTTTAAAACAAATTCTGAATGTTTTGCATTTTATTTATAGCTATACTTTTCACCTCCTGAGGATGTTATACTATAATCTATCTGCATTTCAAATTGAAGTGATTTCAATTATTGACCTTCAGGTAACTATAATCACTGCTTTCCTACAATTTCTTTTAATCCTGATATCCATTAACTGTGACATTTAACAAGCACACATTGTACCTGGATTTATTTACTATTTGATCTCATCAATGAATTCCTAGACATTATAAAATAATCATTGACAATCACTGTCTATATTTAACAATGATTACTCACTTTCTATTGCTACATAAAATCACAATTTAAAAATTTCTTGATGTGGGGTCTGGGATTTCTTTTGTTTTTTAATCTGTTCATTATAGTACTTAAGCATAATCATTTCCCTTTTTAGTCTTGTATATTTTATTTTATGCAACCAAAAATATTTTTCTAAGAAGGAGTATTAACCAATTGTCAAAGGGATCTATTATTTGCAAAAAAAATAAAAGAATCTTAGCTTTAGTGCTTTTGAAGTTCTGCTATTTAAAAATTTTTGAGATGAGCTATAAAGGTGATTGGTTAGTTGGTTCATTGGAGAATACTAAAATGGCATCACTATGCTTGAGAGAAATTACAGAGTGTGTTTGACTGACTGATCAGCCCAATCTGAGTTTGGAATGCTCTACCACAGGTTGAGCACAAATAGTCCTTGTGAATACCTGGAGTGGGTATTCTAAACTTATGAATATCACCTTTCCTTTGAGCTGCTTCAATTCTGCCCTTCTCATGGTTAGGGCATGCCATGCTGGGTGGTCCTGTGCTAGTGCCTCCCATGCTGCACAATCAATTTCAAAGTTCTTAAGAGAGACCTTTTGGGTGTCTTGAAATTGTTTCTTCTGATCCCCTTGTCAGCAGTTGCCCTGTGTTATTTCTCCATAGAATAGTCTTTTTGACAGGTGTACTTCTGGCATTCTAACAACATGACTCTCTGTAGTAATGTTGGAATGCTAGGCAGTTTAGCTCAAGAAAGGACCTCAATGTCTGGTGTCTTTTCTTGCCAATTAGTTGAATGTGACTATTTAGATTAGAGAATATAAATCTGTGATCAATCCAGCACTCTGCAGCATACATTCCCTTTGTCACTCTCACATCTTGTCTGTCTCTTCTCCCTACAATCACATAATCTAACAGATGCTCAAATTTGCCTCAAGGGTGCATGAGGGAATTTTATTGCTTTTAAGCAAATGGAAGACAGTGTTTATGATGAGATCATGAAATGCTCAAGTCTTCAGTAGTAGGTGACCATTGCTTTTGCTGTTTCCAATTCATTCCTCCTAAGGACACCCAGCCATGTCTGGTAGTCTGAGCCTACTCTAGCATTAATCTCACCCATAATTATACTTTTTTGGTACATTGATGATAAGGATCCCTAGGTCTTCATAAAATTTTTCTTTAACTTCATCAGTGGTGGGAGCATAAGCACTGATGATGGTGGCATGATGTTTTCCTGGAAATAGCAATCTAAATGTCATGAGCCTGTCATTTACTTCTTTTACTAGGTATTCAGGAATATTGAAAAGGTTAATTTGATTGCAAAACTTACCCCAGTTTCATGGGGTTCCCCTTCACTCTGGCCCTCCAGAAAAATGTGTATCCAGCTCTGACTCTTGTTTCACTCAGGACTACTATTTGAATGTAGTACCTGCTGAATTCTTTTACAACAAGAGATGCTCGTCTTTCAGGTCTATTGCATCTTGTGATGTCTATGAGTGTGCACACATTCCATGTACCAATGGTGAGTGGAATCTTCTTTGAAGAAATTTTTGTAGATTTTGTAGATTTTTTTCATGTGTGTGTGTCTTGGCCACATTGTGGGATCCTTGCTTACTGCAGCAATCAGGCCAGAAAATTTTTAGGGAACCTTTTCTAGCCCCTTCTTCACATCAGGAGGAGGTGAGCAATGTGATCCTTAAAGGTCTGCTCAGTCACCCTGGGGGGCTGCTGAATCTCACTGCTGCTTTCAGTGGGGAAACTACCCTATGACTTGGACTGCATGTGTACAAAGCTGTGACTACAGCTCCCAGTGTATCCACACCTGCTGTTTCATCACTTGCCTGTTGCCATAGGTCTTTGAAGAATGGTAAAGTATGGGTGATATCTTTTGTTGTGTGTGTAAGTTGGATTTAAGTGAGGCAGAGCTGCATGAAGTCATCCACTTCACTCTCTCTCTTCCAGAATCATTATGATCCACTAACGCAGGGTCAAGACAACTGGTAAAGGCTCTAGATTCAGGGGATGACCTTGGTGGATGAAAACATTTCATTCCAGTGACCATAAAGCCAACTGAAACAGGTTCCTTTTTATATTAAATAGTAAACTTAAAGTATTACTTATTAAAACTTTTATGAGTACTCTTCAAATATTGTTGTTGTTCAATTGGTTATGGTTATTTATGGCTTGTTGTGACTACATTTGGGATTTTCTAGGCAAAGATACTGGAGTGGATGATTCCCTTCTGCAACTAATCCTAATAGATGAGGAAACTGAGGCAAACAAGGATTGCAAACCTAGTATATGTGAGGCCAGATTTTATCTTACAAAGATGAGCCTTCCCAACTCCAACTCTAGCTGCCTTACAAGATACATAACAAGATCTTGTCCATCCCACTTCTTTTTGGAAGAAATTTAGATAGATAGATAGATAGATAGATAGATAGATAGATAGATAGATAGATAGATAGACAGACAGACATATAGACAGACAGACAGGCAGACAGATAAAGATGTTTTTGTACATATGGAGCAACTAGCTGCAAAAGAGGACAGAGAGCTAGACCTGGAATCAGCAGAATCTGAGTTCAAATCTAGTTTCAGATGAGCTGTATGACCTGGGCACGTTTGGGGTTTTCATGGCCAAGATACTGAAGTGATTTGACACTTTCTGCTTCAATTCACTTTGCAGATGAGGAAACGGAGATAAACAGGATTAAGTAACTTGCCCAGGATCACACAGCTTTAAACTCATGAAGATGTGTCTTAATAACTCCAGATTCAGCATTCAACACTGATCCACCTTACCATCCCTTAAACAGAAGATAAGGTAAAAGAGAAAAGGAGTAAGCATTTTTAAGTGTTTACTATGTTCCAGGTATAGTGCACTTTAAAAATATTATCTCATTCAATATTCACAACAATCCTATGCAATAAGAGATATTATGTCCATTTTCCAGTTGAGGAAACTGATCCAGCCAGAGGTTAAGTAACTTATTTGGATCACACAGCTAGTAAGTGTCTAAGGTCAGATTTGAAGTCTTCCTGACTCCAATGCCAGTAACTTCAACTCCCCTCCTAGTGACCTCTGGAGTGAGATATTTGCTTGTATAGGGAAAGAGAAGGTCTTGAATGAACCAGCCTAGGCCAGGTTCCTCGGGACCCATTTTCCAGCTCAAACTTCTTGACTCCCTGAGACTGTTTTCTGGGAAAGGGGGTAACTTGTTCTTCTGCTAGCATAAGATTCTGTTCCCTTTTACTGCCTGACAGCTGCAGAAAGGCAAGCCTAGAAAATCTAGAAATCTTCAAGGGAAGAAAGCATTACTCTACCCAGAAAATTCTCCTTACTTCCATGCAGAATCTGGGTTAAAGCTCTGGTAGCCCTACATTAGCTTAACCTCTTTCTAAGTTCAGGGACAAATCTGTAAGTGGTTTTTCTATCCATACTGTATTTGACTTGATTCAGCATGTAAACATAGGTGATTGAGGCGGCAAATGAACTGTTGTAGGGTAATCTAAGCTTGAGCCTGTACCAAAAAAGAGAAAGAAAGAAAGAAAGAAAGAAAGAAAGAAAGAAAGGAAGGAAGGAAGGAAGGAAGGAAGGAAGGAAGGAAGGAAGGAAGGAAGGAAGGAAGGAAGGATTCAGAAAGAAAAGAAAAAAACAGCCTTTTTTTCCCCAAAAATTGCATGGAATGGATATTTTAGAAAGGTATAATACTGGCAGCATTAGTTCATTTCAGAACAGCTTCCCTTATTCCACACTTTTTTTTTAAATGAATTTTTTACTTTATTTTTTCCAATTACTTAAAAAGATAGTTTTCATCATTTATCCTTCTGCAAGACTCTGAGTTCCACATTTTTCTACCACACCCTGTTCCCTCCCCAGGGAGGGATAGTGAACGATCTGATATAAGTTGTACACATAAAATGGTGTTTAACACATTTCCATAAGAACATATTGTGGGGTAGCTAGGTAGCTCAGTGGCTAGAGCACTGGCCCTGGAGTCAGGAGTACCTGATGTCAAATCCAACCTCAGACACTTAATAATTACCTAGCTGTGTGGCCTTGGGCAAGCCACTTAACCCCATTGCCTTACAAAAACTAAAAACAAACAAACAAAAAAACCCAAACATATTGTGAAAGAAGAATTAGAATCAAGAGAGGAAAAAAAGAAAAACACAAAAGAAGTGTTAAAACTGAACATTGTATACTTTGCTCTGCATTCAGATTTCATAAGTTTTTCCTCTGGATATGGATGGCATTTTCCAAAACAGGTCTTTCAAGATTGTCCTTGGTCACTGAGAAGAGTTGCTATAATATTTTTATGTATATGGGTCTTTTCCACTTTTTTGTGATCTTTTTGGGATAGTGGTGGTATTGTTGAATCACTGCATATACCCAATTTAATTGACCTTTGAATAGTTCCAAATTACTCTTCAGAATGTTTGAATCACTTCACAACTCCACCAACAATGCATTCATGTTCCAATTTGCACACAGTCTCTCCAAGATTGATCAATTTCCTTTTTTTTTGTCATCTTGGCCAATCTGAGGTAGTTATTTTAATTTGCATTTCTCTAATCAATAAGGATTTAGAGCAGTTTTTCATGTCTGTAGGTAGCTCTTATTTCTTCATCTGAAAACTCTGTTCATATCTTTTGATCATTTATTAATTGGGCAATGAATTGTATTTTGATAAATTCAATTCAGTTCTCTATATAATTTAAAAATGAGTTCTTTATCAGAAACACTAGCTGTTAAAATTATTTCCCAGCTTTCTGCATTCCTTCTAATTCTGGGAGCATTTGGCATTATTTGTATAAAATATTTTTAATTAAATGTAATCATAATTATCTTTTTTTGCAAATTATAACTTATTTCTATCTCTTGTTTGGTCATAAATTCTTCCCTTTTCCATAGATAAACTATTCCTTGTTCTCCTATTTGGCTTAAGGTATCCCACTTTATTTCTAAATCCTGAATCCATTTTGAACTTATCTTAGTATAGGTGTGAGATGTTGGTCTGTGCTTAGTTTTTGCCATACTATTTTCTAGTTTTCCCAGCAGTTTTTGTAAATAGTGAGTTCTAATCCCAGAAACTGGAGTCTTTGAGTTTAACAAACAGAAGATAATAGATATAGATATTTGCTATTTTTTGTTTGCTTTTTTGTACCTAAATTATTCCACTGATCCACCGCTGTGTTTCTTAGCCAGGACCAGACAGTCATTTTTATGATATCGTTTTAGAACTAGTATGACTAGGCCTCCTTCCTTTGCAGTTTTTTTTATTAATTCAATTGATATTCTTTTTTTTAGTTTTTTTTTTGCAAGGCAAATGGGGTTAAGTGACTTGCCCAAGGTCACACAGCTAGGTATTCTTAAGTGTCTGAGACCGGATTTGAACTCAGGTACTCCTGACTCCAGGGCCAGTGCTCTATCCACTGTGCCACCTAGCCGCCCCTGATAATCTTGACAATATATTTTTCCAGATTAATTTTGTTATTTTTTCTAGCTCTGTAAACTATTTTTTTCATAGTTTAATTATTTTGGCATTGAACAAGTAACCTAATTTTTATGTAGAATTTTCATTTTTTATTATGATAGTTCAGCCTATCCATAAGCAGTCAACATTTTTCTTGTTCTTTAGATCTGGCTTTATTTGTGTGCAGTGTTTTGTAATTGTGTTCATATAGTTTATGGGTTTTTCTTGGGAGGCAGATTCCTAAGTATTTTATGTTGTCTGTAATTACTTTAAAAGGGATTTCTCTTTCTATCTTTTGCTGTTGAAATTTTGGTCATATAAAAAATGCTGATTTTTTTATGTGACTTTATTTCATATCCTTCTTACCCACAACAACTTTAATAAAATTGTTAATTGTTTCAAATTGGTTTTTTAGTTAATTTTCAGGGGTTCTCTGAGAATAACATTGTATCACCTACAAAGAATAAGAGTTTTGTTTCTTCATTGCCTATTCTAATTCCCTCAATTTATTTTTCTCTTCTTGTTGCTAAAGTTAATGTTTCTAATATAATATTGAATAATAATGATGATAATGGGCATCTTTGTTTCAATTTGATGATATTGCTTCTAGTGTATCCCTATTACACATAATTTTTGCTGATGGTTTTAGATAGATAATACTCATCATTTTAAAGAACACTCCATTTCCTATGCTCTCTAATGTCTTGAATAAGAATGGGTGTTATATTTTCTCAAAGGTTTATTTTTAGCATTAATTGAGATAATCACGATTTATGATAATTTTGTTATTGACATTGTCAATTATACTGATTGTTTTCCCTATGTTGAACCATCCCTGAATACCTGGAATAGTATCCCTGATCATTATGTATTATCTTAGTGTTACCCCTTTGAAATCCCTTTGATAAAGTTTTATTTAAAATTCAGTAAGCAGATTGTTCTGTAATCTTCTTTGTCTCTTTTGGTTCTTCCTGGTTTAGGTATTAGTGCCTGTTGTTGTCATAAAAGGAATCTGGCATAACTCCATCTTCATCTATTTTTTCAAATACTATAGAACTAGAATCAATCATTCTTTAAATGTTTTATAGAATGTACTTGCATATCCATCTGGACTTAGATTTTTTCCTTAGGGAGTTTATGGAAGGTTCGTTCAATTTTGTTTTCTAAAATGAGGTTTTAAAAGCATTTTGCTTCATTTTTTAATATGGGCATTTTATATTTTTGTAAATATTCATCCCTTTCACTTATATTGTCAGATTTGTTAGCATACAATAGTACAAAATAGTTCTGAACTGTTACTTTGATTTCCTCCTCATGGGTGGTGAAGTCACCCTTTTCCTTTTTGATACTTGCAATTTGGTTTTCAGTTTCCTCTTTTTTTAATTGTTAAACAAATTTTTGCTTAGTTCACTGATTTTTCTTTATTAAACCAACTTATAGTATATGAGTTCAATAATTTTCTCCTAACTTTATTAATTTCTCCTTTGATTTTCAGAATTTCTAATTTAGTATTTAATTATGGTTTTTAACTTGAACTTTCTCTAGCTTCTTTAGCTGCATGCCCAATTTAATTAGCTTCCTTTTCACTATTCTGTTCACTTTAAAGTTATAAATGAGGTCTCATCATTGTCATTGTCTTGGATGAAATTGTCAATTATTTATATGATTTATTATTTTATCTACTCTTAAAATTATATGTTAATTTCCAATTAATTTTTCTTTATCTTTTCATGGCCCTTTTATGATCTGGAAAGGATGCATTTAAAATTTCTTTTGTAATTTGTTTGAAAAGTTTTTATACCTTTAATACATGGTAAATTTTTGTATACATGCCATGTACCAAAGAGAAGAAGGTATAATAAATCGCCGTTCAGAATTCTGCAGAGATCTATCATATCTAACTTTTTAAAAATTCCATTTACTTTCTTAACTTCCTTCTTTTTTTGATGTTAAGATTTATCTAATTCAGAGAGAGAGAGCGATTGAGACTCCGTACTAAATATAGTTTTGCTTTCTATGTCTTTCTATAGCCCATTTAGCTTCTTTTCTAAGAATTTGGTTGCTACACCACTTGTTACATATATATTTAATATTGTTTTTACTTCATTGTCCATGATACCTTTTAGGAAGATAAAATTTCCTTTGTTATCCCTATTTTTGCTTTTGTTTTTTCCTGAGATAAGTATTTCTATCCCTGCTTTTTTCACTACATTTGAAGTATGGAATCTTCTTCTCCAGAATCTCTTTGCTTCAAATGTATTTATTTTAAACAACATATTGTAGGATTCTGATTTTAATCGACTCCTATATGCTTCTATTTTATGGGAAAATTCATCCTATTCACATTCACAGTTACAATCATTAACTCTGTACTTCCTTCTATACTATCTTTCCCTCATTTGTACTTTTCTTTTTCATTTCCCCTTATCCCTCCTCACCAATGTTTTCCTCTGTTGCTAACTCCCTCAGTCTGCCCTTTCACCTTTACTCTTCCTACTTCCCTTATAGGGTAGGATAATTTTGTAAACACTATTGGCAATGTAGTTTATTAATTCTTTGAGCCAAATCTTTGAAAGTAAGATTTACTCAACATTCACATTCTTCTTTCTTTCCCTGTGCTATAATTTGTCTGCTATAATTTAGTTATTCTGTAATGCCTCTGCCTCTGCCACCCAAAATGATCTTTTTTACATGTCTTAATTGTATACTTGTCTTGGACCCTCAGCCTTTGTCAAAACATATTCCTTTCAACTGACCTGATAAAAGTAGAATTCCCAAGACCTATAAACATTATCACAACATAATATCTATATAGCCATACCCTCAATTTAAGGATACTCCCTCCAACTGTCCTATTAGTATAAGACATGAGCTAAAGTACCAACCCATAATTATCAGGTTATATACCAACAGCCTCTAAATTGTCCTAAGTCAAGAGTTATAAGTATTATCTTTAGATTTAGGAATGTAGACAGTTTAGTCTTATTGACTAACTTTTTTTTTCCTGTTTACCATTTTGCACAACTCTTGAGTCTTGTATTTACAAATCATATTTTCTGTTCATTTCTGGTCTTTTTATCAGCTAAGTTTGAAAGTCCTCTATTTTGTTGAAAATCCATCTTTCTCCCTGAAAGAATATGCTGACTTTTGCAGAATAGTGGATCTTTCGTTGTATTCCAAGTTCCTTTACCCTCCAAAATATCACACTCCAGGCCTTCCATTTTTAAATTTTGAAGGTTATAAATTCTACATAATGCTGACTATGATTCCCTTATATTTAAATTTTTGATTATTTGCAATATTTTGTCCTTTAGTTTAGAATTCTAAAATTTGGCTACAATATTCATTGGAGATTTTATTTTGAGATCTCTTTCTGGGGATGATCAATGGATTCTTTCAAGGATTATTTTATCTTCTTGTTCTAGGATATTATGAAAGTGTTTCATGATAATTTCCTGAAAAATATTCTCCAGGCTATTTTTCTGATGAGTTTCAGAGAGACCAATAATTTGTAAATTATCTCTTCTGGATCCTTTTCCCAGGTAAGTCATTTTTCCTAAGAGGTACATTATATTTCCTATTATTTTTTTTTCAAATCTGGTTTTGTTTGATGGAATTTTTGTGTCTTATAGAGCCATTAGTGTCCATTTGCCCAATTCTGATTTTTAGGGTTTTGGTTTCTTCAGTTACCTTTTGGGTTTCCTTTTCCAGTAAGTTAATTTTACTTTTAGATGAAATGTTTTCCTTTCCAACTGTTTTTTGATGAATTCCTTTTGATGAATTTGATCCTTTTGACGAATTCCTTTCCTTTTCCACTTGGTCACTTCTACTTTTCAATGAACTGTTTTCCTTTTCAGGTGTTAAATTATACTTTGATAGGACTTAATTTCTTTTTCATTTGTCCAATTTTGCTTTAAAAATAGATTTCCTACAATCAATTTTACATAATTCTCCTGCATGATTCATCTTTTCTCAGTTTTTCTTTTTTGAGCTATTCCAAGAGATCATTTAGCATTTGAGAGCAATTTATAAATTCATTTTAGTCTTAACTTATAGACACTTTGTCATTGCTTTCCTTTTCTAAGATGGCATTGTATGATCCTATCAAAATCATAACTTTCTTTGGTTAGCACTCTTCTTGATTCTTTGCTCATTTTGATAGTTGAACTTTGCTCCTGGGGCAAAGGGCCCACAGTCCTAAAATTTTCTGAGATAGAGTAACCCAATTCAGTCCTGTCTGTTGCACCAGCATTTCTGCGTTTGAACAATGCCTTCTAAGTTGTGATTGGGGTGTTCACCAGTAGTCTGCTGCACTGATGGCTTGCTGAGTTGGAAATCCTGCTGTGCTGTGGCTTGGAGCCTCCCACTGACTTCCCAGCTTTCCTACCTATGATGGGCTACCCATGTAAGACCAATCTTTTCTGAAGTTCCTCTGAAGTTCATTGAGAATTTGTGTCATTCTCTCTTTTGTGGATTCTATTGCTTTAGGGTAAGTTTAAGGATTTCATTTTAAGTTGCTTTGGGAAAAGTTCTAGGAGCTTCTTAGCTTCATGCTGTTATTCTACTTCATCTTTTGATGCACATTCTCAATATCCAGTAAATAGGGTGAGTTGAGTCTCTCTTACGGTAGTCTGAGAAGTCTGTCTAGTCTGAAGAACACAAGATGCTTTTGTATTAAGAAACTGGGAAACTGTAACTGTGGTTCAAGTCTTAATTACCTTAACTATATTAAAAACAGTTACAATGTCTCTTTAAGTGGAGAAAAAGAAGCAAATTAGTCTATTTGGGCAAGATCTTCAAGTTTTCCATTATGTGTCTCAGATAGATTAATAGCACATAATTTTTATAGCCGAACAAAGCTTCAGCAACCTGGATATTTGCATATTATATTTAATATACAATTATGTTCACCACCTTCTCTCATAAAATGTAGAAAAATGAAAATACTATTTTTATTTTGTTCATAGATTAAAATTACCTTTTCAAAGACATCACCACTTGCAATTTCTGCTAGCTAAAAATAAGTGATTTTAGCACTTTATTTTTTAGAATCTGTTACTTTACTGCATCATCATCATACTCAAGGTACAAAATAACTTCAAGCAACAAACAAAAATAGAAAAATACATAAGGATCTCTTATAAATAAAATGTTCTGTGATTATATATTCAAATAGAAGAAACATTTATCATAAGTAAGTTCTACCATTCCATCAAAATGTATAGACATATAAAAAAGATTATAAAACGAAGAAATTCAGCTATCTTAAACGAGAGAAGGATACATCAAGATTTTAATTATTATATCAATCTACCAATTAAAATGAATTTATTGGCCACTTTTTATGTGTGATGGACTGCCAACAAGCTAGGGATACAAAGAAAATCACCATTAGCTAATGATGAGCAGTATATGCCTGCTAATGGAGACAATTGTTAATATTGTTAATTATCTTTTCATATTTTAATCTATATATTTTAATAAAACTCATTCTTATCATTATAAATATATCTTGAATCCATTTACTTTCTTCCAGGATAAAAATTATTTCTTATTTCAAAAAGCTTTGTTAGATGGAATTATCATCCACTATTTTATGCCCCATATATGTGTGTGTGTGTGTGTGTGTATTTGTATATACATGTAAGCATATATTATACATATATTTTATATATATATATATATATGTATGCATTTATGTTTATATACACATTTATATCCTTAGTTTAGCACCAAAGTCTAAGAGTAGATACTGATTCCATCACCATGAGTGAAGCAGTTTGAACTTGACTTCCATGGTTACCCTTTCCCAACTTTAGAAAGAATATTTGTAATAGAAGGAAAGAGTTAAGGACATTTAAATCAACAAAATTTGAAGAAGATATGGAGTCCAGTTCTTACAATTAATGTAAGAAGTAGGATACTGCTATGAGTAAACAAATAATTATTGAGAAATGAGCCATGAAAATCTTTCAGATGCCATATAGATTAGTGGAACCTTTGCTACAATCACAATATTTGGAATCTTCAATTACAAATAGATGAGTGCTGCCAAAGGATAGATCTTAGTAAAGCTCTAGTAGAGTTATCAAAGTGTTCAGATTTGTTTATCATAATAGTACTATACCAAGCAGAATGACTCAAATTTTGATACTCAACTCCCTCAAATGCCTCTTTCTTCTGTTTAAAGGTTGGAGGATATACTACTCCAAAAGCCTTCCTTTATAGGTCTTTCTGAACTTTCCACAGTTCAGTTTAGTTTCTTTTATGTGTTTCTTTTGTGTGCTGTTTCCTTTTGTTATATTGTAAGTTTCTTGAGGACAGGCCCTGTCTTTTTTTTTTCTTGTTTTGTGTCCCAGCTTTTAGAACAATTTTGGCACATAGATGCTTAGTAAATGTTTATTTAATTGACTTAAATTAAATGTTATTTTTAAACTAGATTTCTTTTACTTAATAAGTGCAAACTACTTAGCTTATGTGGATATTTTATTAATTACAATGAATAGAAGAGAATAAAAAAAGGGGGAAGGTGATGTTCCTCAATCAAGTTAGATAAAAAGTTTGCTTCAGACAAAACATGATTCCTTGGGACAATATTTAGGACAGTGAACAAAGTAGTTTTGAACTTTTTTGTTGTTATTTAACTATTTCAGTCATGTCACCTGTTTCGGCAAATGAATGTAGAATTCCTATACCTCTATCTCATTTACTGTTAAGGAAAGACAAGAAGTGACAAAAATGAGTGATCTATGAACACTTTTACTTTTGCTATCTACTACCTTAGACTTGGATATTTTTCTAGGCCAAAAAATCACACCCTTGAAGGAAAATGAACTGCTAGAAAAATCTTATACATAAGAAGGATTAGGAAATTCCCATGTTGGGAATCTCCTTGCTTAGTAGATCACTGGTTGCTCATTTTTCCAAATTTCCTAACATCACCTATTGTGTGTATATATATATATATATATATATATATATATATATATATATATATATATATATTGTGTGTGTGTTGTGTGTGTGTGTGTGTGTGTGTGTGTGTGTGTGTATTTTTGTATGTATGTGCATTTCATCTCTGGAGTACAAACTCAATGAAGGCAGGGAGATATGCTTTAACCATCTTTGTCACTATCTCCCTAGTTTAGTGAAAAATTCTCCACATAGTAAGAGCTTAAAAATGATTATTGAATGAATTAATGAATGAATGAACTATATATGCTCACCTACAATCATAGTATGTTTGATTTGGAAATGAACCCTGGAAATTATCTAGTTTAGTCATAGCATTTTGCAAATGAATACATTGAGTTTCAGAGTTATAAAAATGAATTGTTCACAATTACATATATGAAATAGCAAATCTAAGAGTTAGAACTCACATTTTTCATGACTAGTCAATTTTTCTTCTCACTATATGACAGCACTCTTTGACAATGGGAATTACATTCAATTTCATTGTAGGTTCACCTTTTAGGTGAACATACACATCCTGTATGTAAATTATTTAAACTGTGGTGACATAAAAAGAAAACTCCATCACAATTTTTTTAATCAATCACCAGTTTACTAAGTGTCAAACACTGATTTGAGATTAAGTGTAAAATTTTGTGTGTATATATAAGTAAATATATATTTGTGTATATAAGATAGTTAATTGTTAATTTTGCCACTGTTCCCTAAATAATAGCATTATATATTGAATAGTCCAAAACATATAACCCTATGCTATAACTCTTTCTCACAGCATAGGACAATGTATTTAAATGCTTTTTAAAAGTTTCCTTAAAGTTTATTTGAATTTATTATGATGTCACAATGTCCATATACTTGAGTTTATTACTTTATGGATTTTACAGAGTAGCCAATATGATGGTGTGTAAGAAAGGTTTAAAAATATTATCAACCTGCCATGTTTACAATTATCTGACACCACTATGAGGTTCATTTTTTATGGTTCATATAAATGATATTAAACACCAGAGTCATTACCAAAATCTTTTAATATACTGAGTAAACAAATTATATAGAATTTTTATCTGTATTCTTTATTTTATAAACTTTCTGAATAATGAGAATATTTCAGTTTAATTAATAGTATAATTTGCTGGTCCTTTTACTCATCTGAGGCATGTGATGAACACCATTTATATTTGACCAATTATATATGGGGTTTAGAACTACACGAGAAAAAATTTCATATTATGATTTATTTGACTCCATATGAATTAAGATTACTAACTATTCATTTACATTATCTTGTATTAAATACAAGATAGCCTAATTAAATTCTGATGTACAAAGACAAGAGTTATTGTGGAAATGCAAGACTACTATTATTGCTAAAAGTCTTAAATGGGAGTTTGTAGCTTGTCTTATGCTCTTTCAAAACATCAATTTGGAGTTACAGTTAAGTATCTATTTACTCAATTTAATTATTTCTCTTGTTCACTTTCAGCAAACAGAAAAATATACTGAGGGAAATTCTACCATAGAATCTCTATGCCACTTCATTTCTATAATAATCTTTTTACCTTAACAACCTTTTTCAAAGCTACCATATTTACTATAATTAATAAAAAATTTTCTTTTTTAAAAATTTATTTATTTCATTCATATGCACATGTATATTTTAAGTTACAAAATTTCCTTCCACCTTACCTTCCCACCCTCCTTCCTCAGTGATGAACAGTCAGATTCACATTGTACATAAATATTTTTGATAAACATGTTTATACATTAGTTATTTTCTGTGTGAGGAAATAGAATTAAGGGAAAGAGATACATAAGATAATTTTTATGAAGTATTCCTTAGATTCTGAAGGTTTGTTTTTGTTTTGTTTTTATTTCTCTGGATGGGGATAACATTGTCCATAACCAGTCTAATATGGTTGTCTAGCCCTTTGAACTGCTGAGAGGATAAACATTTTACAACATTACTATATGAACATACTATAGGATTTAATTTCTTGTGTTTGCTTAGCATTAACAATAACAGTATTATAAATCAAGTTAGAAACCCTTTATTTTTTATTCCTCTGGCAAAAAAAAGACTTTTGGTTCCAGTAATTATTAACCTTAGTGTACTACCTTTTGAAATATATTAATATTTGTGTATTAAATAGAAAGTAATTTGCATTTACTTAAATTAATATTTTGGAATTATATTTTAAATGATTTTAGTAATCTTATACAATCAGATTCATAACAAAATAAGGCCTCATTACTTAAGAATTTATTTGATGTAATAATAAACCAGAAACAACAAAATTTGATAATTTGATTAAATACAAAAGTTTAAAAAAATAAGATCATCATACTTGTATTATATGAATGAATTATAGTTGATTTTCGCAAACTTTTCCAGGTAAAAGAGCCTAGTTTCAGGTGAAGAGTTGAGAATAGGTCTTCCACCTAGAGTCATTTCTAATCCCCAAACCCTGTCTTCTAACTTCCTAATTTTCTGACTTCTAACTAATGTCAAAAGTAGTCATCATCTTCTATCATTCATTCATTCACAATATATCACACATATCAAATCTGTTACAAAGTTCAGATGATTCTTCCTTCACTATAATTCTTGTTAAATATTTCATTCTCTCCCCTTATGAGCTACCACACTGATGTAAGTCCTAAATACCTCATGCCTGATAGCTAATTTCCCTGTCTCAAATTTCTCCTCATTCAGTTGCCTGAATGATCTTCCTGAAATACCCACTCATATAAATTCCAGTGGCTCCCTAGTTTTAGGAACAAAATTAAATCCTTTGCTTGGTTTTTAAAGTCCTTCAAAACTTTATTACTTCCTACCGCTTCAGTATTCTATAGTATTATTCTTCTCCACATACTTTGCTTTAAAAGCCAACAACTTTCAGACATAAAGAACAGAATCTTTTTTTTTTCCATATCTGGCTGCCCCCATGCCTAAAAAATGCTGTCTCCTATTTTTCTGTCACAGAACTTTACTGGATTCCTTCAAGTCTCAGCTCAAATTCTACCTTCTGCAAGAGACTTCCTGGTTCCTTTAAACCTTCACCAAATTTGATCACTTATTCCTTAATTCCTTTACTTTCCAACTTCTTTGTGGCAGTAATTCTTTAAAATTTCCAACTACTTTTATTCTTTTTTTTTGTTTGTTTTAATGTCTTTCTTTTCTGAACCTTTGGATAATGTCTGTCCTAACACCTGGAAATTTCTTGGTGGACTATCTAATTGATGGAAGATAATGCATGAATAAACACCTATTCATCAGTCTTAAATAATGCCTTAGCAGAGTCTAGGAACTGGTTCAGGAGAGTAAAACCAGACATGCATATGCACAATCATTTGTAGCTTTTTCTTTGGTTTGACATGCAAAGCATATTTCATAATCAGCTGAATGGGGAGGAGCTCTGGCAAAGTTAAGACTATATACAGTGACTGTGGAAACCTTATTCTAGCAACAGAAATATTTTATTAAACTTGCTTTGGAAACACTTGATGACTTGGAGATGCAGAGAACCTAGGAGAAGAAAAAGAGTGATAGAGAGCAGTAGAGTCAGTCAGTCTCTAATTACTTGACCCTATATCTATGAGAAAAGGTTAAAAAGTCCACTATACATACAAAGATTATCACTCATTTCCTACTTCTCATTCTCATTTCTTTCTCATGTCAACCAGTTAGCTACGAAGTTAAAAAATTCCAAATTGCAGATCTCTAGTCAACTTGAACTTGAAAAGAATATTCTTCAATAAATCACATTTGTGTAGATATAGATATAGATATAGAGATAGAGACAGAAATATAGATATAGAGATTAGATATAGATATAGATATAGATGATATAGATATAGATATAGATATAGATATAGATATAGATATAGATATAGATATAGATATAGATATAGATATAGATATAGATATAGATATAGATATAGATATAGATATTATGAATTTTTTTACTCTATATTTTTCCCTAGTTTGACTACTAATTATGGTTTAGTTACAAAACACTCCCTTTTGAGAGGAATTTGCAGGAATTACAATGTGTAAAATAGCAATTTGATATTTAAGAATATTTTCTAAACCTCCATATCTACCTTTTAAGGTTTCTATAATCTGATGTTATCCCAGTTATTCAGTTATCTTTTATTACTCATAGGAAAACACATATAGTTAGAGTTGGAAGGACCATTAGAGTCCAAGTCTTTGTTATAGCTATTATAACTAGACAAGTCAAATGACTTGTCCACAGGCAAAGAACTAATAAATGTCTAAGGTGAGGTGACATTTGAACCCAGACCTTCCTGACACCAAGTCCAATGATCAGTTATGCAACACTGCTATAACATTCATGAAACACTAAAATCAGTATGATTATTTCACTGCTCCTCTGACACTGTTAATTTCTATCTCATACATGACTACTTTATTCATCTCTGTCTATTAAAATTCTCCTCATTCTTAACTGCTCTCTTCATGGAGACTTCAACTATTCTAAAGCCCAAGAGAACTTTTCCTTCTCTAAACCCTAATTCAATGTAAGGTTATTCTATAAAATGTTTACTAATATGTTTATTACTGTCTACTCACTTCATTTCTTTTAATCTTATATCTCCAACTAAATCATAAGTCCTTTAAAGAACTGGATTTAAATTCCTTAAAGAGCTAGGCCACAAGTTCTTTCGAATGTTAGAACTTAAATTCTTTAAGGAAGAAACTGAACCACACACCTTTTCCCATTTATCGTAGTTGATTGACAGCTGTATCCAAAGTAGGGTAGATTTCCTGCCCTCAGGAGGTTTTGAAAAGAGGCAGGGGGGAAAAAGGCCTCTACCTTGTATTTAAAGAAAAAAGAAACTATATGAGAGTAATTTAGTCACCTAAATTTTGTAACAAATCTTGAGAATTTGGGTGTGTTAAGAAGGAAAATATAATTGGAATAAATTGTATTTCAAGGAATTTGGAAATATTGACTCATATGTAATCTACTGATTTCTTTTGGGAAAAAGTTATTTGTACTATCTGATTTGTTTTGACGTTAAATTGATATAATTGTGAAACAGTTACTTATGTTATATATTCTTTGTCTCAACTATCATCACACGTTTATGGCAAGGGAAACATCACAAATCATGACCCCCTTCTGGGATAAATCTGTGGATTCATGCATTCATTATGTAATTGAATTAAGGAATTTCATGTTAAAAAAAAAAAAACAAAAAGGGGGATATGGAAGGGACTGTTTTCTGTGGTGTCCTCTAGCACCAGAGCATTATTTACTGTTTGATTGTAGAGTGCCACAGGAATGGAAGTGGACCAGGGACTGGGAAGGATATTTAAGCACTTGCATTTGGTTTAATGAACAGGGATCTTGGAGAACTTGGAGAACTTTTCATCCTTGTCTCCCACCCCTTCAGCAGTAGCCTGGGTAAGGATAAGCCAGCAGGAACCTAACACTTCCTGAGCAGCTAGTCTAACAGGAACGTAACAGAATATAGTTCCAAATAACTTTCTGGAATGGCTGGACAACTTTCTTGTCCTACCTTAGTGTACTAATATTCCCATTAACCCTCCAGCAATTGTTATTTTCTGATTTTTGTTATCTTCACTGATCTTAAGGGTATGAAGTAAATTTTAAAGCTATTTTACTCTGTATTTCTCCAGTTATTAATAATTTGGAGCATTTTTCATATCTTTACTTAAAGCTTTTCTCTTTTTTTGAGATCAGCAGAGGCAAGATTTGAAGTAAAGTGTATTTTTCAGCCCTTTTCCAGGAATGTTTGACTGTTCCTGACCCATTTGGGCTTTCTTGACAAAGATATTTGAGTTTATTTTCCATTTCCTTCTCCAACATTTTACAGATGAGAAAACTTAGGCAAACTGAGTTACATGCCCAGGGTCATCATTGAGTGTCTTAGGCCAGTTTTAAAATCTAATGACTATGGCATGTCACCTACTAACAATCTAATTAGAAAAAAAAAGAATAAACAGAAATCAGTATTTGAACAATTTCCTGCTTAGTGAAAATGTCTAAAGTTAGGGTATAGAATCTTTTGTTTGAAGAACAAGAAAAGTTAGGGAGGGGGTAGGTTATAAAAAGTTTTGAACATAAAACAGAGGATTTTAGGTTTGATGCTAGAGATGACAGGGAGAACAAGGGAAGAAAAGTACTTTTAATAAAAAAATTTCAATTTTATAATGAAATACATTTCATTACTTTTCACCAGATTTATGTGCAAAAGGCTGGTTTTGCCAGAAAGTATTAAAATTATTTGCATGCTCATTATCATATTAACTGGTAGCAAGAGGAGATTCCTATATAAAAGGGTAAAATAAGCTTAAAATAAAAATATTCTTCATAATAAATATTACAATACTTGGATAATCAAGAGATGATAACTGGAATTTTTAAAGAATTTAAAACCCTGAAAAATATATAATACTCGGGGCGGCTAGGTGGCGCAGTGAATGGAGCACCAGCCCTGGAGTCAGGAGTACCTGAGTTCAAATCTGGCCTCAGACACTTAATAATTACCTAGCTGTGTGGCCTTGGGCAAGCCATTTAACCCCATTGCCTTGCAAAAAAAAATATAATACACCATGTCTCATTTTTTACTGTATGTTTTTTCTTTAAGATTTTATTTATTTTGAGTTTTACAATTTTTTCCCTAATCGTCCCCCCCCCCCCCAGAAGGCAGATTGTTAGTTTTTACATTGTTTCCATGGTATACATTGATCTAAGTTGAATCTGATGAGAGAGAAATCATATCTTTAAGAAATATAAAGTACAAACGATAGCAGAATTATCTATGTCTCATTTGATCTTCAGTCCTACAAATATCTTTATGCCTTTTTTTGCAATGAAGTAAACTCAGATACAAAAGAATTAAGTGACATAAAAAGTTAAGTGTTAAGTGTCAAAAGTAAGAATCTTATTCTTAACTACAGTGATGGCATTACAAATCTGTTTAGGACTATAAAATGAGAGATTTTTTTGGTTGTTGCTTTTTTTAATGAACAGGCATTGAAACAAGGTCTACAAATTTAAGCAACATCTCAACTGATTAGGACAATATGTGCAAAGCTGCACACCTATCACTCTCCTTTTCTGCAAAAAAAGGAAGAGGTGTATTTTCTCAAGTCTCTTCCCAAGATGGATTTGGTCAGAGTGATACAATAGTCAAATTAGTGTTTTTTTCTTTACATTTTCATTGTTGCATTTTGTTTTTTAGGTTTTTGCAAGGTAAATGGGGTTAAGTGGCTTGCCCAAGGCCACACAGCTAGGTAATTATTAAGTGTCTGAGCCTGGATTTGAACCCAGGTACTCCTGACTCCAGGGCTGGTGCTTTATCCACTGCCACCTAGCTGTCCGCATTGTTGCATTTTTAATTGTCTAATAGTACATTATTTTATTGGGTGTAGTGACTTCTTGTTTCCATTTACTTCAAGTCAGTACACAAAAGTTTCCCCATCATTGACTAAATTCTTTGTATTATTCTTTTTAGTCATTACCCTCTTAATGGGTATCTTGTTTATTTTCAATTTATTTTTGCTATCACAAAATGTTTTATTCTGATTATTTTGGTGTATTTAGTAATTTTCTTTCTCTTTTTGACTTCCTCTAGGCAAATATTTAATAGTGAACCTCTCTGAGTCTAGGAATATGGTCAATTCAAGTTTATAGTATGATTCCACAAGACTTAAAACTTACAAAGCAAATAACTAAGAGGTAAAAATGAATGGATTATTTAAAAAAATTAAAACATTGGAATGCCAGTTAGCACTTAATCTGTAAATATAAAAAATAATCTATGAGACATGTTACAAGATATTATTATTCCCAATTTATAGATGAGGAAACTGAGACTCATTGAGTTTAAATACCTTTTTCCCTCACTCATTGCTTGCCAAAAGACTTATCCCAGGCTCAAAACACTTTTATATTATAGGTCAGCACCTCTCAAAATCATTCCTCACTAGTTCTTTTCAATGTGTTTACTTGAACCAGTCACACAAAGAACATAGTAATTTAAATCCAATAAATAATTCAATAAGCATTCATTATGCACTTTCAAGGTATCAAATCAAAATATATTTAATAAAATTTCATAATAAATAAAGAGATTAAAATAAATTACTCATGAAATACTCTCTCACAATTTGTCACCACCGAGGAAGAGGACACACAGGCAAAGAGCATATATGACCAGGAAATATGGGGAGAGAATATGGAGAGAAGAAAAATATACAGGGGATATGGTTGGAAAAAGAACATTCTTGAAAGTGTTATTAGCAATTAATTTGGCTAGCTCAACTTACTTCTCAAGTATTGTCATTGTCCTCTGGTGGGGTGGTTATGATTACCTTTATAACTCTAGTAAATAGTGCTCCTCAACTTATCACACTTCCTGTGCAATCTTGACTAATCTTATTGTTACTAAACTATTCTCAGCTAAATTTGCTTTGTTTCACCTCTTCAAGGTCATCTTCAGTCTTATGTCCCCAAGTACTTCTCCTGAGGTATCTCAGTCCTTGAGATAATAAAAAATTTTAGTGTATACCCAAAGCTATGAAACGTCATACTTAGCCAACTTACAGAAACCAAGAAAATACCTGCTGAAGATATCGATTCTTTGGAATCATTTTTGGTACTATTTAATATTCAAGGCCATAAATTACTATATGACTTGTACTTAGAAAATCCCTTCTAACTACTATTTACCCTTGTCTACAAAATCTATTTCAAGGACATTAATAAAACAAGCAAACAAAAATTCCAAGAGTTAGAGTCCATATTCTGATAAAAAAAGAGATAGACAATCTACAGATATAAATACATATAGAAGATATGTATGGTTGAATACATAAACACATAACCATGTTTATACACATTTACATATATATATATACACATTTACATAATATATACATAGTGAAATGCTAAAAGGGCATGAGACTTAGAACTACAGAATTATAAAAGAGTAGATGGGTGAATCAGATCAAATCCAGTATTTTTTAACCTGATCATCAATTACATTAGTAATTTGTTGCAGATGATAAATAATAATTTCTTTCTGCTAGGGTGATCAAAAAGTCTTGATATTTCTATAGGGCTACTCTCCCCACCAAAAAAAAAATTATCACAGTATTTCATTTTCCTTTTTACTGACAGCATACCTTTTACATGATATTTAAGGTCAGTTTTCATGGCAAGCAGCAAAATCCTATTAATAATTCTTGACTTACTGTAAAGCCTAAAGGCAGTGGGAACTTTTTTTCAGGAATGTAACGTAACAAAAAATGAAGAAGACACACCAATCACTTGTATAATACACTTCGATGTAATCTAATTTAGTATTGCTTCATTGCCCCCTAAATAGTTTCTCTGTGCTGGTGGTTAAATGCTCTCTAGCATAAAATAATTGCCTCTATGAGCAAAACTATCAGAATAAAACCTGGAAAATACTTAGTTGATTAAGTTTATCCATAAATCATGTTATGTTGAGGAAGTGATTGTAGTCTCTCATGTTTAATCATTTGAAGAAGCTTAGTCTGCATCTTTCCTATTCTGGTAACTGTGTGGCTATGTGAGATAATGTGGTTTGATCCATTAAATCTGGGGAAATTCCTTCCTTTTTCCTTGACAATATTATTTGTTGAACATGGCCCCTGTACCTTGTCACTGATTATTAGTCCAAAGCATTTCTGTTTTCATCAGACTTATGGCATCTAACTACTGTTCATTCATATTCTGACACAGAAATGCTATTCCTGTGTATCTAAGAAGGGCTTAAGAGTCACTTATAAACTGAATTGCATTTTCTATTGTTATTACCAGAGATTATGTTCACATTTCTCTTGAGAGGCTAAAAACCAAGGTAAAAACTATTTTATCTTTGATGTGTTTGGCTTAGTCTTATGGCCATTTTAGAGATTCTATGGCAAGTAATTGTAGCTTTGAAAAATATAAATTGATGCCATTCATTAGACCTTGATTATTTTTTGGTAGGAAAAAGAATGTCTAATCTTTCATGTGCAGCTATCTTCTTTATATTGTCGTCAAATGTGGCAATATAGACTTCATGAATGACCTTTCTTGTGATTTTTCTTACTTTTTCCCAGTCAGTGACAAAATAAGGAGACAATTTAAACAAATAAAATATATTTAGCAGATGCTTACATAGCCATTAATTACTAGTGTCTTTCTGAATTGTGTCTCTAGGCTAGTGAAGGAAGAATAGTTAATTGAAGGTTTTCTATATGGTTTTTCTATTATATTGATACACTAGAATTTATTTCTTCAGTTTATTGGAATGCCAAAAAAAAGAAATGTGTATTTGTGTGCATAATATTTTTCATTAATAATTCAAACATTTATATAAAACATGCTACATGACAGGCACCATAAAAATAATGAAAGTAAAAAAATGATAAAAGTTTCTTTCAGAGAAAAAACATCTATATGTAAAAGTGAAAAAAAATAAATACAAGGTAGTTTTATGAAGGATAAGAAAGAACTCATGAAAAATTTGAAGGTGGCTATGAGATAGAGAAAGGGAAACACTACATTCCAAGTGTTTAGACACTGTGTGCAGAGACAGAAGATGGAACAAAATGTGGGAAAAACAGCAAGAAGATTAGTGTGAGCAAAAGATAAGAATTTATAAAAGATAATATAAGATGTTGTATAATGTAAAATCAGAGTCGGAAGGTAAGTTGATAACAGATTTTGAAGAGTTTTAAATGCCACAGGGTACAGAGCCAAGACAGCAGAGTAAAAGCAACAAATCCTCTGAATCAATACCCAAATCAATCCAAATACCTTTAAATAATCATTCTTAACAAACTATAGAATGGCAGAATCCACAAATGAGAAGAGATGGAGTGAAACAATTTTCTAGTCCAAGACTATATGGAAGATCTGGAGGAAGGGTCTGCTGCTCATAAGGAGCTCAGAGCAGCAGAACCATGAGGTACTGGAACAGCCCCAGAAAACTAGGAATAGATCATAAGACAACTGGCTCAGTGGCAGCAGTGATAGTTTTCAGACCTCTCAACACAGAGACATGCCCAGGACAGTTTGGAAGGTCAGCAGCAAAAGTCTTCCCCATGGGGTGAGTGGAGCACAATCTAGTGCAGTCCTCAGCAGTGCAGACCAGACCCCAGCAGACAGGAGTCACTGAATCAAAAGCAGCAACTGCTTGAATACCTCTTAACCCACGGAATGTAAGGTAAATAGAAATTATAGGAGTTTCTCTGCTATCATTGAGGCAGGACTCTGTTAATTTGTCCATACTAAAATCTGGGTTGCAATCTTTGTTCCTAGGACCAAATCTTTCTGTCCCAGGAAAAGGAACAGAAGCACAATAGAACATACTGCTGCAGAAGAGCAAGGACCCTCCTCCCACTTTCAGAGCAGAAAGGACTGCTTATGGTCACCCACTGACCACAGCACAGGTCAAGAGAGTTGTTCAAACCTCTTTTTAGGTTATAACACCTGGGAAGAATTGAAAACTGGAAGATACCTAGAAGCATATTTGTATAGAGATGTGAAAAATTCCAAAAAGTTAGGACAGTGCACCCTCCACACTAGAAGCAAAACCCTGTCTTAACAAAGACAGAAAAAAATTGATCATAGACAGAATGGTGATAAGGAATCTCAAAAGGCACAATCAGAAGAAGATAACAAAGTCAAAGCTTCTACATCCAAAACCTCCTAGAAAAATATGAATTGGTCTCAGTCCACGGAAGAGAAAATTTTGTAACTCAAATGAGGAAGTAGATGAAAAATTGGAAAGAAAAATGAGATTGATGAGAAAAAAATTCATGAAAACCAACCCAGCAGTTTAATGATACACTAAAAAATACTGAAGGAAACAACATCTTAAAAGGCAGATGGAATCAAGTGGAAAAAGAGGTCCAAAAAGCCAATAAGGAGAGCAATACTTTAAAAAGTAGAATTGGCCAAATGGAAAAGCAGATACAAAAACTCATTGAAGAAAATGATTCCTTAAAATAGAGAACTGAGCAAAGGGAAACTGGTGACTTTATAAGAAATAAAAAAATAATAAAACAAAGGTAAAAGAATGAAAAATAGAAGAAAATATCAGGAGAATACCTCATTGGAAAAACAACTGACCTGGAAAATAGAGATAATTTAAAAACTTTTGGACTACTTGAAAGTCATGGTCAAAAAGACTCTCAACATTATCTTTCAAAAAATCAAAAAGGAAAACTGCCCTGCTATTCTGGAAGCAGAGGGAAAAAGAGAATTTGAAAGAATTCACTGATCACTTTCTGAAAGAGATCTCAAAATGAAATTCGTCAAGAATATCATAGTCAAATTTCAGAGCTCCCAGGTTAAGGAGGAAATATATTAAGCAGCCAGAAAAAAATTCAATTATCATGGAGCCACAGTCAGAATAACACAAATTTTAATAGCTTCTGCATTAAAGGATCACAGGACTCAGAATGCAACGTTCCACGTGGCAAATGAGTTTGAATTGCAACCAAGTCTCAACTACCCAGCAAAACTGAACATATTCCTTCAGGGGAAAAGATGGACATTCAATGAAATAGGATACCTACAAACTTTTCTGATGAGACTAGACTTGAACAAAAATTTGATCTTCAAATTTGAGACTGAAGTGAAGCATAAAATAGATAAATAGGCAAGGCAAATAATAAGAAAATTAATAAGGTTGAACTGCTTGTATTCCTGAAAAAGGGAGGTAGAATGGGTTAAGTTATTGCACAAAAAAAATAGGTAAGAAAAAGCTTTTGCTGTAGAGTGGAAGAGAGGGCATTTGAGGGGGAATGAGTGAACCTTACTCTCACCAAAATTGACTCAGAGAAGGAATAATATACACACTATCTTAGAGGAAAGTAGGAGGGGAAGGGAATGGAAAAAAGGGGAATATTGTGGGAGCAGATAATCAGATGCAAATACTTTTGAGGAGGGACAGAGTAAAAGAAGAAAATGAATACAACTAACAGGGGCAGGAGAAATAGGATAGAAGGAAATACAGTTAGTATTAGTAAATGTCAGAAAAAATATTGAAACTAAGTTTCTCTTTTCACTTTTCAAACATAGAGACCTGAGTCAACTTTATTAAAGAGTCATTTCCCAATTAATACATTATTAAAATATATGAATTTTTCAGATGAGTTTATTAACTCATCTGAATAAAAATATCCTAACTCTATTGATTGGATAAATGCAAATTAGAATATTATGAGGTACTACCTTATGTGGATTGGCTAATAGGACAGATAGAGAAAATGACAAATTTTGAAAGGGATTTGGGGAAATGAGCAATAATACATTTTTGGAGGGATTGTGAAGTGAGTCAACTATTCTGTAGAGCAATTTGGAACTAAGTTCAAAGAGTGATGATACCATGCCTATCCTTTGATCAATCAATGACTTTACTAAATCTTTATTCCAGAAGAGATGAAAAAAAGGAAGGAAAATAATCTATGTGCATAATGATACTTTTAGCAGCTCTTTTCTAGTGGCAAGGAAATGGAAATTGAAGGGATACCCAACAGTTAGGAAATGGCTAAACAAAGTGAGGTATGATGTAATCCTATGCTATGCTGCTATAAGAAATGATGAAGATGTTCTAAATAAAACTTGTAGAGATTTACATGAATAGAAGCTATAGGAAATATACTATATACAAAGTATTAACAATATTTCAGGACGAACAACTGTGAATGACCTATTTCCTAGACTTGAGACAATTCTAAAGGACTAATGTTAAAGAATATTGAATACAGATTGAAGTGAACTTTTTTAACTTTGTTTTTCTTGAAGTTTCTCATTTTGTTTAGGGGGCAGAGTTATGTTTACTTTTACAATATGACTATTATGGTAATGTTTTGCCTGACTACACATTTTTAGTCTATATCAAATAACTTGCTTCCTCAATGAGGGAGATTGGGGTGGGAAGAAGGGAGATAATTCAGAACTCTAAGTTTAAAAAAATGAATAATAAAACTTGCTTTTACATGTAAGTGGAGAAATATAAAATGAAATTGAAATATTTAAAAAAATGCCAGGGGAATTTGTATTTGATCCGGAAAGTAACACAGAATCATTGTAAATTTACTGGGAAGGAGAAGGTTATGATCAGACCTAAGCTTTAGGAATATCTCTTTGCCAGCTGTGTGGAGATACACTTGAAAAGGAAAGGACTCCATATATGGAGATCCAATTAGAAGAAGATCCCATTAGTCAGATGAGAGATGATGAGAGTCTAAACTAGTGTGGTGACTGTGAATGGAGAGCTTTTGCAAAGATGTGATTACATATATGACTCAATCCTACGGATTTAATTCAGGAAAAAAAAAACTGTTATCCATTTCAACCAAAAAAGATTGCCTTGTAGTTTACATATAAGGTGATTATATTCTAGAACTATAATTTTTTTCCTTCTCATCACTTTGAATTTATCTTCTATTTTTTTCTATTTGGAAAAATCATCAGTTATTCATTGAAGGAGGCTGTTGGCAGCTGTCCCAAATTTCTATCAGGGTGGCATAAATGACTTGCTTGCATATAAGCAAAGGCTAAAAAAGTATTTACTTATGAGTACATACTTGTGAAAAACAGACCAAGGATGTATATTGATAGTCCTGCCCTTCCCCCGTCTCCTATTTCTTATACAAACAGCATCCAAATAATGTATGATAAGGACCATGGAGGGTAACAAACCCCACATGTCTGAGGGGTCAACAGGTCCCCTGGACCCACAATTGGTACTTTTTTTTTCATCTATGGGTCTTCCCAGTACTCTGTCACTAGTGCCAAATATGTCATTATTCCTGAAACAAAGAAATCATTGTGCCCTAGCTACCAATATGGCAGGATCTGTATAAAGTAATATTTCCAAGTTCACATGTGTTTTGAATTTCTAGCTATATCACAACCTAGGGAGTTCCTTTGAAATTCTATCATCTTCCCAGAGACTGCTGCTTCCCTTCTAATGTGCCTTGGCTTGGGCATAGCCTACCACATTTCACTACTTGATTTGCATCATGGTTGGCAACCCTATGATACTAATCATCTGCAATAATGCAGAACACAGACATTTTTTTGTAAATCCAAAAATACTCAAACATTCAGCTTAATTTTTGAATAGGTTCCTGCATGACTTCTTTCATGATCACCTCTCCTTCTTAGGACTCCCTACTCAAAAGTTTTGTTTCCCTCAAGTTGCTTACAACTAGATTTAGGATGTAAATGGTTCTGAAGTTAGCATTCATACCAGAAATTCATAGTTATAGAACAATACATGAGTCAATGAAAATATCTTTTTTAGGTTTAATAAAGTATTTTCTGAAAACTTTTAGCTATTTTCCTCTTTTTTTATCTTAATATATTCCTGAACAAATAGCAATGATAAAAAAAATTAAGAATCATAAAAATTAAACACAATTAGGGATTTTACAAAGAAAGAGAAAGCCTGTCAATTTATTCAAACCTAGAAAGGCAGTTGTTAGCAATTAGCCAAAGTGAGACTGGAAGGCTGCAGTCGGTAAACATTTTCAACTGAGATCAATGGTCCAAGGTGTAAAGTCTTAATTCAAACCAACCTTATTAGTAGCCTGAAGTCCCTTGCTGAGTCTTTGCCCTTTAGGTTTTAGGGCTATTTCTCTCCTTGATAGCCTAGAGTTCAGAGTCTAGGCCTGGGATGAGATGAAACCTTTATAGGCAATATCAATGTTTTACAGGAATTAAAAGCTTAAAATATACAAAACATGAAGATTATCTATTTCATTATTTTTGATTTATTTCTCAACATTAGACAACTAGAAAAATGGGAAAAGTAAGAAACATTTGGAGCACAATCATCAATTTATAATCAAAATAGCCAATTCACTATATAATTTATGAACTATATAAGTTACTATTCTGCTCATTTCATACTCTTTTTATCTACATTTATCCTAGGTCATTATCTTAAACTGCTAAATACTGTCATTCTTTCCTTTGACAGGAAGAGAAAATAGTGTCTATGCAGGGTTTTGTTCTCTGTATTGGGACAATATTGTTCAGATAAATTCATAATTAACTATATCCATTCAATAATCCATATAGCTTTATATAATATTAAATAAACTTGAAAAATACAAAAGACAATTTTCTAATGACTTGAACCCGAAATTTCTCCAGTTAAAAATTTGCAAAATTTGGGCAGCTAGGAATTGCAGTGGATTGAGCTCTGCCCTAGAATCAGGAAGACCTGAGTTCAAATTTGATCTCAGACCCTTAATAATTACCTAGCTGTGTGACCTTGGGCAAGTCACTTAACCCCACTGCCTTGCAAAAAACCTAAAAAAATTCACAAAATTTTCTTGTGCCCCTACTACTTCCAACAGAAGCAGTTATATTCATTTTTTTTCTCCCCGGAGCTGATAAAGTTGCATTCTTATGGGAATCTCTGATAGATCCTCAAGATATTTTGTTTGTAACCAATTTAACTTTAAAACAATGGTGTTTGGTAGATTAAAAATAAGGAGAATTGGTAGATTTCCAAAACCTTTGATGCCAATATAAGTCTGAGAGAGTTGATTCTTTGGGTAGTAAGTTTAAAACAAAGAAAAAAATGTCCAGTCATAAATCATCCTCTTCTCTCTCCACATATAATAAAACAATAAATATTTTTCATTTTCTGGAGAAGAAAAGAATATAAAATTATAATTTATAAATTCACATTAATAAAGGTCATGACTTTGAATCAAGTAGTTTTCTGCTTTTTGGTTTTCAATGCTGTAAGTCTCTCCAGGTCACAAGCTATTCTATCATTCTTTCCACTTCAAACAGGTAAAATTAGAATACAAAGAGAAAACTGAAAACTTAGAAACTTCCCACCAAAACAAGCCAAAAAAACAACAAAAAATTCCTCTAACTTTTCTGCCCTTGTACCCAACACAGAATACAAATACTTATTAACATAGTCACTTGTTTTCATAAAGAACAAAACAGGAAATTTTTTTTCTCCCCACATAAGAGGCAGAGCAGATTCTTGAACTATTTCTGAATCTAAAGGAGCTAGGACCAAGTTTCAAAATGAGTGTAATGTTTTTCTCATCTCTTTCCTTTTTTATCTTTGGGCATACACACCATCCACTCTCCTCTCTTTCTGATCCTTTACATTCACTACACCATGCCTTAAAATTTAATAGGATAGACAATTTATCCAGTTGGCATAATATCTTCAAAACATATGCCACCAAACACTATGAACTAGAATCACAAAATTCCTGCAGATGGGGTAGTATGGAGGCTTCAACTTTTTTCTCTCTTCATTTAAAGCAGGAATTCATTTTCACCCCTTTCCTTGTTGCACCATATGTCCCATGAGGCTGCTGGAAGTCATTTTATATTCAGATATTATGAGCAATTCACTGAACAAGCAGGGTTATTAAAAGAGGTCATTTAACTTGCAAAGATATAGTTGTCACACAGATCAAAGTCCATACTGATATTCCTGGTGAAAACTGAACCCAGATAATCACTGTTGTGACTCATGTGAGATGATGGACCCACTAAATCTGAGGAGACAAAAGATTCTTTCCTTAACTAGGTGCTTTAATTTTATATCTTCTTGGGGTCAACTAAGTATCTGTCACAAATGCAAAATCTTTCAGTAATCTAGAAAGAAAGAAAGAAATTTTTGAGTGCCCGTCTCTAAGAAGGGGATCTAGTAGGGAATCCCTGCTTTCCATGAAGCTGCATTTCTGAATATGGGACTGCCTAGGAACTTAATCTTGAAATTCTGTTTCCTCTTCTGTATCTTATTTCTCCCTTGTAAAGAAAATACATTTGGCCATAGCCTATCTCATTCATGTTAATATACACAATTATTTTTCTTATTGCATCAATTGAAAAATAATGTGAAGAGTCCACAAAAAAAAGACTCCAGGATTTGTGATGGTTCCCTTTAGACAAATTTATCTGGAGACATATAGAGGAAAAGGTATCACTCAAGATACATGGGTATGATCAAGTGAAATTTAACATAGTTGGAAGGAATATTCAGGTTGATAGATGATACATACACTGAATAATTATTATACAAATTTGTTACAAGTGGATAGAGTTACAGTGGATAGAGTACCAGCCCTGGGGTCAGGAGTACCTAAGTTCAAATCTGGTCTCAGGCACTTAATAATTACCTAGCTGTGTGACCATGGGCGAGCCACTTAACCCCATTGCCTTGCAAAAAACTTAAAAAATAAATTTAATTTAATTTAATTTAATTTTTTTTAAAAAGTAGAATTGGCCAGATGGAAAAGGAGATAAGAAAGCTCTCTGAGGAAAACAAATACTTAAGATGTAGAATTGAGCTAAAGGAAGCTGATGACTCTGCAAGAAATCAAGACACAATACTTCAACACCAAAAGAATGAAAAATTAGAAGAAAACATGAAATAACTCATTAAAAAACAACTAATCCGGAAAACAGATCCAGGAAAAATAATTTAAAGATTATTGGGGTACTTGATCAGGAAAAGAGCCTTGACCACATTTTTAAAGAATTTCTCCAGGAAAATTACCCTGATATCCTTGAGGCAGAAGATTGAAATAGAAATTGAGAGAATCCACTGATCTCCCCTGAAAGAGATCCAAAAGTAAAACAGGAATATTATAGCCAAGTCCCAGAACTTCCAAGTCAAAAAAATATTACAAGCAGCCAGGAGGATACAATTCAAATATCATGGAATTACAGTTGGGATGACACAGGACTTAACAGAAACTACATTAAGGGCTTGTAGGGCTTGGAATATTATATTCCAGAATGCAAAAGAGCTTGGAACGCAACCAAGAATCAACTACCCAGCAAAACTGAATATCCTCTTCCAGGGGAAAAGATGGACTTTGAATGAAACAGGGAAATTTCAAATTTTCCTGTTGAAATGACCAGAGCTGAACAGAAAGTTTGACCTTCAAGTGCAGGACTCAGGTGAAGCATAGAGAATGGACAAAAAGGGTAAATTATGAGGGAGTTAATGATGATGAACTGCATGTATTTCTGCATGGAAAGATGATACTGATAATACTCATATGAACCTTCTTATTTGAGTAGGTAGAAGGAGCTTTTCTAGATGAGGCACAGGAGAGGGAACTGAATTTGAAGATAAAATATATTATAAAAATGGAGTCAATGGGTGAAAGGTAAATGTACTGAAAGTATGAGAAAGGAGAGGTAGAATAGGCTAAGATATTTCATATAAAATATATTTCATGTAGCTTTTGAAATGGTATGGAATGAGGGAAGGCAAGGGGTATGAGGGAATCTTCATTCTTATCGGAAATGGCCCAGAAAGGAAACAGCATTCAGACTCAATAGGGTATAGACATCCAGAATAAAAAGGAGAGAAGAGGGTCAGGGGGAGGGGAGGCAGGGATGTGGGTGATAGGAAAAAAGGTATATCATAGGGGGTGGCTATGTGGTGCAGTGGATAGAGCACTGGCCCTGTAGTCAGGAGTACCTGAGTTCAATTCCAGCCTCAGACACAATTACCTAGCTTTGTGGCCTTGAGCAAGCCACTTAACACAAAAACCTAAAAAAAAAAAGGTAGATCATTCATAGGAAAGGATAGTCAGATATAACAGATTTTCTTTTTTTACTTTTTTGCAAGGCTGTGGTAAATGGGTGACCTGTTCAGGACCACGGGGCTAGTTGGTTGCTGAGTCTCTGGGGTGGGGTGTGGGCTTTGGGCCTCTTGACCCCAGGATTGGTGCTCTATCCACTGAACCACTTGGCTGCCCCACTGCACATTTTTGAAAAGGGACAGAGTGAAAGAGAGAAAATATAATAGATGGCAGTGAGGAGGAATGGATAGAGGAAAGTAACAGCAACTGTGGAAAAATATGGAAGTACTATGATGGACTTATGATAAAGAATGTGATCCACCTAAGACAGAGCTGATGGTGTCAGAACACAGACTGAAAGACATCTTTTCTCTTTTTTTTAACCTTTATTTTTCATGAGGGTCTTATATTTTTTTGGGAGGTGGTATTGTGTTTTCTCTTACAAAAAGAATATTTTAGTTAGTATGTAAATAAATTAAATTTTTAAAAATAAGAAAAAATGGACAAAAATGCAAGAGCACAGATAATGCTCATTTACATATTTTAAGTCAATTTTTAAGTATTCCCTGTGTATATGAATTAGATGCCACTTGATGTAAGTGAACAGAGAGATAAATAAGCACATATGTCTACAAGCATATATTTGTATGTACATATTTACATATATGTGCATATAGATTTCATGAAGGTATAAAGAGAGACATAAAGGTTAGAGGGGACACAGAAAATGTTAGACATTGAAAATATAAATTATTTCCTGCAAATATTAGCCTGCCATTATTATATATTATCATTCCTTCAGCAAAAGAAAATCTATATAATCAACTTCTGTGTTCTGATGGCTTTGTAGGTAGCAAAATTATAGAGTTATAGAGTTTGTAATTCACAAATAAAATAGCTAACAATTTGAAACCCTGATGGCAGTATAGAGGGTACAAGAACAAAGCTTTAAAGTTACAATCACTGTTCATAGTAGTTCATTTATTTAAAATTAAACTACTTAAAAATTATTTAAAATTAAATTTCTTTAAAATTAAACTAGTTAAAATTTTTATTTCCTTTCACCTATGACTTTATGATATTGAAATGATTTCATTTTAGAAACTATAATGTCTTCCCTAATATATGTTTATGTGTTCCTGACTTTGGTAAAATCTCTCTCTTCTCCCCTTCCCCCTTTCTTTTTGATCTTTGGCCCTTGAGAATAATTGAATTATTTTCCTTTTCTTCTTGAACTGCTTTGCTTAACTCTAATCCACTCTAACCACATAATCAGAGGTTTAGCTTTGTTTGGATTATTATACTTAATTCCCCACTTCCATGTACCCATGTACCCTTGGGAATCCTAGGATTTAATTGTTATGTTACCCCAGTTTGGGGATTTCTGCCTCAGAGTTTCTGTATCTTTTTATACCTGACATGATATGGAAAGGCCTTAATTCACTTTTCCCTTTCACCTCTACTTGGAAAGCTTCCCACTGAATTCATGAATATTGAGTTCAAAATATCAATATATAGAGAGGTCCTGGCTACAGTGATTAAATTAGAGGGTTCAATCTCATAATTGATTATTAAGTTGGTCCTAAAATGACTAAGTGTTCACAGGGGTAACAGTTTCTCCAAAATAAGTTTCTGGAGGGTAGAAATTATCTTTTTTTACTTATTTCCCCCCATGCTTAGCACAGTGCATGGAACCCAATAAGTGCCTTTTAAGTACTATTTTTCAATCATTCATTTTTTTCAGTAAACATAAGGAAATAGCAGCCTGAACATGTTGATGATGTTCTAAAATTAAGGATTTGGCCACTGGATCATCTTGGTGGAAAAGTGATAATGTGCTGAACCTGGAGTCAGAAAGATCTTAGACACTTGTGAACTTGGGCAAGTCATTTAACCGCTCTGGGCCTCAGTTTACTCTTTTGTAAGAATACTAATAATATCAATTTCCCAGAGTTGTTGTGAGTATCTAATGAAATATTAATTCAAAGCACTTAGTACAGTACATGGGACATAGTAATAGTATTTAAATGTTAGCTATGATGGTGATGATGACGACGACAATAATAGATAATGTTAATAAGCCACTAGATCTCATTTTTTTTTTTAGTTTGTTTTGGCAAGGCAAATGAGGTTAAGTGGCTTGCCCAAGGCCACACAGCTAGGTAATTATTAAGTGTCTGAGGCCGGATATGAACTAAGTTACTCTTGACTCCAGGGCTGGTGCTCTATCCACTGTGCCTCCTAGCAGCCCCTAGATCTCATTTTTAAATTTTGATTTTAAATCTTTAAAATCCCTAATTCCTTGACTATTGGTATAGTATTTAAAAGAAATACTGCCTGAATTGCAAATTTGAATGAAATTAAAATTGGTAAGGGCCAGCTCTAAGATAAAAAAGTCAAGAATATCACTAGACAGATAAAAGAACCAAACACTAGAGAGGTGATCCTCACCATAAGCTCATATAAGACCCATGGTAAAGATACTCAAGTCTCTCTCATGTAAAGAAAACATAAATAAGCCTGCTTTTGTTGTCAACTTCTCTGGAACCATCTCTGCTTTGACTAAAGAATTTGTTGGTTAAGTTAAGAATCTCCTGCTGAAGATGACACAATCTCATTGCCAATACTAAAACAGAAAATACCCCTTTCTCTCCCCTTACATTTTTGCCATCCTGGTGCATATCCTCCTGACCTCACACCTAGACTACTGAAATAGCCTCTTGCTTAGTCACTCTCCATTCGACTCCATCATTTAGTCATCTGTCAAATCAATCTTAAAGTACAGAATTGATCAGTGATGGGATTCAAATAAATTAATAAGCTCTGCCCTAATGACCATTTTAAGTATACAAAAAGATATACCAAAAAGTAGCTTAATATTTCATGTATTTAATACTCAAATAGGAACAATAGTAGAGATATACACAACTAGATTATGTTATATTACTCACAGTAAACATATGTATCCTTATGGAGTGAAAGCAGCCACATGGCTACAGCAACCAATGTTGGAACATATGCAGAAGCAAAACTCATTCCACCTATTCTCTCTTTTTCTTCTATTTCATAACTTCTGAAATGAGTGATAAGATATCTCTTGAAATCTATATTTCTATTAGTACATTATTTTCTATTGTTTCAGTGTTCAAGGAACATCAGCTCACTAATAATATCTTGGGGAAATTTGGGGCATATCACAAAGCAGAAATAAATTACAGCTTGTCACCCTCTGCTTATTTGGCACCTTTTCTCTTTATGCTATATGTTTGTTTACTGAAGTAACAACAGTGAGGGAATTAAAATGTAGTACTTCATCAAAGGTATAATGAGTTTTAAGAAATGAATAAATAAATATTACAAGTTTAGTTCTGTCCATTTTTTTTCACCTATGGACAGAATAAACATTACTACAGGTGCTTTGAAAATGCTATTTCACAGATTAATGGTAAAAAACAAATAAGGGGGGCGGCTAGGTGGCACAGTGGCTGAAGCACCGGCCCTGGAGTCAGGAGTACCTGGGTTCAAATCTGGTCTCAGACACTTAATAATTACCTAGCTGTGTGGCCTTGGGCAAACCACTTAACTCCATTTGCCTTGCAAAAACCTAAAAAACCCCAACAACAATTAAGGAATACAAATTTGTGATTTCCACATTGAGCAGTTGCCCAGGTGCCCACCTTAGAAAGAACACTTATTACAACTGCCATTTAGGAATGGGTTCACAGACATATGGGTTCACAACATAAAAATCAGTATCTGCTTTACCCAGCTGGTGAGAACTGGCTAAATCCCACCACTAGAATTGATCATACCACTCCTAAGTTGGTAAATTCCACTGACTTCCTATCACCTTCAGGAGGATCAAATGTAAAATCTTTTTTTTGCCATTAAAATCTTTTCACAATCTTGTACCATCCTATTTTTTTCCTGTCTTTTTACAGCATACGTATTGTCTTTCCCCCTCACACTCTTGCAGCCAGTGACACTGACATTCCTTTTACATGATATTCCATCTCCAGATTCTGGACATTTTTGCTAGCCTGAATTACACACTCAAGTCTGAATCTCTCTCTCTCTCTCTCTCTGTCTCTTTGTCTTTCTCTCAATGTCTCTGTCTCTCTGTCTGTGTCTATGTCTCTGTCTTTGTCTGTCTGTCTGTCTCCTGTATTTCCTGTGTTCCATCAAATTTCAGTTAAAATCCCATGTTTTATGAAAGCCCTTTCCTAATGCCCTTTAATGCTAATGGTTTCCCGATATTGATTATTTCAAATTTATAAGCAGTTGTTTCTGTTTTGATCAGAAAGTCTGAGGTTCTTCTCTTCCCATACTGATTTTTTCGACTATATAAAAAAGTAATTCCGTTTTTTTCTTTCTTATCTGTCTTAATCACTGAGATTCCCTGAGGTTATCAATATTTTTTTTTCTTTTTTTGGAATTGGTCACCCTTGGTCTCTTTGCCTCATTTTTCTCTTATCTAACCTTCAGAACTGAATGGGAGTTGCCTCAGTCAATCTGTGACCTGGGAAACATCTAGGTTTTGAAAAAACAATGTCCCTCATTGCATCCAGGGCTTTCCCCAGGTGTCCTGATCCATATCTGCAACAACTCACCTGCATGTCATGACATCCCCTCCCTGGTCTCCTTCTCAACTGTAATTCCTTTATCACCACTTGGTGATAATGTTCCCTCCACCTTGCCTGGGGACTCCCTACTTCTGTGATGACTATTCAGGCTAGTTGCATAGTCCCATCCCCAAATTTGTATCAACTCCACTGGTATTGAAGTACTACCTGAGCCAGGCTATCATCTGGTTTAATAGGTATTGCTTATTATCACTGGAGCATAGGGCCTTTTCAATTTTGAAGTACATCATGCTACAATGACTGCCCCTTCAATCATTTTAGCCAATCTGGTATGTATAAAATGATATCTCTAATCAATAATGACTTATAGTACTATAATTTTTTTATTTTTCCATTGTGAACCAATTGTTCATATTCTTTGACATCAATCTATTTATCAATTTATAAAATTTATAATATCAATTGGGGAATGACTCACATTTTCATAGATTTGACAAAGTTCTTTATATATTTGACATATGAGACCTTTATGTGATAAACTGTTTATAAAAATTTCCTAAAAGTTTTTTGTCTTCTTTCTGATGTTGGTGATATTTATTTTATTTGGATAAAACATTTTTAATTTAATGTAATTAAAGTCATCTTTTTTATACCTAATGTACCATGTTTTCTAATTTCATTGAATCTCTCTTTATATCCAAATCATGTATACCTTTATATTTGTGTCTAATTTGTATCTCTAGGGTGAGAGAGAAGGGCAAAAAGGAAAAAAAACAAACTTACATGTTTCTTTATATCATATATGTTTCTTTTTAATTTACTGTATATTTGACAGGTATAAGAAGTTGTACACAATAGGTTTATAATTTTATCTGTAATCATCTTTTTTATTATACTATGCCCTAAAAATGCTTGCTATACTCTATAAATTAAGAATGAATAAATGTGAAAGAAAAAATGACTGCTATTTGTGGGAGGGTTGGGATAGCTACTATAATCCATTTGATGGAATGGAATAGTTCCTTTACAATTGTGGCAATCACTTGGGTGCCCCACAAAGTAGATCTGCATCAAAGTCCCTGAGAGGAGGTCTCTTGCCCCTAGAATATGGTATCATGAATTAAGGAGTATCATGGGGGGGTGCTTTAAGAGACAAAGGATTCAGAATACCAGTTATTGTGGATGGGAAAGGAAATTAACTAGTGTAGCGTACTAGACTCACCTTGCTCTAAAAAAAAGGTTCAGTTGAATTTAGCTTCCACAAATTTATAGTAGACCAATTAATCATGGTTCTGTAGTTTCATTCAGCAGCATGAGTCTGAGGTAGAAGGAGTGAGGGTAGTTTAGTAATCTGAATTTGGCAAGGCACAATCCACAATAGGACAGGAGCACAAGAGATTGAAAAGTAGAGGATATCACAGAGTCATACTGCTTCAGTAGGTGGTCAAGCATGAGAAGGAATGAGAGACTAGCAAAAACAGATAAGATGGCCTGGTATGATCAGAGAGAGGGAAGGATTGGTGGTAATTGTGAAGACAAATAGGTTTAGGAGAAGTGATGAGAGAAGAAAAAATTTTATCTTTTATAGATAAAACCAGATAAAAGAAATTTAAAAAAGGATGATCATCCTGTATAGCTGAGCTACAGTGAATGGAGTAGATCATGGGAACTGAAATAAAACAAGGAACAGGAAAATTAGAGTATTTAATGCAGCATCAACATGTATATTGAAGTTCCTAAGAATGAAAAGAAGAGTTGCAATAGAGAGGAAAACTGTGCATACTTATAGCAGCAGGAAGGTTGGAGGTGGTGGGGGAGAAGATGTATTTAAGTGAATACCATAAGGAGCAGCATTCTCTGTTGCTGATTCATAAAGCATTTACTTTGACTATTCCCTCTCTAGTCCTGTTAATTGACCTGAAAATACTCTAATGCTGTCATTTAATTCCTCTTGACTTTTTTATTCACAGTTAGTGGAGGACCCAAGAAAATAAACAATATACTATCTTATTAGGTATGTATCCCCCAAATCTGATATATTAATCTATGACACTATTATGATACCTTATGATATAAAAAAGACTAACTTGGCAAGATGATAAATTTATTATTTCATAACTTTGAATTACATTATTAAAAACAAATCCTTTTTAATAAGAATTAATAATACTTACATTAATAAGACATTAATATACTGTTAGAGGGGCTGGGAAATGATTCAACCATTCTGTAGAGCAATTTGAAACTTTGTCCCAAGGGCTATATAACCATTCATACTCTTTGACCCTAGACTTCTATGTTTGTATTTCAGAAGAGATGAAAAAAGGGAAGGAGAAGGACCTATCCTAATAGGGCATTTATTTATACCAGCTCATTTCTGGTGGCAAGGAATTGTAAATTGAGATGTCCATCAGTTGGGGAATAGTTGAACAAATGGTGGTATGCGATTATGACAGACAGAAAGCTATTCTGCTACAAGAAATGATGAGCAGGAGGCGCTCAGTAAAACTGGAAAGAATTACTAGAGCAGATGCAATGTAAAATATAGAGTATATGTAGAATGTGAATGACTTAGTTTTTTATCAGTGGTGCTGAGATTGGTGACCCAATCTCTGAAGAGGAAGGTTATGTATCTGAATACAGATTGAAGCATATGTTTATTTTTAAATATTTTTGATAAAAAGTTTTATTAAGAAATATAGTTAGTACTTGACATATTGGTTGAATAAAAAAACTTTTTTTCTAGAGGTATATACAGAATATATGTATGCTAATCTAATAAAGATGTAGTCTATTAAAAAAGAATTATGTACTTAATGAATCCAAGCTCTTAAAAGTGTGAGTACTTCTTTCAGTGGGGCACATCATAACCTAACCAGGTCTCATAGTAATGAAACAAAAATCTGGCCATGGAATTCTCTGGAAGAATTATCTTGGCTTTGCTCCAACTGCAGCTTTTTATTAAACAAGTAAGATTATCACTAGATAAAAAGTAGCAATATCAGCTGCAACACACAGAAATAATTAAACTAATTAAACTGCCACAAAGAAAAAAAAATAGATTGAAAATTTGAAAAGAAATATTCCTCGGAGCTGTTGTACAGCCAAGGGCCTCCTTGAAACCTAACACTCTTATTTATCACTCATTTACAAAATGATGGCTAAAGAGATTCACCTAGTTATACATCTAACCTTCTTTTAAGAATGCTGGAGGGGGGAGGGGGTGAGGGGAGAATAACATAAGAGTGGTAAAAGGCAGCAAAATCTCTAAATTCTTTTCATTTTTGAATGGCTTATGAATGGTTCTCATCATGTTGTTTATTAGTTGACATGTTATAATGTTTTTAATGATTTCTGTTTCATTGCCTTCTAGGTGCACTTATATTTTCAATCCATCCATTTTAATGAAAATTTATTAAACTTCACTGTTTAAAGCACTGTGCTAAATGTTGGTGGAAATATTAAATTTTTCATATTTTCAATATTTCCTTAAATTTTTAATCCTTACAGTCTGTTAGAAATTCTTTATGGGCAGCTAGGTGGCTTAGTGGGTAGTGTGTTAGGAGTGGGGTCAGGAAGACCTGAGTTCAAATTTGGTCTCAGAAACATTCTAGAAATCATTTAACTCTGTTTATCTCAGTTTCTTCATTTGTAAAAATAAGCTGAAGAGGGAAATGGCAATCCATCCTAGAATCTTTGCCAAGAAAATCCCAAATGGGTACTCAAAGTTTCATGACTGAAAAAATGACTGCCTGGGAAATTTTTCATAATCATCAAATGACCTAACCTTATATTTGTCTTAAACTTACACTAGTACTTGTACTAGTACATGTGTGTGTGTACATGTACACAATTAGGTGTCAGTTAGGAATAATAAAATGTATTGATTCATAGAGCAAATTTTACAATGTTTTTACATCTTAAACTTCTTGTACATCAATTCTGACAATCATTTCTTTTATGTGATGATTCTGAGACTGTATATTTTTACATATAATTTTCTGTCATCCAGACACATACATCCTATGAAATATATTAAGTATATTTTTAATGAAAAGTTTATTTTTTTATAATTTGCCTTGATTAAAGGTCATAGTTGTTCTATAAGCTTTAAACAAGTTGCAAACCCATTGAAAAACTTTTTTCCTTTGACTCTTGGAGTAAATAGTTAACTTTTTATGACGTGTAACAGGTCTTTTCTTATCATCTGAGAAGAACTTTGTTAAAACATTTGTTTCTATTATCATGTTGAGGATTTTTAGTGACTCTGGATTATCTAGATCCAGTTCATAATCCTTAAACTACTATTAGTTTAATGTATGTCAATTTAACCTACTTTACTTGTGTAGGGTTGGAAAGCTTCTATTAATTTAAAGGATGGCTGATCATGTTATGTCTATTTTAACAAATCAAAATTACTTCCATATTTATAATTCCCCTTATTCTTAATACTCTCTAATTCTAGAGAAAAATTATACTGAAATATGATCTTTCTTTTGATAACTGATAATAATAATAATTATTATTAATAATAATAATAACAATAATAATAATAATGTTTTTCCTTCATTCTCAAAGAAGACTACAACATCAAGGAGGTGATACCATGACAAGCACATGAATTGGATTTGTGTGGGGGGGTTGCTGTGCTAAGTCACCAGCCTCACATTCTCCTCCAGAGTGATCAGACATGTATGACTAGATATGGCCCTGGATAGGAGGCAATCAGAGTTAAGTGACACAGCTAGTAAATATCTGAGGCTGGAATCAATCTCCTGTCCTCCTGACTCCAAGACCGGTGCTCTATGCATTATGCCATCTAGTTACTCCACTAGCATTAATATGATTGGGAATTTCCCAATATTATTGGGAAATGTCAAACTTTTGTAGCCTTATTGGTAGAACTAAAAACAAGGTTAATGATTTCTTCCTGTTAATTTCTTCTTCTTTTTTTTAGGTTTTTTTTTTTTTGCAAGGCAAATGGGATTAAGTGGCTTGCCCAAGGTCACACAGCTAGGTAATTATTAAGTGTCTGAGACCGGATTTGAACCCAGGTACTCCTGACTCCAGGGCCAGTGCTTTATCCACTACGCCACTACGCCACCCCATCTTCCTGTTAATTCCTATCTTTCTGCTATCTCCTGATCTATTCATTAATTTTTTAATATTTTTTTTTACTCCTTTGAACTTGCTCTATTTTTGGATCTACATTCTTAATAACTTTCATGTGAAATCAGTAACTTCAAGAGACTAAGGACATGTATATGTATAGAAATACATGTTCTGGTACATAGGTATGTGTGTACACATACATATGTATATATATACATATGTATGTATACATATATAGGTATTTTACTTAAAGTATATATATATATATAAAATATTTTTTTAGCATGCATATGTGTATATACTAATAAGACACAGTCAAGCACTGAACAGAATGGCTATTATATCCTTATCCTAAAGACAAATTATAGAGTAATTTCAGGAAGTTATTATAACCCTCTCCTAAGAAATATCTTGGCCATTCCAACAGGAAGTAACTCCAAAGATATTAAGTGCTTATAAGCACCTACCATATGGACTTTGTCTATCTCCAAAGAAACTGCTAAGGAAGAAATCTCTGCCATACTTCAGTCTTATTGTTAAAAGATGTTTCACAAGCATTTTGGAGACAAATATAAACTTACATGAAATACAGTGCAAATTGTGGGTACCATGGACACAAACAACCTAACAGATTTGACTTAGTTTCAGTAAATGAGTATTTCAGGTACATATAAATTTTCATCACAAATATAAATATAATATATATATATATGTAATGTGTAAAAGAATTTTAAATAAGAAAAAAGATGAATAAATTGGGCATGCATTTTAAAAAGCTTGAAAAAGAACCAATTAAAAAACCCCCAATTAAATACCAAATTAGAAATCCTGAAAATGAAAGAAGAAGTTAATAAAATTTGAAGTAAAAATATAAAAACTAGGCTTAGCTAGGTGGCACAGTGCATAGAGTACTGGCCCTGGAATCAGGAAGACCTGAGTTCAAATCTGCCCTTGGACACAATAATTGCCTAGCTGTGTGACCTTGGGCAAATCACTTAACCCCATCGCCATAAATAAAATTTAAAAAAAAAGAAAGTAAGAAAATTGTTGAAAGAGGAAATAAAATTAAGAATTAGTTTTATGAAAAATACCACAATAAAATAAATTAACATTTGGTGAACTTGATTAAAAAGAAAGAAGAAAACCAAATCGCCAGTACCAAAATGGAAAATGAAGAGGAAATTAAGGTAATAATGCAGAGTCATTTTGTCCAACACTGTGCTTATCAATGTGATAATCTAAGTGAAATGGATGAATATTTATAAACATATAAATTACCTGGATTAACTGAAGAGGAAATAAAATATTTAACCCCATTTCAGAAAAAAAATTGAATAGGTCATCAATGAACTGCCTAAGGAAAAAAATGTCTAGGGTCAGATAGATTTACAAGTGAATTCTACCATACATTTAAAAGACAATACTATATAAACTACTTTGATAAATAGGCAATGGAGTCCTGCCAAATCACTTTAATGACACAGATATAGTATCAATATCTAAACCTGGAAGAGACAAATGAGACAAAGAATATTATAGGTCAATATCCTTAATATTGATAAATAATTTTAAATAAAAATATTTGCAAAAGATTATAGCAATCCTGGAAAAACAATATGATAAATTGCGATTAATATAGGAATACAGGGCTGGTTCAACATTAAGAAAATTATCAACAAAATTGACCATATCAATAACAAAATAAATCCTATGATTAGCTCAATAGATACTAAAAAAGAGTTTGACAAAAAAATAAAATTCCTATTCCTATGAAAAAGAAACCTAGAAAAAGTATGAATAAATAGAGTTTTCTTTAAAATGATAAACAGTATCTATCTAAGCCATCAGCAAGCATTATATTTAATGAGGATAAGCTGGAAGCATTCCCTAGTAAGATCAGGAATGAAACAAAGATGCCCATTATCACCATTATTATTCAATATAATAATAGGAAATATTAGCTTTAGCAATAAAAAAGAAATTAAGAGTAGGCAATGAAGAAACAAAACTCACTCTTTGCAGATGATAAGAAGGTATACTTAGAGAATTCTAGGGAGTCACTAAAAAACCACATGAAACAATTAACAATTTTATAATGCTTAGGATGTAAAATAAACCCACAAAAATCATCAGCCTTTCCAATTACCAATAAAGTCCAGTAGCAAGAAATGTAAAGAGAGATTATATTCAAACTTACTATAAAAAATATAAAATATTTGAGAATCTTCCTGTCAAGACATATCCAGCAACTATATGAACACAATTGTGAAACACTTCACCAAATAAAGTCAGATCAAGACATTGGGAAAATATCAATTGTTCATGGATAGAGTGAGGTAATAAAATAAAAATAATTAAATTAATCAAATTAAATCTACTTATTAAATCCCATACCAAAAAAATCAAAATTATTTTATAGAGTTAGAAAAATATCAAGATTCATCTAGAAGAACAAATTATCAAGAATTCAAGGGAATTGATGAAAAAATGCAAAAGAAGTTGAACCTAGTCACACTAGTTTTAAATCTGTATTATAAAGTAGTTCTCATCAAAACTATCTGGTATTGGCAAGAAAAAGAGTGTTGGATCAGTGCAATAGTTGAGGTATAAAAGACAAAAAATTTAAATTATTGCATTAATCCGCTGTTTGATCAATTCAAAGACTCCAACTTCTGGGATAAGTATTCATTATTTAACAAAAACTACTAGGAAAACTGGAATGGCAAAAATTCAGCATATATACATTTCACACCCTATTTTAATAAGTTCGAAATAGGGACAAGATTTAGACATAAAGGGTGATACCATAAGTCAATTAGGAGAAGAAAGAATAGATTATCTTTATATCTATTGATAAAGAAAGAATTTATGATCAAAAAAGAGATAGAAAATGTTATTAATACAAAATGGATAATTTGGTAACATTAAATTAAAAAGATTTTGCACAAATAAAGCCAATGAATTCAAGATTAGAAAGAAAGAAGAAAGCTGGTAAACAATTTTCACAGCTAATGTTTCTGATAAAGGCCTCGTTTCTAAAATGATTCAAATTTATAAGAATATAAACTATTCTCCAGTTTATTAACAGTCAAAGGATATGAATAAGTACTTTTCAGATGAAGAGATTAAAGCTATAGTCTTATAAAAATTGCTCTAAATTGCTATTGATTAGAGAAATGCAAATTAAATCAACTCTGTGGTACCACCTAATGCCTAACAGATTGGCTAATATGAAAGAAAAGGGGAATGATAAATATTGGAGTGGATGTTGAACAACTGAAACACTATTGCTCAATTGCATTTATTGGTGGTGTTAACTGATCTAACCATTCTGGAGAACAATTTGGAACTATGCCCAAAGGGTAATAAAACTGTGCATACCCTTTGATCTAGAAATACCACTGCTAGGTCTGGATCCCAAACAGATCATAAAAAATGAGGAAAAGACCCACATGTACAAAATATTTATAGCAGCTCTTTTTGTGGGGTCAAAGAATTGGAAATTGATGAAATGTCCATCAATTCAGAAATGAATTAACAAGTTGTGGTATATGAATGTATTGAAATACTTTTGTTATATAAGAAATCACGGGCAAGCTGATTTCAGAAAGACCTGGATAGACTTGTGTGAACTGATGTTGTGTGAAGAGAACTGAGCCAGGAAAATATTGTACATAGTATCAGTAACATTGAGCAACTCTGATAGATTTACATTAGCCCTTCTAACAACATAGTGATACCAAACAATTCCAAAAGACCTGTGATGGAAAATGCCTTCTATATTCAGAGAAAGAACTTTGAAGTCTGAATGCAGAGCAAAGCATATTATTTTCCTTTTTTAAAATCTATTTTTGTTTTTCTCTTGGTTTTTTCTATGTTATGATTCTTTTTTTACAACATGACTAATATGGAAGTATGTTTAACATGACTATACATGTAAAAATTATATCAGATTGCTGTCTTATGAAGGGGTGAGGGAAGGAAAGGAGGGAGAAAAATTTGAAACCAAAATCTTACTAAGTGAAAGTTGAAATCTGTCTGTGATTGGAAAAATATTGAAAAACAAAACTTAAAATCAGACTTTCAGATAATTTATTTTTTGAATAATATTATCTCTGTTTTATGAAGAAAATGTATTTATTTAAAACACATTTGTGTTTTCTTTTAATGTAATTCAAGAAGATTTCTTAAATATTTAAATTCTTCTATATCTATTTCTTCCTAAATAAGGATAACAAAACTCTGTTATTTGAGTAAAGTGAAATAATTTATTCAGAGAAATGAAAAACTGCAATACTTGTTGATGATTCCATCTCCTGGTTCACAGATATTATACAAGTATAAAACAAGTTCGTTTCTCAGCTAATGGAAAGAACTTTCAGTAAAGTGGATAATATTTGTTTATATGCAGAGCCCCTGTTGATCAGAGCTAACCTCTCTTTCTTTCCTTTTAAATTAATCTAATAGCCATTGATCTTAGGTTTTGGGGAAATTTGAAGGTCTTAAATATGAAGGAAGAACTGAAAATTCTTTTGTGTTTATAAACATTCATTTCCCCCCAAAAAGCAGGTATGTCATGTTTTTTAAATCCCAAAATAGGCCTTTAAAACAGTGACAATTTACAAATGAACAAATAGGTCAAAGAAAGGGAAAAAACACCTGGTAATTTTTAATACAAATGTTAAAGAGATAACTTAAGTGACCAAAGAATGAGATCACTAATATTATGTGTGGTAAAATGAAGGCCACTGAAGAAGAGTAGCGTATTTTCTATTTGAAATTTATAGTTCTAAGTTAATTACTGATGTTTATTGAGCAATGATTTAATTAGAAGCACAATATTAATTTGATCTGCATGGCAATAGCATAAAATATTCAATGTAATTATTTTTAACTTAGTGTATCCTAAGTCAAACGTTTTTGGCTCTCTGAAATAGAAGATTACCTCAAATATCATTTTCTCTGTTTGTATTATGTATTGTTAACACCTACACTTGGAACATAGGGAAAGTTGGATAATTGATTGATTTATGTGATAGATGTTTCCACAGAGGGAAATCATTGCTAACTTTTAAAACTTTATGCAGAGGGAGTGGCCAGGTGGCGGCCAGGTGGCGCTGTGAATAGAGCACTGGCCCTGGAGTCAGGAGTAACTGAGTTCAAATCTGACCTCAGACACTTAATAATTACCTAGTTATGTGGCCTTGGGCAAGCCACTTAACCTGTTGCCTTGAAAAAACCTAAAAGAAAATCCCTTTATGTAGAAAATGCTTTGAGTCGATAAAGTGTTTCAAAATAGTGACAAAATTTCAGAAAGAATGAAAAAAAATCATTATCTTCTAATAGCTAAAATAAAATTGCAAAATGAAGTTCCAGTGAAAGTTCAACTCCTTCTACTAATATACATTAATGCCTACTCCAATACTTATTACTTTAATGAGTTGCTTAAATTACTAAGAGGTTAACCTGCCAAGGGTCACACATCCAGCAAATGCCAGAAATTTGATCTCAGGTCTAATTGACTCCATGTCTGATTATATCTACTATGACACTCTGTTTCATATGCAAATAATATATATATATATATATATATATATATATACACACATAAAAATTGTTTATTGAATGGAATTGAATGACATCAACTTGGTAAATAAATCCCTTATCCTTGAGTTAACTCCATTACAAAATTTTGGAGTTAGATAGTAATTTCTCAATTTTTTCAAACTAAGATTCTAAGCTATTCATATACATTTTAAAATTGCAATGGCTTTACTTAATACCATATAAAGAAATTCTCAAATTATGACTAATCAAGAAATGTTCAATTTTAAAAAATAAAATAAAGATTTTCAAGGACTAAATAAATGCCTTGTTTGCACTGCATATATCTGAAGAAGATGGTCCAAGATCTGTAGTTATTTGCTGGATTAAAACAATCCTCTGAGGTGCAGTATAAAATGGAGTAATCTGAAATTAAAAATATTAACTGACAAAGTTAACTTCAATAATATTATTTCTTTGTAAAGTGAAAATAAATTAGTAGATGGTGAATTTCATAACTCTATACATATTATTATTATCAAGTAATTAATAGATAAAATTATTAAAGCAATATAAGCTAGGTAAGGCAATAATCTTTTATTAAGCATTAACAGAACTCTGCTCCTTAGTACTGTGCCAAGTTCAGGGTATACAAATATGAACAAAAAGAAAAAGTAAAAAATTAAATGCAGAACCCAGAATGAGAATGAAGATGATGGGTCAGAACCCTTCCCAAAATGGAGATCATGGGGGAACTCATCAGTGAAAGAAGGGGTCTTATATCATGTAAGGATATTAAAGGGTAAAGAAGCCTCACTGCTCTGAATGAAGATTCAGAGTGAAACTATTGTAGAGACATGGTGTCAAGTCTTGATAAGTCAAGATTAAAGTTCCAAAAGGAGTTTTCACATATATGAGAGATTAACATTGAAAAATCATACAGGTTAGAAAAAAAAGATAATTTGCTAATAAAAATTGTATTAGTTGGACTGACATTAGACCATATTCTCTTTCATTCTGTACAGCATAATTTTTTTGAATTTTTTAATTATTAGGATAAACTTCCTCATTTTGAAATTTTCAATTATTAGGAAAAAGAAAAGAAATCTTCTTCTCAAATTCTTTTAGAAGTTTTTCTTTCAAATAATTAAAAAAAGTCTTCTTCATATTGAAAGTCATTAATTGATAGGGAAAACCTTATGACCTAGTTATCAAAGATTACTCTTTGTGTACCAGGAAAGTTTTGGGAATTGTTTTGGTTGATTTTTTTAGATCCCATTTGTCTAAAGACAACTTCTAGGTAGTTCAAACAGAAACAGAAATAAATTTGATAGTGGTTCAAATCAAAGGTAATTATTGCTATTCTTTTTTAACGGTTTTGATAAGCTTGGAGGAAGAGGCAAAAGGATAGATTGTAGCACTTCAAAATTGCTTCTGAAAACTTTATAATTCAGAGCAATATTTTTTCCCTTGAAAATGCCTGAATTAATGTTTAAGTTTATTTTCTGTAGCTGTTGGCAACTTAAATAGACATTTTTCTGGTCATTTCACACATATGACTATATCATGCCATTTATTAAGGTAGCTTTAAATTTATACCTACATACTAATTTATACATGAAGAAAATTTAGATGACACGCCTAAGTACACAGGCATATGAATATACATATTTCCTAATCAAAATTACAACTACTTTTGGTTGTTCAGTCATTTTAGCTATGTCTGAATCTTTGTGATCTCATTTGGTTCTTTCTTGTTAATGATAGTGGAGTGGCTTGCCATATCCTTCTTTCTCTCATTTTGCAAATGAGGAAACTGAAGTAAACAGTGTTAAGTGATTTGCCCAGTGTCCCATAGCTAGTAAATATCTAAGGATGGATTTGAATTTAAGAATATGAACCTACCTGACCCCATGTCCAGCATTCTATCTTTGGTGTCAACTAGCTGCCCAAAAGGCAAATATATTTGCAAAGGGAAATATAATTTATTAGAAAATAAGAAGCCCATAAAGTGTTTTCTTGATGTGTTTTAAATTTAATAATGAATGTTATATTTAAAGGAATTTTAAATCCTATTTTTTCTTTTAGTATTCAGAATTATAGAAAGTAAAGTTTATATAAATATAAATGTAAAACTGAGAAAAAGTTTTCTTTGGGGATTTTGGGGGGCTATTATAAAAGTTAGAATTTTACAGTTTGGAAATGAAAGTTATATTTGCAAAACCTTTTATAATGACTTCTGGTATTTCCTTTCCCTGACTCTGTTGAGGCAAGGTATTCTTGTTGCAGAAAGTGAGATTATTGTTAAAAACACTCCCCGATTGAAAATGTAAAGCACAGTGAAAAGTATTTTTTAGATAGAAAGGAATATTCAGAATAAAATACTGAGGATCCTTTCCATCTGTCTTCAGTAAAAACAGAATGATGTAAGAAAAATTTTAGTTCAATAAGCTCCATATGCAGAACCAGTTATTCATAAAGATGATTTGAAAAGGTCTCAAACATCTTAAGCACCACAAAATATTTCCTGTCTATATTTGGAAGCTAGGTGGCATAGTACCTAGATTTCTGGATCTGGATTCAGGTAAATCTCATCTCAAACAACTTACATAGGTCTCAGACCAAATCTGCTTGGTCATTGTTTGGGCCCTGACTGGCTTAGAGTGAATGTAAATAGCAATTGTTTCTGTTTTGGCCAGAAAACTTGAAGTCTTCCCCCTTGAAGCCTGATTTTTTTTTTTTACTATGTAAAAAAAAAAGATTATTCCTTGCTTCATTTCTTTCTTATCTGCCTTAATCACTGAGAAACCCTTATGGTCTTGCCCTCCCAGTATGATTTTTTTCTTTTTTCTTGGCTTCTTTGCCTCATTGCTCTCTTACCCGGCCTTAATCACAGGATAGGCATTGCCTCAGTCATATTGAGACCTGGGTAAGACCTTAGATTATATCCATATCTGGTCTTTGGACTGATCCATATCTGGTGACTTTGCAGATCCCCACTCCTTCACTTAAATCCAATTCACTTGCATGTCATGGCTTTACCTCTCTGCAGTCTTGGTCTTCTTCAAGAACAAAGGATAAACAAGTGTGACCCTGGGCAAATCACTTGTCCTTCTTTGCCTAAATTCCCTCATCTGTAAATTGAGCCAGAATAGGAAATGGGAATCCATTCCAAGTATTTTACCAAGAAAACCCCAAATAGACCACTGAAGAGTTGGGCATGATTGAACAGTAAGCAATATTTTTTAACTAGCTTGTCGGAGAATTTTCACGTTTTTAGGTATGATTAATTGATGCTGCTAACAAATGGGTTAAAATCTTGGCTTTAAAAAATCTCTTCTTATTATTCTAAACTTTAGATATCCATGTGATTAGATAGGAAAGGCAACACTGTTGAAATAAGAACAACCTTAGATTTTGATGGGCAGCAACTAAGGAACCTAAGCTGAATGTGGATGTCAGAGTCATTAATTTTCCAGACTGAATATGGGAGTCATGATTTTGTTGTTTGGAAATAATTAGAAGCACTAAAGTAGATTAGCTCCCTAAACAGCTAAAAGGTTGATTAATAAATCATGGCATAATACTGAATTTATCTTAGAATAATTGGAAGAATATTAAAAAGAAAGAGATCCATAGATAGCAAGTAGCATCATTTTGTTTAGGAATTTAGTGAGCTACATAGTTTTGTGTCGGGAAAAAATTCCTTTTGTTTATAACATAATTAGCACTGATGGAGAGCAGAATTTGGTTACAAAATACTTATGTTCTTCTTTTCAGGGAAAAAGAAGGATCTGAATGTTTCTAGGCCTCAATGAACTCCTCCTGGGCGATTTGGCTTAGGACACTGCCTTCCCTTTCTTCCCTCTTCTGATTTCCTATTTTGGATGAGTAGTCTTGTCTGAGATACTTGCATTCTGATAAACTACACCTGATCACTACAGTGATCTTATTTGACCCTACAGAAAGGGAAAACCCCAAATCTAATTGAAGCCTTTTGTTGGGAAGCTAATATAATTACATATATTATTAATTTTTAGAAAGCATAATCATAGCTTTTGATTGCACAGCCAAAATGTAACAATCCCCTACTACAAGTCTTAAATATAATTCTGTGTATTTACCTCACCATTTTCACAATTCCATCTTCAGAAGCTAAACAATGCAGTGCAGAACATTCTTGATCAATCAAAAGCTTTATGCAAAGAGAAAGCAAATTAGGATAAAGAGTTTAAAGGCTTAAGAAATTTTATATACACATACATCATATATGTATTGCATGTATATAATTTGAATGCATATATCTATATAAAATATGTATGCACATATGCATATTAAATGTCTTGTTAACCCTTTAAACTGATATATATTTGTTTATATATATATATACATATATGTATATATGTATGTGTGTATAATTGCAAGCAGAGGGGCAGATGAAATTGAAAAAAGAAAAAGGTTTTGAGTTTTAGTTTCGATTTTAATTCTTCATTCTGTGAAGTGATGGATTGCTCTGGAATTAGTTTACCATACTCGAAACTGCTAAGAATGCATAACCCTGGGTTTTTCAAGGTTCATCCCTATTTTGTTTCTCTTTTTCTCTTCTCCTTTCTCCTTTTCAGCCTATTGCCTCTCACTTATTTAAAATTTTGAGAATTTCTAATAATTCTAATTCAGGAATTTCTAATAACATTTTTAAAACCTCCTCAAGTTATGAAAGAATACAAACCACACAGTTTAATTAGATTTCAGACCTTTGGCCCCAACTATTCAGAATACAGCCTTTTGAACTGAATACAATCAGTTTGAAGCTCTCTAAATATCTGGTGATATCAATATAGAGAAATAGTCACTCATTTACCTGTTCACAAGGGCCTATTAGAACAAAAGTCTATAGTAGATAGAGGTGGGTTTCTCTATTTTATTTATTATTATTTTAATCATGCCTCTGATCCTGTTATTTTATAACTTTGAGGCATATGCAGCATTTTTGACCAAGTAGACTATCATAAACCATATTTGGAACTATCCACAAAGGGCAGTAATACTGTGCATAAACTTTGATCCAGCAATACCACTACTAGTTCTCTATCCAAAAGAGATCATAGGGACAACTAGGTGGGGCACTAAATAGAGCACTGGTTCTGAAGTCAGGAGATCTGAGTTCAAATCTGGCATCAGACTCTTTGTACATACTTAGCTGTGTGACCTTGAACTTAACCCCATTGTCCCCCCAAAATATCATAAAAAAGGGAAAGGCCCACATGTACAAAAGTATTTATAGTGGCATTTTCTGAAGTGGCAAAGAATTGGAAATTGAGAGGATGCCTATCAGTTACAGAATGGTTGTTTGTTTTGTTGGTGTTTTGTTTTTTGTTTTTCTTTTCTTTTTGGCTACGGTAATTAGCTTCATCAGTGTTACTCTCCAGGCTGAGTTTAGGATCTTCATAACTGGAGAAACTACTCTGTGGTTAAAAGCCTGTAGCTGGTTTCCCAGGTTTTTCCACCTAAACTGGGCTGTACTCCAATTTTACTCACATGACAGACCTTTTCCCGAAGTTCCTCTAAAATATTTTGCTAGAAAGTTATTTCACTATTGTTGTTGTTGTTTTGGGTGGCTTCCATAGTTTAGGATTAGGCTTCATTCAAAGTGTCAAGAAAAGTTCCTGGAGCTTCCCAACTTCATGCCACCATCTTAAATGTACACCAGAAGTTCTTCTTATCAACTTAATTCTTATTTTACTAAGCCCTCTTTAATCACTGAGTAGGAGTTGCCTCAGTCAAACTGAGACATGTTAAATACCCTTAGCTTAAAAAAATCAATGTTTCCCACTGCATCCAGGGCCATCTCCAGTCCATATAGTATATGATTTAATCTATCTATCTATCTATCTATCTATCTATCTATCTATCTATCTATCTATATCTTTCTGACTGTAGCACAAGAGGAACACTAGTTGCTACAAGACATATATTTGCTTTTTTTTGGAAATAAATTAATTCTGAAGCCCTGAGGGTCATCCCCTGCCAGACTGATTTTTTTGACTATGCAAAAGAGGCCATTCTTTCCTTCATGTCTTTCTTACCTGTCTTAATCACTGAATGGGTATTGCCTTGGTCAAACTGAGATTTGTTAAAGACCTCAGCTTTAGGGGCAGCTAGGTGGCACAGTGAAGAGAGCACCAACCCTGGAGTCAGGAGGACCTGAGTTCAAATCTGGCCTCAGACAATAATTACCTAGCTGTGTGACCTTGGGCAAGCCTCTTTAACCCCATTGGCTTGCAAAAACCAAAAAGAAAAAGAAAAAGAAAAGAAAGATCTCAGCTTTTAAAAAATCAACCTTTTACACTGTATCCAAAGCCATCTACAATCCTGATCCATATCTGACCACTGAACCTAGATGACTCCAGAGGAGAAAGTGAAGTTGATGACTTTGCACTGTCCCTTCTCACTTAAATCTAATTCAGTTTCATGCTGTGGTATCACATCTCTGTTGTCATGGTCCTCTTCCAGAATGAAGGAGAAACAACAAAAGCAAGAGCAATATATACCTCTCTAAAAATCTTTCCCTAATCTTTCCTCTCTACTCTCCTACTCTTATTCTATGCACTCTTTTTTTTTCTTTTGCAATGGGGTTAAATGACTTGCCCATGGTCACAAAACTAGGTTAGTATTAAATGTCTGAGGCTGGATTTGAACTCAGGTCCTCATGACTCCAGGGCCAGTGCTCTGTCCACTGTGCCACCTAGCTGCCCATATAAATACTTTTAAAAGTCCCTACTTTACCCTATCCTCCAATTTTCTCACCTCTCAAGAAGTTGAGAGACTTCTTTTTTTTAATTAAAGATTTATTTTTTTTAATTTTCACATTACTACAATAATCTTGTGGTAAAAGTAAACATAAATCCCACTTTCTCCAAAACATAGCGAAACCTTAAGAGAAATGAAACGAGAGAAAAAAATGTACTTTGGTCTGTTTTCAGATACCTTCTACTCTCTGTCTCTGGGATAGGTTGCATTTTTTATCATAAGTTTGTCAGGGAAGTTGCTTCAATATTTTTTCCCCAGTAGCTATTCTTAACTGCAGTTCCATCCTTTCTATTCTGTCCCACTCCCATTTATTCTATTATTTTTCTCCTTTCACCCTGTCCCTTTCAGAAGTATATTGTATTTAATAACCCTCTCCCATGACTTCCCTCTTTTCTATCACCTGCACCCTCCTCCCTTCCCCCTTTTCCCTTTCTCTCATCCCCTTCCTCTCCTTTTTCCCTCTACAGTATGATAGATTTCTACACCATAGTGAGTGTGTATGTTATTTCCTCTCTAAGCCATTCTGATTAGAATGAAGGCACACACATTTCCCCACTCACCTCCCCCTCTCTTCCATTCCATTGCAAAAGCTTTTTTCTTGACTCTTTTACATGAAATATCCTAGTCCATTGTATCTTTCTTTTCCCTTTCTCCTAATACATTCCTTTTCACCCATTGACACTACCTTAATACTAAATTATACCAATGTATTCAGTTCGAAACTGTGCTGTGTCTATAACTGTTCCTTTTAACTGCTCTTCCTATGCAGTTCGGCATCATTAAATCACTCAATCACTCATAATTAGCCCTTCCCATCCACCCTTTCGATGCTTCACCTTAGTCCTGTACTTGAAAATCAAATTTTCTTCTCAGCTCTGGTCATTTTAACAAGAAAGTTTGAAAGTCCCTATTTCATTGAAAGTTCATCTTTTCCCTTGAAAGAGGATAAATTTTGCTGGGTAGTTGATTCTTAGCTGTAATCCAAGTTCTTTTGCCTTCTGGAATATCATATTCCAAGTCCCACTAGCCCTTAATGTAGATGCCACCAAGTCCCGCATAATCCTGACTATAGCACACTGGCAATTATTTGTTTCTTTCTGGTTGCTTGTAAAAGAAGTTTTGACTTGGGAGTTTTGGAATTTGGTTATAATATTCCTAGGAATTCCTCTGCTTCTAGGATGTCAGGGCAATGTTGCTGGATTATTTCTTGAAAAATGAAGTCCTGGTCAAAACTTTTAAATAACCTAATAATTTTTATTACCTTTTCTGGATCTATTTTCCAGATCAGTTTTTTTCCAATAAGATATTTCACATTTTCTTCTAGTTTTTTTTTCATGCTTTTAGTCAAGTTTTTTTTTTCTTGCTTTCTCACAAAGTCATCTAATTCCTTATTTTCAGAGAACTTTTATATATCTTCTTTTCCAACTGACCAATTATGCTTTTTTAAGGCATTCTTCTCCTCATTGACTTTTTGGACTGGTTATTTCATTTGACCTAAAGTGGTTTTTAACATGTTATTTTCTTTGATTTTTTTTTAATCTCCTTCACCAAGCTACTGATTGGGTTTTCATGATTTTACTACATGGCTGTCATTTTTCTTCCCAATTTTTCCTCTACCTCCTTTACTTGCTTTTCAAAGTCTTTTTTGAGCTCTTCCATAGTCTGAGATCAGTTCCTATTTTTCTTGGAGGCTTTGACTTTGACATCTTCTGAATGTATCGATACTCCATGGGACCAAGTACTTTTCTATGGCCAGATTCTTTTTTTTTCTCTGTTATTTGCTCATTTACTCAGTCTATGACAATTTGCAGTACTTTCAAAGCTTTGAAGGTTTTTGGTATGCTCCCCCCACCCAGGGACTTAATATTTTCCAATGTCTTATGAGAGGCTCTCACTGCTCTTCTGGCCTGTACTCTGGTCTGTGGATGACCACAAGCACTCCCTTCTGTCCTGAAGCTGTGAGGAGGGTCCCTGCTCCTCTATGGTAATATGGGGCCTGTACTGGGCCCTGGAACTGAGTTTGGACAAAGTAGGAGAGTCTTGCCCCAGGGATAGCAGAGAGATATCTGCAGTCTCACCCCACCCCAGTACCTTCTATGGACTGAGCACTCTAGAAGCTGGTGCTGGGTGGTTCCATATCTTGCCGGGTCTGTCCTGGGGCCTGCACTGGCCTGGGCTCCATGTTTACTCTAATGCAGCAGAGTTCTCTCTCCAAGCTTTTCCCAGCAATCTCTCAGCCAAAAGATCTGGAAACTGTTCCCACTGTCATGGACTGAGGCAACCCACAGGCTTTTTCTGGAAGGTTTGAGTTGGTTTGCTCCATGGAGCACTTGTAGCCCAGGCTGCTCTACAGCTCTTTCCTAAACTGGTCCTGGTGGAATATACCTTTCTTTTGGATCTACCAAGTTGCTTTGGGCTGGAAAATTGTATCACTCAGTCTTGCTTTGGGTTTTGACCCTCTAGAATTTTGTTAGAATCATAACTTTACACCCTTTGGAGTTTTGGTGGGGGGAAGAACTTCTGAGATTTCCTGTCTCCACATCATCAATTTAGCTCTACCAGTTTTAGAGACTTCCCAAACAATTCAGATGTATACTTTGTTTCCTTTTCAACCCAAATAATAGTAAGGTTCCAATATTATCATTATCTGTTTTCTCTCTATTAATTCTTCCTTTAATGCTCCATTTTTATGAGATAAATGTTACTTTTTATACTTTCCTATCTAATTTTTGCCTTCAGAATCACCCCATTATATACAACTCAGCCTTAATCTTTCTTTCAGACTATTTTAGTAAGGATAATATTTTTAAGAATATTGATAATATTTGCATATATCATAAGCAATGAATTTAACCTTTGTCAGTCTTATAATTATTCTTTTATTATTTCTTTATATTTCTTTTGAATTGTGATATGAAACTTTCCATTGAGTTGTGCTCTCTCTGTTAAAAATACCTGAGTTTCAGTTCATAAAATGATCATTTAGCAATTAAAAAAGGCTCAACCCAGAATTTGATTCAATAAAGCATATAAAAAAAAGAATGTAAGTACTGTTTGTTATACAAAGACATATCTGTGAAATATTCCCTGTTCTCAAAGAGGTTTTTCCTTTTGTTAAACCTGCTTAGTGTTAAATGTTAGGTGGAAATGGCATGCTTTACACTATCCTTTGTCAATAGGAATAATATGTGGGGGACTTGTGCCAGAAATAGCAGAGGAGAGACATACCACAAATTCCCTGTGGTGCCTAAGAACCCAGAGAAGCAGAGGTTTAACTTTTAAGATAGAGGCCAGAATATACATTCTACAAAGTGCTACAATGTTTCCACAGAAAGATTATTTATATATGTTGAAAAAAATATATAAACTAGCAAACTTACAAAAGTCTCCTCAGTTGATAAATAGCAATTGGAAACCTCTTCTAAATCAAAAGGTTTAAGAGCTTTGTACCTTCTCCCTCTCATTTAAGAGGCCCATCATCTTGAGACACAGTTGAACTTGGAGACATGCTACTGTTACTCACAATTTGTTCTCTTGATTCTATAGCGCGTGCATCTGTTCATAGTGATCTTACCAGGTTTCTCTAAATCGAATTTTTGGGGTTTTTTGGTCACTTTTATAACACAATCATAGTCTACTATGTATTTATGTCCCTTCCAGATCATTGACAGAAGGGCTTGTATAGTTCAATGAAACTATGACCTATGCTGGGATTACCCAAGTTGGGAAGGCCATAGTGGAGAATTCTGACAAAAGGTGATTCACTGGAGAAGGAAATAGCAAATCACATGAATTCCTTTACCAAGAAAAACTCATGGAAACTGTAAGTTTGGACAGATTGAAAAGGGCCTGGCATGCTTTGGTTAACAGGGTCTTGAAGAGTCAGGTATGACTAAATAAGTAGACAAAAATGACAATAATAATTATATATCACCTTTGTGTATTCATTCTCTAGTTTATGGATACTCATTTTTGCATCCATTTTTCATTCACTAAAAGTGTTGCTACAAATATTATTGTTAATGTGAGTTAACTCAAACATATACTGAGATTAGTCCTTGGGAAACCAGATTTCTAAAGAGAGCATCATGCTATGTCTCCAGCTGTGTAATTGTTTTTTTTTTAATGCCTTCACCTCTGACATACTAGGAAGACAGTTAGATAGCTAGATATAGACAGGCAGACCTATAGACACAAACAAGTAAAGCAGTTTCTTGTCCTCATGGATATTATCTTCTAATCTTGAAGAAGATAGCATATAAATTTGGAGTGGGAGAAAATACAAGCATGGCAGTACTGTGTTAAAATGGTTTAAAAAGGCAACTAGGCTTGTTTCTTGGAAATAAATGGTTTAAAGTCCAGCTTTTGTAATTGGGAGATATAGGAGCAAAGTTCAAGTTCATGGGAGGAAGAGATGAAAATGATAGCCAAAATATAGGCAGAATGGTTAAATAATGGTCAGAAACTGGTATAGAAACTCCCTGAAACATGATATAAAACAAACATCATCTATCTGAGTATCTCTGAAAGCTTAGCTTTTGGTTCATATTTATAGTCTCTTCATGTAGGTACTCAATACACAGAGTAGTATAGTTTTTTAACTGCTCTACACGAAAGAAATACACATCACAAACACATTGCACTTGTAAGTGTGCATTGACAGAAAAGCTAAGCAATGAACAGTAGTAATAATACTTCTCTCTCACAGAAGTTAGGTTCAAAACTGAAGATATTAAAAAAATTGTGAGACTGTCAATTAACATTTCACATATCACCTGGGCTCTACACCATTTAAACAATTCTATTCTGGTGTATCTTCTTTCAAGTTAGGCTACAAAGTAATCCTTGCTATTTAGAATCTCCTTGGGTTTGTTCTGAACAAGGATGATAGCATGCTTTTCCCAGAATTTGCCTTCAGGTACCTATGATCAGGAAAGGAACATGAATTAGAAAAGGCAGTGGTTTCCTTAGTTGAGTCCATGTTCCCCAAATGCCAAGGTGGAGAGAAAGGTCTGGGGAAAGAGTAGCTACTTGTCATAATGAGAGAATTGAAATAAAAGAGATTATCAAAGTCATATCTCTTTAATAGAAGACAACCCCTCCAATCACACAGTGGAGAGCAAAGTGTGAGTGTGTGTGTGTGTGTGTGTGTGTGTGTGTGTGTGTGTGTGTGTGGAGAGAGAGAGAGAGAGAGAGAGGCCCAAGAACTACATCCTTTCAGCAATGAGCTATGTATTTGATCTCTAAAGCAACCAGATTGCAATTCTGCACTTCCTGGGATGTTCATTAGCTAAAACAGACCAGGGAAAATTATTCTTTTCTTTCCATTTTATTTCCACACCATCTCACCAAGACAGAATTTTCTTCCTAAAAAAAAAAGAAAATTATATTAACTTAAAAATAGTCTTCACATTTTAGTTAGGCTTAAAGGCAAGTACTCATAAAAATAATGGAAAATTTGGCATTCATCTCCATAGTAGAAAAAATTCATAGCTTGAAATCAGTACTAAAATTTGACTTTCATTTTTATGTTGTTATGTATAGCAATCAAGAGTCCCATTAAGTTAAAGTATGGAGTCTGTTGCTGATTATGCACTAAGTTCATTGCTATTTGTTCCCTCTGTAATTGCAATTTCTTTTTTGTTGTCATTGTTGAGAATTATAGAGTCTTACTCAAAAAAAAAAAATCTCATTTTGGGAGGATTCAAAAATTCCAGTGACTCTAAGAGACAATGTCTCAATGGGGAGAAATAAAACCTGAGGTTTCTTCTGACCAGAAAATGACTGATAAGTAGAGAGTTAATGAAGAACAATCAATATCAGGAAATTCCTGAAAAACAATTTAGAACCATCAACATTTGCATATTTTCCTTTACTGCTTCATAACTAAAAGACTCCATATGGGGAGGAAAGAATAGTGCAGTTGTTTTTACTTCTTAAAAATTTATGCCTTTTGCTTATTTGACAGCTGTAGCAAATATGATTGGATCATAACTTGTGAATTTTTCCCTTTGAGAAAAATAAATTATATATATATATATATATATATATATATATATATATATATATATATATATGAGAAAAAAAGAGAGCAAGAAAGACAGACAGACTGATGAGAGGCAATAAAACCAAACTTTGAGTCCCTTCATTGACACATACAAGTTTTATATTTCTTGCCATTATAACTTCTCAGTGTTTTAGGAAACTCTGAAATGAATTGCAAGAGAGATACTTGTATTGTAGTGTTTCCATACTTGAAAATCCTCAGGATCAATGAAATTTTGGTCCAATACTTATATCTATATTTGATGCGTGGCATTTTTTATTATGTATGTGTTTGTATGTATTTATGAATGTAGTATAACAGGTTGATCTTAACTAGATCAACTTCTGTGATCAGATGCATAACTTCAGGGAATGTATGCTCTGGGGAGAGATTGAGTGTGTGCACACACATGTGTATATCTGTGGGAAAGAGAGGGGGAGATGGAGACTGTGTGTGTATTTTAAAATGAATGTTTTTAATTTATACTTTCTGACCCTAAAGGGGAAAGGAAAAAAATCAGACAAGCTAAGGAAAAAATACCTTGTGTCTTTATTTCACTTTTAATGAAATTAATCTCTGCTTTGAAAGTCTGCATGAAAAATAATGAATGAAGACTTTTTTTTTAACTTGGTGACTCTTTAGAAGACCTTATACCTCTAACAATTAGAATAATGAAAGATGATATAACCCTTAATACACATTATAGAATCATGGAATCTCAGAGTTGAAAGTCCTAATCCATTTCAAATTTGAAAAGAAATCTCATTTACAATATACCAAATGATTATCGAACCTTTTATTAAGGATTTCTAGTAAAAGATAATTGCAAAGGCAATCCGTTTCATTTTTGAACAGCTCTAGTTGTCAGGATTTTTTTAAATATTAAATCTAAATCCATTTGTCTATTCTTGTAGTCCAAAGAGAGCAAATTTATTCTCATTTCTGTATGAAGATGTGAAATATTTGACAACACCTATCTTATATGTCATCTATTCCCTAAGTTAAACTAATAAGTTCTTTCAATTCTGGTTCCTATGGAATGATAATATGAAGAATTATCTTTATTTTCTTAAGCCTTCCTTGCATGCTCTCCAGTATTTCAGAGTTCTTTCCAGAGTTGTTCTGGTAAATGTTTAACAACTTTAAAAAAGGAAAAAAACTTTTAATTTTAATTTGTATGAACATGTTATCCAACAATATTTTTAAGACTAGACAATCAACAAAACAATAATTCAAGCCTGGTGTGTAGTATTTGCTGATTTCTGAGGCATAAATACTGAAATGTAAATGGTCATACTGAAATTTTAATTGTAAACTCCTTTGAACCAGTTTGAGCTGGCAGTAGCACTCTTTTGAACTTTTTCACTGAGAATTCAACACCATACTTCAAATATCATCTGACCAGAGCAGATTTCTGAGAGCACATTTTCAAGTAAACATTTTAGGCAGGTCAATACTGTAATCTCCATCTTGAAGATGAGAACACCTTAGAGAATTTAAGGGATTGTAACCCACCTAATAAGTAGCAGATAGGAAATGAAGCTTTGCTCTCCCTTCTAGGGCAGTGCTCTCCCCACAAGACCAAATTTTATGGTTCTAAATAAAAGAAAAGCATATTTATTTAACAATATTTAAGGGTATAGTTGTGCTATTTTGAAAATGGAGATAAAGCATACAATATTCAATTAGTAAGGTAATAATCTTAGCTGATAATAGGAATAATAAAGATAGTGACAATGAAGGAGAGAATGTAAAGAGGTTTATAAAGAGATAAGAGCAATTGTGTCATTTGTCAAGAACCTGAAAAGCAAAGGTCTTCATACTTCTTTTTCTTGCTGTTGTTTAAAAGATTGCAACCATTGGACAAAGAAAATTTGTAAACATTTTACATATATATATATATATATATATATATATATATATATATATATACACACATATATATGCATGTATATATTTTCTATATAGTTTTATATATGAACATATATGCATTTTTGTTTATATAAATATATATGTATATATATATATATACATATATATTTATAAACTTCTTACCTGAATCATAGAAAGAAGAGATTTTCGGGTATAATTCCATAGTTAATAAATTTAAAATTTTTTGAGCAAATCACTTAATCTCTCTGGGTCTCAACTTACTCATTTGTAAAATAAAGAAGGTGGATTAGATAATTTCAAAGGTTGCCTCCAAATCTATAGCACTGAATCTCTCACTTTACAGATAAAGAAACTGAGTCTTCATGAATGTGAGCGATTTGTTCAATTTCAAAGTGTGAGAATATGCCAGAATAAAGATGAAACATGATATTTACTGAGGTCAAACCAATAGTTCAGTCCTCTACAGTCTCACTACCTAGGATCTAAGATTTTCTCATGTTCACTGAAGGGAAAAGTAATCTTTTCTTGTCTAGTAAATGAGAGATCTTAGATCTGACATAAAATAATCTCTTTTTAAAGAATATTACTAAAATTTATAGCAATGTTAAGATACTACTTACCCTAAAAACCAAACAAAATTAAGTTAACAACTCTGGCTTAATAAACTGTAGGTTGTCCATCATGTTATGTTAACATATGACACTTTCTGCTCTTTTGTTTCTAGATAGTGGAATCTTCCGAAATTAATATGGCTATTAGTCTTGGTATAGAAAAAAATTGGGTTGGAATACTTCCATGGATTACTAGCTATGCAACTCTGGGCAAGCAGCTTAATTTCCTACAATTTTGGTTTTTTCATCTGTGTAAGGAGAATAATAACCATGGTATTGTTTACTTTACAAGATTTTTGTTGTGATAAAGCTTATATTATGTAGTAACTTCTGGGTGAAACCATGAGGGTGGCATGAAGATAGGAATCTCCTAGAACTCTTCCCCAAATGAATTTTAATGGAGACACTAAATAGATCCTAAAGTGACAAAACCAATTTAAAAACATAAGAGTAAAATAAATTCTCAACACAAGATGAGAAGCTAATGGGATGCTCTTAGTCATAGTGCAGCTCAGGTCCCAGCTCAGGTTGTCAGTGGTACCTAGAGTCAGAAGTGAGAGAACCATACCAGCTCAGAAAGCAAAGTTCAAGACCAGGAACATTAGTGAAATGGGTAGGACTGGGTTGGGAAAATCTAACAAACTATGGGCACATGAAACAAACTATAGGCAATACTAGACTAGATCTTGGTGTTCAAAAAGAATGGTAACCATAGACATCTACTATTCTGATATGGGCAATCAAAATACCACCTCAGAAGTGAAAGGTAGTGACAAATTTCTTCAAGAGGCTTTATGATTTCAAATCCAACAATACCACTTGGAAGAGCTCAAAAAAAGATTTTAAAAAACAAAGAAAAAAGGAAGAAGAAAAGTAGAGAAAAGAAATGACAGTCATGTAGGAGAATTATGAAGAATTGACTGAAGACAATAATATCTTTAAAAGGAAAACTGATAAAATGGAAAAGGAAAACTATTCCTTTCAAAGTAAAAATGACCAACTGGAAAAGAAATGTAAATCATCAAAAAGCAAAATTGACTAACTGTAAATAGAAAATGACTCATCTAAAATTAAAATTAATCTACTGGAAAAGGAAACACAAATGCTAAATGAAGAAAACTTGAATTGAACAAAAGGAAACTATGACTCCATGTGACACCAAGATTCCATCAAACAGTATCAAAGACTAGAAAAATAGAAGAAAAAATAAAGCACCTCTTAGGAAAAATGACCACCCTGGAAAATGTATCCAGGAGAGATAATTTATGAATTATTGTTCTACCTGAAAGTAATTATCAGAAAAAGAACCCGAACAAAAACCTTTCAGGAAATTATTATGGAAAACTACACTAAATTGGCAGGATCCATTGATTAGTTCAAGAAAGAATAATATCTCCAAGGATTATTAAAGTCAAATTTTGGAATTCTCAGCTAAGGAGAAAATATTGAAAGCAATCCAAAAAAGCAATTTAAATACTTAGAGAGGAACAGATATGCAGGCCTTATCAGTTTTAACATTAAAGAACTGGAACACCTGGAATATGGTATTTTGGATAGGAAAGGAGCTTGGATGGCAACCAAGAATCAACTATCCTGCAAAATTCAGCATATTCTTTTATGAGAAAAAGTTGAATTTTCAATGAAATAAAAGATTTTATTTATTTATATTTTCTCTAAGCTATGGGGTTAAGTGACTTGCCCAAGGTAACACAGCTAGATAATTATTAAGTTTCTGAGGCCAGATTTGAACTTAGATACTCCTAACTCCAAGGCCAATGCTTTATCCAATGTGTCACCTAGCCACCCCTCAAACTTACCTTCTAAAAAGACCAGATCTTCAAATACAAAATTCAATATATATACTAAAAATTTAAACAAAAAGGAAAAATGTTAGCCAATTTGTTCATCTCTTACATGGAAAGAAAATGCTTGTAACTTCTGAGAATTGAATTTATTTTTCTTTTTCATTTATTTATTTATTTTCACAACACTACAATAATCTTATTGTGAAAGTAGACATAGACCCCATCCCTTCCCAAAAAATGATAGGGAAATCTCAAGAGAAATGAAGTGAGATTAAATAAAGTGTACTTCAGTCTGTGTTCAGATACCTTTGGCCCTTTTACTAGAATGGGATGCATTCTTTCTCATACATCCATCAGAGAAGTGTGCTTCAATTTTCTTCCCATAGTTGTTAATGTTAACTATGTTTCACTCCATTCTGTTCCTCCACACTACCATTTATTCTATTCTCTCTCTCCTTTCATCCTGTCCTATCTCAGAAGTGTGTTCTTTACTCTCTTCTATCACTTATACCCACTCTGCCATCCCCCTGACCCCTTCTCCCATCACTTTCCTCTTCTTTTTCCTCTAGGGAATGACAGATTTCTATACCTTGTCGAGTGTGTATGTTATATCCTAGCTGAACCAATTCTGATGAGAATGAAGGCTCATTAATTTCCCCCTTAACTCCCACTTTCCACTCCATTGCAAAACCTTTTTCTTGAATCTTTTACATGAAACAATTTAGCTCATTCTACCTCTTCTTTCCATTTCTCCCAGTACATTTCTTTTCACCCTTTGACTCCATCTTTATACTATATTATACCCTTATATTCAGCTCCCTCCTGTGCCTTGTCTATATATGTTCCTTCTAACTGCTCTTATAAATGAGAAGGTTCATATAACTTATCAATCATTATCTTCTTCCCATACAGTAAAATATACAGTTCAGCATCATTAAATCCCTCATAATTAACCCTTCTGAAATACCCTTTCTTCTCAGCTCTGGTCATTTCAAAAGGAAAGTTTGAAAGTTGCCTGTTTCATTGAAAGTCCATCTTTTCCCTGAAAGAAGGTCTTCAGTTTTGCTGGGGAGTTGAGAGAATTGTATTTCTTTTAGGATAGTTAAAACAAGCTTACATAAACTGAAGGTAAGTGTATGGATTGGTCATTAAAGTGATGATGGTTAGTAGATATTTTATCTCCTGAGGCTTGTACTTACTTCTGTTGGAATAGTTGGAGAGAATGTGCTTAAAAACTGTGGGTACAAATTAATTATAAAGTAATTTTTCTTTGCATGGTATTTTAGCTCATGAGGGTTCTATTTCTATAGGGATAGTTGGAGGGAATATACTTGGAATGAGGGTATGGGTATAAATTGATTATATTTGATGATGTTTATTGCTCTTGAGTGTCTAATGGGACAATTGAAGGGAGTGTACTTGGACAGAATCTGTGGCCTTGATGTAACCAATCAACCAGTCAATCAACATTAACAATTTTAGTTCTATCAGAACAGGTAAAAAGAGTATGTAGATTGACAGAGGTTGTTACAAGACAGGTTTAAATAATTAAGATATGAAAAGAAAGATTATACTAGGAGAAATTGAGGCATTAGAGGATAAATATCACCATATGAAGAGGCACAAAGGATTTATTATAGCAAAGATAAATAAGGGAGAGTGTGAGCACTGAGTAGATTAATTCTTTGCACCCTAGATCAAAGAAGGAATAGTGTACTTTTCCAAATTGGTTTAGAAATTTATCATACACAGCAGGGAAGTTGGGAGGGGAAGAAGAGAAAGAGAAAAGTGTTGATAAAAGGGAGGGGAGGAAGTAAAAGTAAAGAATATATAAAGTTACAGTAAATGTTTTTAAAAAGGAAATAGGAAAGGGAGAATGAAAAAGAAGAGGACTGATAAAAGACAAGGCTATAATGAGACAGCTGTCAGAAGGAAAACATTGGTGAGGAGGGATAAAGGGAAAGGAAAGAGAAAAAGATGAAGGAAGATAGGATGGAGGAAATTACAGAGTTATTAATCATAACTGTAAATGTGAACAGGATGAATTCTCCCATAAAACAAAATCAGATAGCAGAATGAATTAGAAACCAGGATCAGGTGATATGATATCATACTTAGAGAATTCTAGAAAATCAACTAAAAATCTATCTGAAATAACTAACAAATTTAGAAAAAAAATAACAGGATATAAAACAAACCCATATAAAGGAGCAGCATTTCTATATATCACCCACAAGTCCAACAACAATAGATAGAAAGAAAAATTTCATTTAATGCAACTGTAGGGGGGTGGAGCCAAGATAGTGACATGAAGGGATTGAGTCTTAGGAGCTCTCTGATAAAACTCATAAGCTAAGGACTCTAACTAAACTTTTGAGAGACAGAACCCACAAAGGGACCCAGTGAGGCAGTTCTCTAATTCAAGGTAACCTGGAAAAGAGCAGAAAGGCTCTGCTCCCCAGGGTCAGAGGGGTGGGCCACCAGAGGGGTAGCAGTCCAGAGCGAAAGAGCTTCAGCCTCCCGGAGGCAGCCCCAGGGCGCTGGGAGCCATGGCTCACAGCAGCAGGGGAGTCTCCTGAGATGCACCCCAGGGAGCACCGGGCACAAAGTGTGGGAACAGCGGGGGACCTCTGCCAGAGCCAGCACTTGGAGCCCAGCCCTCAGGGCACACAGCAAGCAGCTTGGTCTTTCCCCAGCCCTGATCCAGGAAACAGAAGCAGGTGGAGCCAGTAAGCAGGAGCCTCCAGGGCATGAGCCCATTGAGCTGAGGGAGGGGTGTGAAGAGAGAGAGAGACTGCAAAGCTCTTCTGTCCTCTGCCTCTGGAACAGGACTCTGGGGCTCTTACCACATTCAGATCCTGATCGCAGTCTAGGCCCCCCCATAGAACAGCAGCGGGCCCCCCCACCTCGGCCCCGTGGCAGAGGGGGGCGCTCATGGTCATTCACAGACCAGGAGGGAGGACAGAGCCTCGAACACTGAGACCCTTGTGGGAGTGCCCCAAAAGCTCAGGGAGCACCCCAAAATGAGGCCCAGGCTGGGAAAATGAGCAAGCAGAGAAACAAAAGGAAGACTATTGAGAAATATTTTGCAAATGAGCCCAAGAAGGATCAAAATACTCAGTCTGAAGATGAGGAAGCACAAGCTCCTGCATCTAAAGACTCCAAGAAAAACAGAAATAGGGCTCAGGCTATAACAAAGCTCAAAAAAGACTTTGAAAAGTTGGAAAAAAACTGGGAAAAGAAAGGAGAGAGATGCAGGAAAAACATGAAAATGAAGTCAGCAGCTTAGTCAAGGAAATCCAAAAAAATGCTGAAGAAAATAGCATGCTAAAAACCAGCTTAGGTCAAATGGATAAAACAGTTCAAAAAAGTTATAGAGGAGAAGAATGCTTTAAAAAGCCAAATTGGCCAGATGGAAAAAGAGATAAGAAAACTCTCTGAGGAGAACAAATCCTTCAGACAAAGAATAGAATTCAGGGAGATTGATGAATTTACCAGAAATCAGGAATCAATACTTCAAAACCAAAAAAAAGAAAAATTAGAAGAAAATGTGAAATATCTCATGGAAAAAACAACTGATATGGAAAACAGACTTAGGAAAGATAATTTAAAAATTATTGGAATACCTGAAAATCATGATCAGGAAAAGAGCCTTGACATCATTTTCAAAGAATTACTACAGGAAAATTGCCCTGATATTCTAGAAGCAGAGGGCAAAATAGAAATAGAGAGAATCCACCAATCCCCCTGAGAAAGAGATCCCAAAAAAACCAACCCCTAGGAATATTATAGCGAAGTTCCAGAACTACCAAGTCAAAGAGAAAATATTACAAGCAGCCAGAAGGACACAGTTCAAATATCTTGGAGCTGCAGTCAGGATCACACAGGACTTAGCAGCAACTACATTGGAAGCTCATAGGGCTTAGAATACAATATATCAGAAGGCAAAAGAGCTTAGAATGCAGCCAAGAATGAACTACCCAGCAAGGCTGAATGTCCTCTTCCAGGGGAAAAATATGGACTTTCAATGAACCAGGGGAATTTCAAATGTTCCTTTTGGAATGGCCAGAGCTGAACAGAAGGTTTGATCTTCAAATACAGGACTCAGGTGAAGCATGGAGATTGGAGGAGAGGGGGGAAATATGAGGGACTTAATGAGGATGAACTGCATGTATAGAAAAATGATACTGATAATATTCATATGAACCTTCTCAGTTAATAGAGCAGGTAGAGGGAGTTTTTATAGTTGAAGCACAGAAGAAAGCTGAATTTGAAGATAAAATTTGGTGTAAAAATGGAGTCAATAGGAAAAAAAAGGGAAATGGAATGGGAGAAAGAAAAAGGAGAGGGAGAATAGTCCAAGATATTTCACATAATAATTTTTTTTTATTACAATGAGCTATGGAAATGATATGGAAGGGGGGAGGTAAGGGGGAATGAGGGAACCTTTGCTCTCATCAGAGATGGGTAGGAGAGGAAACAGCAAATATACTCAATGGGGTATAGACATCTGGAGTAAGAAAGGGGGGGCAGGGGGAAGGGGTGGGGATGTGAAAAGGAGGAGAGGATGGACCATGGGGGGGGGGGGTGGTCAGATATAACACATTTTCTTTTTTACTTCTTGGAAGGGGCTGGGATTGGAAGGCCTGCCCAGCACCATAGGGCCAGGTGGATTCTGGGCCTAAGGGGTGGTATGGGGGCTCAGAGCTTCTTGCCCCCAGGACCAGGGATCTGTCTGCTGCACCACTCAGCAACCCTACAGCAGAGTTAGAGTGAAAGGAGAGAGAAAATATAGTACATGTTAGTGGAGAAAAAAGAAAGGAGGGAGTTGCAATCAGCAATGGCAAGGTTGGAAAAGTATGGAAGTAACTTTTGTGATGGACTTATCATAAAGAATGTGATCCACTTGTGACAGAGTTGTTGGTGTTGGAACAAAGACTGAAGCACATTTTTTGTTATTATTATTATTTGGGGGAGGGTGCAGGGCAAGTGGGGCTGGGTGGCCTGCCTGGGGTCACATAGCAGGGTGATCTTTGGGTGTCTGGGGCCGGATTTCGACCCAGGTGCTCCTGGCTCAAGGGCCAATGCTCTGTCTGCCACCTAGCCACCCCTACTATTATTACTATTTTATTTTATTTTGGGTCTTTTTTTTCTTCTTTTTGGTTTTTACAGGACAGTGGGGATCGGGTGGCTTGCATGTCACATGGTTGGGTGATTATTGGGTTTACGAGGCTGGATATGGACTCAGGTGCTCATGGCTCCAGGGCTGGTGCTTTGTCCATTGCACCACCTGGCCATACCTACAATTATTACTATTATTTTTTTTAGTTTTAATTTTTTTTCTCCCCTTTACTTTTTTCGCCCAAGCAAGTCTATCTATATTCATGAGGGGAGGGGTATTTTGTTTACTTGTAAACAAGAATATTTTATTAATGTAAAAACCTTTTGTACAAAATGAGAATAAAAAATAAATTCACAAAATTCAAAAAAAATAAAGAAACTGTAGACAACATAAATTACTTGGGATAATATTTCCCATGCCAAACTCATAAACTATATAAACTTAATTAGAAAATACTTTTCACATAAATGAAGTCAGAACTAAACAATTGAAGAAATGTCAATTGCTTATGGTTAGATTGAGCTAATATAATAAAAATGACAATTCTACCTAAATTAAATTATTTATTCAGTACCATGTAAATCAAAATATCAAAAATCTATTTTGAAGATATAGAAAAAAAGAGTAGCAAAATTCATCTGGAGCAACAAAAAAATCAAGAATATTAAGGAAATTAATGAAAAAATGCAAAGGAAGGTGATCACCTAGCTATACCAGATCTAAAGCTATGTAATGGCAGTCATGAAAACTACCTGGTACTAGCTAAGAAATAGAGAAGTTGAGTAGTGGAATAAAGGTGAAAAAGACACAGTACTTAATGATGATAGTAATCTACTATTTGATAAATTAAAATACTAGCTTCTAGGATAAGAATTACTATTTAACAAAAACTGCTGGGAAAATTGGAAAATCAGTATGGAAAAAATTTGCCATGGACCCATATCTCATACACAATACCAAAATAAGGACAAAATTGTTACAGGATTTAGCCATAATAAGTGATACCTTAGGTCAATTAAGATAACAAGAAATAGTCTTAAGTGAACAAGATAGCTAGCTCTATGGCGAGGGAAGAAGTTTATGACCAAATGAGTATTATAAATTGCAAAATGGATAGTTTTTGATGACATCAAATTAGAATGCTTTTGCACAAACAAAACCAATGTAGTGAAGATTAGAAGAAATTCAAAAAACTAGGAAACAATTTTCTTATTTTGTAGCTGAAAAAGGACTCATTTTTAAAATTTATGTAGAACTGAGTTCAATTCATAAGGTACAAGTCATTCTCCAATTGACAAATATTCAAAGAATATGAACAAAGCAGTTTTCAGGTGAAAAAATAAAACTAACTATAGTCATATAAAAAAATTCTTCAAATAATTATTCATTAGAAAAATGCAAATTAAATCAACAATTGGATATCACCTCACAGCTATCAGACTAGTGACAATGACAATAAAGGAAAATGAATTTGGGAAAGGAAAGAGAGTTTAGGAAAACTGGGACACTAATACACTATTGGTGGAGTTGTATGATCCAGTATTTCTGGAGAACAGTTTGGAGCTATTCCCAAAGGACAATAAAATTGTGCAAGGCTTTTGATTCAACAATATCACTAAATATTAAAGAAATTACAAAAATGAAGACTCACATGTGCAAACACATATATTTTTAAATTTTTGTCTATTTAAGGCAATGGGGTTAAGTGACTTCCCCAAGATCTAACAGCTAAGCAATTATTAAATGTCTGAAGCCAGATTTGAATTGGAAATTGAGGGAATGTCCATCATTTGGGGAATGATTAAACAATATGATAGATGAATGTGATGAAGTACTAATTGCTCTATAAGAAATCAGAAGTGGCCCAACTTTAAAACACCTGAAAGACTTGCATGAACTGATATAGAGTGAAATAAACAGAATAATGAAAACATCATATACATTAACAGTCAAATTGTGAAATAGATCAACTATGATGAATATAGCTCTTCTCAACAGTTCAGTGATTAACCTTGAGAGACTTATTATGAAAAAATGTCATCCAAATCATAAAAAAGCAAAAAACACCAATATAGTCTGAATGCAGAACAAAGCACACCATATTAACTTTTAATTTTTTTGTTTTTTTCTTTCTTTCTTTCTCATGATTTTCCCTTTAGCTCTAATTTCTCTTTCCCTACTGTCTAATATGGAAATATGTTTAAAAATTTTAATATGTACATTTTTACCAGATTGCTAGCTGCCATTGGGAGGGGGAGAGGGAAGGGAGGATGGTAGGTAATTGTGAAAATCATAAACTTTTAAATGGAGGAATGTTGCAAACTATTTTTACATGTAATTGGAAAAATAAAATTAAAAGCAAAAATTTGACTATCTTATTTTTAATATCATAGTCATTGTATTCATGTTGTAATAAATTCAAATAAAAATGATACAAGCACACCTTCTTATGCTTGCTAATATTATAGTATATGTAGTATTCTATGAGCTGCTGCACTGGTAGATAATATGGCTGCTTATTGTAATTTAACAAAAAATTTTCAATGTAAGCAAATCATCTATAGATTGATTGGAACAACTGCAATACCAAAGAAGACTTCAGAGATGGCATTTAATCTCATCCTATTTAAAACCTATGATTTTATATTCTTCTATGAGATTTCCATATTTTGAAAGTTTTTCCTTCCAAATCATTTGGAGATTATGAGTGATATGGCAATATCTACCAAAATATTCTTAAATATTTGTGGATTGATTTTATATTTGGGCTGCTACTAGAAAGTTTTGCCCATCTTGCAATTTTGGTTCTAGAAGAATTTTTGCTGAATTCTTGAGGATAATTGGTAATTTTTATTGGTGAGACAGGGATTGGTTATATATTAGTCTATAAAGAATAGCAAACTTTTGGTGTATTGTTTTCAAGCTATCAGGTTGATGGGAAATATTTACAGATAACAATGGTGTTTCTAATAGTGGTGTAATGGTTCTAGTGCTATGCCACTGAGCAGCTCTTCCCCTTTTGGGGAAGTTAGTCACCTCTTCCTCTTGCTCTTGCTTTCTCTTTAGAAACTCCCTGGGTTCCTTGTCTTTCGGTTGTGCTTTCTTCTCCAAAGTAGTCTGAGGAAACTAGCAGAGACACAATCTCAGAACAAATCTATAGTTAAATAATTGCTGACACTGCTTTTCATTCATTACCAAGATAATGTTTTTACCTGGATCCTGAGGCCTGTGGATAGATTTCAGGTCATCTATGAACTGGAAAGAAAAAAAATGCATCTTAATTTCAATACAAATGGTTTCCATCCATATAAAGAGAAGGAACTATGGAATTTAAAAGCAGAGCAAAACTTACAATCTACTCTTTTTTAAAAGTTGTCTTATATATATTATGCTTTTTTCTCTTTAATGTTTTTCTTGTTTCAATTTTATTATTTGTTCATAACATGATTACTATGGATATATGTTCACCATAGTTATAAACATATAACCCATACTATATTGCTTTCAGGATAAGGGGAAAGAAGAGAGCGGGGGAGAAAATATGAAACTCAAAACCTTAAAAAAATTATTGTTGAGAACTATCTTTGCACATACTTGGAAAAATAAATAAAATAGTAAAGAAAATTATAAATGGCTTTCATTTTAATCCTATACATTTTGTATTATGCATTTAAAAAAATCTGAGTTCATAGGCTTTACCAAACTTCTTTTTAAAAACAAAAATGATAAAATCTGGTCTAATGATATTCTAGTATAATGAATTACTCTATTCTCTAGAAATATGAATCAATAATTCTATTTTTTATTTCAAATTATCCAGTTAACAAATCGATGGCAAAAATATTGCAGCTTCTAAAGCTCTTTCCCCCTTCCAGGAAGAAGAATCAATTGACAGACATAGATTATCATTACAAATAGTTAATTGTTTAACACAATTTCAAGCTTAATAGACAAAACAAATATTTAAACGTATTTTTAAGAGAAACAAGTTTTCTTGTTTCCTTTCAGGAGGGAGAGGAGGAAAGGAACCAAGGGATATGAAGAATCACTTCATTTGGTCTTGAATATTGGAGAGATTTTAAGCAAAACCAGATCCTTCCAGACAAACTTCATCATTCTAGAGTTCAGAGATGGCTAGACTTAAATTCTCTTGAACTTCCATGGTGACTACCTTCCAGGATTTACACATTTGTGTCTCTATGCAGCTTCTCCCTTTTTAAATTTCTTGCTTACTCCTTACTTCTATACTTTCTATGCGCACTATTCTTTACAGTGGTCAGTAGCAGAACAGGTCTATGAATCCCATTACCACCACCTGACTAGTCTACCAGATTATAATGAAAACCTCCTGGTGACTGAACTAGGAAATATTGAAGAATTTCCTCTGTACTAACAGGTATTAACTTCTAGAATCTATTTCTCCTTGACAAAGCCAAGGCAGTTACCTTTTGACCAAGTCAATATAGTTCTAAGAGATATGCCTAGTTCATAGGAAACACTAAAAATAGACTTATTGATCAACTTTTCAAATTTATAGTACAATGACCTAATTCTGAAAGATATCAAACTCCTGAGTAGAATGAGCAAATTTTCATGACAACTATGTGTGTGATACTCTTTTGTTGATATATCATGGATTAGACTCATTTGGATGTTGCTAATAAAGAACCTGTTGACTCCATTTTTAGATCTTAATCATAATATATTTTCTTTCAGTTACTTTCACCAAACCAGTATTATCTAGCCAGTTAGACTTTTGGTTTAAAAGTGAGGTCAATTGTTCAAAAAGTATTCCTGTACATTTTTAACCTTCTTTGAGAACATCTACCTTTGTATTTTTCATGAAAGAGTCTTGATCTTGCCATATTTTCCTTTAAATTCATGCAAGGTCTTATTTAAAGACACACACACACACACACACACACACACACACACACACACACATATATCAATTTGTATGGCAAGACTACATGCTGAAATTGGTAACGTATAGGTACTAATTATTCTAAATCTTTTTCATCCATTATACTTGCCATTGTTAAGCCAGTCTCTTAACTTACATAAGCTTCATATTTTTCCTTAAGAACTCAATGTGCCTTGGTTGGTGAAGACAGGTGTTTATAAGAATTTCCCTAATCTGTTGGTAATATTGGGCTTCTAAATTCTAGTGCAAATTCCAGTCTCTTTTTTACCTTAATGCACATTAAATTTAATACTGATAAAATTCAAATGATGTGGTAACATTCAGTGGAGTTATGTAATTATATGACATCCATCTATGTACAACAATAGATTAAAATGATGTTTGGGGCAATTCTCTCTTTGACTTAAAATTTATAATCCATTCTTTTCTGAATCAGACAGTTATTTAACATGGGGAAAAGAAACATAGAAGGAAGAAGCATAATAGACTTTAACTGACTCCCTATATTTTATGTCAAATTTAACATTATCTTGTGAAAAAAAAATTTCTAAATGGAGATCTGTTTTCCATATGGAATTTAAACTCTCTAGCACTCTCATTTTGGTTACTTATTTGCAGTACCCAAATAAGTCATGAATGACAAAATGAGTCAAAAAGTTTGCAACAATAATTAAATATGCTGTAAATGTTAGATTTTTCTCCAGTAGCACAATATTAACCATAAAATTAATAAGGAGATCTTAACATCATTTTTGTCCTACTCTTTTGACTCATTAAGCAACATATTGTTTACTTATAATCATAATAAGACATTGATCAAATTTTAGAAGTTGCACAAATTTTCATTTTGTAGTAATGAGTATGAGAAATATTCTTTCTTGATTTTCATTTCACACAGAGATTTGGTGAACCTATTTTTCACCAAAGTGAAAGAAAACCTTTGACTCAGGAGATAAAATTGAGTCTGTATCCTAATGATTCAAAAGGATAAATTCTCCCTGTTTTCTGTGTGGTTTGTCAAGTGAGAAAGAACTGTTGTGAATCTCAAAGCAGGGGAAGGGACAGTGGTTGCAATTACCTTAGCTCCCTACTATACTTAACACATAGTGACTATTCCTTGAGTGTTTATCCTTTACTAATCTTAGGTAATTTAGTATCCTGTAATATGGTTATTCAAAAGAACTGGCAGAGATACCCTCAGAAATACAAGGTGGTAGTAGATATCAATGATGCCAGTAGCAGCAGTAGATGGATCCAGTGAGGAATCAGCCCTGTTTCAATAGCCCTTAAGTGAACTGACCCATCCATCAATAGTCTATATTCTGTAATGAACTATTCCCATTTTGGAAAGGAATATCAATATCACACCAAGAAATCAAATTGTTTCAGACTCTAAAGGGAAAGAAAAGGACCCCTAGAACCAGAAATCTGTTCTCTATATCTGATAAGTGTTCCATACTTAATAATTGAGTCCATTCTCCCATGAATCCACATGGATGAAGACAGTAGAGCTTTCCCCTTCCTTAAGGGGATGTTTTTCAACTTTTGATCTTACTATAAATTTTCAATAAATATCTCTTTGCAAAAGATCATTATTATCAATTGATTCATTGATAATTGAATGGTCACTCCTGATGGAGAACTCAAAAATATTAGAAGCCACAATTTTACAGGGTTACTCCTGAAACAGCTGGAAGCAGTAATCCTCCTCTGCTAATCCAACATGGTTGTGCAAGGAATTGTTAAATAAATGAGCCCCAAAGAGTAACATATGTGGTGGCCAAGAATACTGTATTTTCTGATACAGTATTGTAATAATAGGGAAAATGATCAAAGTTGGAGAAGTTGTGGGAAGATTGGGACATTAATGCATTTAATGTTGAGAACAATCTAACCATTCTTGAGAGCAATATAGAACTATGCCCAAAAAGAAATAAAAACTGATCATACTCTTTGGCCAACAAATCCAATACTATGCCTTTATCCAAAAGAAATCAGAAAAAATGGGAAAAGTCCCACATGCTCAAAAGTATTTTAGCAGCTTCTTTTATAGTAGCAAAGAATTGGCAATTGAGGGGATGTCTATCAATTGAGGAATGGCTGAACAAGTTATGGTTTATTGCTCTAGAACAAAAAGGTCAGATTTTAGAGAAGCATGAAAAAAATTACACAAATGATGCTGAGCAAGAACCAAAACAACATTGCACACATTAACAACAACATTGTAAGTTAGCCAACTATAATGTATAAAACTATTCTCAGAAATTCAAAGATTTAGGACAATACTGGGAGACCTATTATAGACAAAACCATCCACACATAGGGCAAAACAAAATGAAATAAAATAAAATAAAACACTGAATCTGAATGGGTACTATGTTCCCTTTTAAAAATTTCTCTTATACTTTTCCTTCCCATTCCATTGTTATCTTTAATTCCTTAAGTCCTAATTCTTTATACACAAAATGAATAATATGTAAATATGTTAAACATAAATAAACATGCAAAACTTTTACTAGACATTTTGCTACTGAGGGGAGGGGGTGTGGGAAAAGAGAGTGGTCAAAAATGTGTAACTTATAAATATGCAAGTGAATGAATATTGAAAATCTAACATGTAATTGGAAAAATAAAATATTAATGAAACAAAAAAATTAAAAATTGCAATAATGTAAATAAATCATGATATAAACACAATCTATACTTTGAGGGGTTCTAGTGAAATCCATTATCTTTTGTAATAAAATGAGATCAACCTTGCATCAAAGAAGCAGTTTTTGTTTGTTCTTTTTCTCGAAGACCATACTATCAGGGAGGTTAGTGAATTGGATTTAAGTGGGGGGAAGCTATTCAAAGTTACAAGTTCATTTACTCCTCCAGTGGACCCATATCTGGTATAACCCCATGTTGCTGTTACGGTGTACAATGTTCTTCTGGTTCTGATCATCTCGCTCAGTATCAATTCATGCAAATCCTTCCAGGGTCTCTGAATTCCCATCCCTCAATGTTTCTAATAGAACAATGTCCATATATACCACAATTTGTTCAGCCTTTCCCCAACTGATGGACATTCACTCAATTTCCAATTCTTGGCCACCACAGAATTGCTATGAATATTTTTGTACAAGTGTACAAGGGATACAAAAGGTAAAAAATAAACAACCCCTTTTTCATGATCTCTTCTGGGTATAAACCAAGTAGATATTGCTGGATCAAAGGATATGCACATTTTTATTTCCCTTTAAGTGTAATGCCAAATTGTTCTCCAGAAAGGTTGGATGAGTTCACAGCTCCACCAACAATGTATTAATGTCCCAGATTTCCCACATTCCTTCAGACATTAATAATTGACCTTTCTGGTCATATTGGCCAGTCTGAGAAGTATGAGGTGGTACTTCAGAGATGCTTTAATTTGCATTTCTCTAATAAGTAATGATTTAGAGAATTGTAGAGCAAAATCCATATGACCATGGATCACTTTGATTTCCTCATCTGTAAATTGCCTCTGCATAACCTTTGACCATTTGTCAATTGGGGAATGGCTTGTTTTATTTTTTTATAAATTTGACACAGTTCTCTATATATTATAGAGTCCTTTGTCAGAAATACTAGTTGTAAAAATTTTTTTCCCAATTTACTGCATTTCTTTTGATCTTGGTTACAATGGTTTTGTCTATGTAAAAGCTTTTTAATTTAATGTAATCAAAATTATCTAATTCATTTTTAATGATGTTCTTCATCTCTTCCTTGGTCATAAACTGCTTCCCTTTCCATAGATCTGATAGGTAGACTATAACTTGATCTCCTGGTTTGCTTATAATATTGTCTAAATCCTATATCCATTTTGATCTTATCTTGGTATAGGGTATGAGGTGTTGGTCTAATCCAAGTTTCTGCCACACTAACTTCCAATTTTCCCAACAGTTTTTATCAAAGAGAGAATTTATATCCCCAAAGCTGGAGTCTTTGGCTTTATCAAACAGCAGATTATATAACAATTTCCTGCTCTCTCTTTTGCACCTAGTCTATTCCACTGATCCACCACTCTATTTCTTGGCCAAGATGGGACAGTTTTGCTGACTAATGTGTAATAATATGCTTTTAGAACTGGTGGAGCTAAGTCACCTTTTTTTGCACTTTTTTTCCCTATCAGATCATTGGTAATTCTTGATTTTTTTAACTTCTTCATATGAACTTACAATTTTTTCTAACTCATTAAAGTATTTTTGTAATTTTTATTGATATTATATTAAATAAATAGTTTAATTTAGGTAGAATCATCATTTTTATTATATTAGCTCAGTCTATCCATGAGCAGTTGATATTTGCCCAGTTATTTAAATCTGATTTTATTTGTGAGAGAAGTGTTTTGTAATTGTTTTCATAAATTTCCTTACTCAGGTATTTAATTTCCTCTTCATTTAACCTGGGAAACTTATACTTTTGTAAATACTCAGCCATTTCACTTAGATCATCAAATTTATTGACATACAGTTGGGCAAAATAAGTCCAAATTATTATTTTAATTTCCCCCTCATTGGTGGTGAGTTCAACTTTTATATTTAGGATACTAATTATTTGGATTTCTTCTTTCTTTTTTTAATCAAATTAACCAGAGGTTTATCAATTTTATTGTATTTTTTCATGAAACCAAATCTTGGTCTTGTTTATTGGTTAATAAAACTTGCTTTTTATTCCATTAATTTTTCCTTTAATTTTTAGAATTTCTAATTTGATGTTTGATTGGGGGTTTTTAATTTGTTCTTTCTCTAATTTTTTAGTTGCATGTTTAGTTCATTGATTTCCTCTTTCTCAGATTTATTCATGTAAGCATTTAAAGATAAAATATATCCCCGGACAACTGACTTGGCTGTATCCCATAAGTTTTGGTATGTTGTTTCATTATTGTCATCATTTATGATGAAATCATTAATTCTTTCTATAATTTGTTGTTTGATTGACTCATTCTTTAAAATGAGCTTATTTAGTTTCCAATTAGTTTTAGGTCTATCTCTCCCTGGGCCATTATTGCATGCGATTTTTAGTGCATGATGATCTGAGAAGGATGTATTCACTATTTCCACCTTTCTGCATTTTATTATCAGGTTTTTATGCCCTAGTACATGGTCAATTTTTGTGTAAGTGACATGTACTGCAGAAAAAAATTTATATTCCTTTCTATCCCTATTCAATTTTCTCCAAAGGTCTATCATGCCTAGGTTTTCTAACAATCTATTTACCTTCTTATTTTCCTTCTTGTTTATTTTATGGTTAAATTTATCTAAATCTGGGAGTGGGAGGTTGAGGTACCCTACTGGTAGAGTTTTATTGTCTATGTCTTCTGTAACTCATTCAACTTCTCCTCTAAGAATCTGGATGTTATACCAGTTGGTACATATATATTTAGTATTGAAATTGCTTTATTGTCTCTGGTACCTTTTAGGAGGATATAGTTTCCTTCCTTATCTCTTTTAATGTGATTTATTTTTGCAGCCACTTTGTCTGAGATAAGGATTGCTTTTTTCACTTCAGCTGAAGAAAAATATATTGTGCTCCAACCTTTTACCTTTACTCTCTACATATATCTCTCTGCTTCAAATTAGTTTCTTGTAAGCAGCATATTGTAGGATTCTGGTTTATAATGAACTCTGCTATTTGCTTACTTTTTATAGGAGAGTTCATCCCATTCACATTCAAAGTTATAATTACTGACTCTTTATTGCCCTCCATGCTATCTTCCCTCTGTTTGTATTTTTCCTCCCGTTTTCACTTTATCCATATTCTCCAGTATTTTGTTTCTTAATACCACCACCTTCAATGTGTTTGCCCCCTTATATACAGCCCCCTTCCCTTTCTTTCCCTTTTCTTTTTGCCCCTTCATTCTTCCCTTCCTTCTGTTAGTTCCTCTTTCCTCCCCCCTTCCCCTTTTAATAATTGAAAGGTTAAGATAAATTTCTTGCCTTTAACTGATTGTATGTATGATAACTCTAAGCCTAGTCTGATGAAATGAAGATTCAGGCAGTTCTCACCTCCTCCCTTCTTCCCCTCTCCTTTGTACCTCTTTGATTTACCCCATTCAATCTCCTACATCCTTTATTCTCTTTACTGTCCCCCTTTTTAAGGAGATACTGTTTTTAAATCATTCTATCAGAGTCATGGGTGTCCATCACTTCTGGCTAAGTATTTACTCTCCAATAGATTTACAATTCTCTAGAGTTACGAGAATCTTTCTCCCAGGTAGGGATATAGCCAGTTTCATCTTATTGGATAGCAGGTTTTTTTTCTCTTTATCCTTTAACTTTTTAAACTTTTTACCTTTACATGTGAGTCTTGAGTCTCCTGTTTGAAGTCCAAATTTACTATTTAGCTCTGGTCTTTTTATCAGAAAAATTTTGAAGCCTCCTATTACATTAAATGTCCATCTTTTCCCCTGGAAGAGAAGGCTCAGTTTTGTCAGATAGTGAATTATTGGTGCACTTAAAGCTCCCTTGCTCTTTGGAGTAATGCATTCCAGGCCCTTCAATTCCTTAATGTTGATGCTGCCAGGTCCTATGTAATAATGCTTATTGTGGCTCCTTGGTATCTAAATTGTTTCTTTCTGGTTGATTGCAGGATTTTCTCTTTTATGTGCTAGTTCTGGAATTTGGCCACAATATTCCTTGATGTTTTTATGTTGGGAATCCCTTTCTGGAGGGTATAAGTGCATTCTTTCAATAACTATTTTGCCTTCTGGTTCCATGAAATCAGGGCAATTTTCCATTACTAGATCCTGTACTATTGAGTCCAGGCTCTTTTTCTCTTCAATATTTTTGAGGAGACCAATAATTCTTAAATTGTCTCTCCTGGATCTATTATTGAGGTCAGTGGTTTTGCAGATGAGGTATTTTGCCTTTTCTTCATTTTTTTGATTTTTTGGTTTTGTTTAGCAGATTCTTGTTGTCTCATGAAGACATTAGTTTCCACAGAGTCCATTCTCTTTTTTTTAGAGAATAATTTTCTTCACTTACCTTTTGCAACTCCTTTTCCAATTGGTCAGTTCTATTTTTGAAGGAGTTTTCCATTTCTCCAATTGAAGTTTGGAGAGAATTATTTTCTTTCTGCATTTGTCCAATTGTATTTTCTAAGGATTTGTTTTCTTGTTGCAAAGTATTAATTTTCTCTTGGGTTTCTTTTCCCAAATTTTCCAATTGATTTTTAAACTCCTTCCTGATTTCTTCAAGGAAGTCTTTCTGGACTGGAGATCAAATCATCTTCTTCTCAGAAGTTCTAGATTTCTCTGAGTTAGGGTCTTTGCCTCCAAGGTAATTTTCTATGGACTCCCCTTTTCATTGGCTTTTCTTCATTTTCCTAAGATCTTGTGTAGGGAGAGGTGCTGGTTCACAGACCTTTAGTTTTGAGGTCCCATAGAGGCTTTGCTGACTGGGTTTAGTAACTCCAAGTTGGCTGGCCAGTAAGGGGTGATAGAGGATTTGATCACTTGACTTAGTAACTCCAAGTGGGCCAGCCTGTAGGGGGTGCTGGCTGTTTTCTTTGGAGTGTCTATGACATTGATTTGAGGCCATCTCCCTAGACATGGAGGGGGTGAGTGGTGCTCCTGGATACTGTTATCCTTGAACAATGTGGGCTGGGCCCTGGAGGGAGAATGTTAATCTCCCTATTCTGCTGAGGGAGCTCTGCTGTCCACATCTGAGCCTGGCAGTGTGTGGGGTGAGTGGCAGTCATTAATGTGTTTTTTCTGGGAAGAGGACTCTGCTGAAATGAAAGTATGGAGCCAGCTGTCCTCCAGACCAGCCAAGTCCAGTGGATTGATGTGCAGCTGCACTCTGTAACACTCTGTGCTGGAACTCGCCCTCCAGCCCCACTAGAATTCCCCAGATCACTCCCACAGCCAAAGCTTCTGTGGCTTAGTAGGTCCTCAAACAGCAGCTCCCATAGTCAAAGCCCCCACAACTGATCTTAGGTTAGTCTGGCTCTTAGCCACCCACTTTGGCTCTTGCTCTCTGCCCCGGCTCACCCATGGTCCCCAGAGATAGACCTTGTTGGTAGACGTTCTTCTCCTAGTTTATTTTTCTGAGTTTTGTTGATCAAATTTCTGTTAAGAGGGTCATTTCATATTATTTATGAGGGAAAGACAAGAGACCTTAGCAAAGTGCCTGTCTTCTCTCCACCATCTTGACAGGAAGTCTTTCCCAAATATGATTTTGATTTGAAATTTTTCAGATGGATTTTTTTATGTCTCTCTGTATGCTTGTATATAAATGTATGTTTGTATACAGAAAATATCTATCTATGTGTGTGTGCATGTGTGTGTGTGTGTGTGTGTGTGTTTGTGCATGTGTGCATTTATGTGCAAGCTAGGGATCACCAAGGACAGCTTGGAAAGTCAGCAGGGAAAACTCTGCCAGAATGCACAAGGAGCCCAGGGCAACACAGCCCTCAGCCCAGCCCTGACTGGGAACCAGAAGTAGTTCTGCTGAGCTACCCAGCAGGGAGCACTGAACTTGGAGTCAAGAAGACTGGAGTTTAGATCCAGCTTCAGACACATACTAGCTGGGTGATCTTGAACAAGTCACTTAACTCTAATTGCCTTGCATCCAGAGTCATCTCCATGCATTCTGATACATATTTGGCCACTGGACCCAGAAGACTTTGGGGAAGAAAGTGAGGTTGGTGACTTAGCACAGCACCCCCTCACTCAAATCCAATTCATGTGCTTGTCATGGCATCATCACCCTGATAGTATGGTCTTCTTCACAAATGAAGGACAAACAACATCATGAGGGTGAGGGGAGATTTTCGAGATTTCCCTGCTATCCTTGGGGTAGGAGTCTCCTGCTTTATCCATATTCAGATCCTGGTTGCAGTCTGGGGCCCCCATTGCCATATTGGAGCAGGGAATCTCCTCATAGCTGTCGGGCAAAGGGCAATGCTTGAGGTTACCCACAGACAAGAGCACAGGTCAGGAGAGCAGTCAAGAGTTTCTCAAGACATTGAAGGAAATGTGGTCTTCAGGGGGAAAGTTCACAAAAACCCTCAAAAGTTTGGGAAGTACATTAAAACCAGGTCGTAGGCTGGGGAAATGTGTAAACAGAAAAAAAGAAGCTGACCATGGATAATTACTTTGGTACCATGGAGAATCAATATACTTAGAAGATGACAAAGTCAAAGCTCCTATAACCAAAGCCTCCAAAAAAGTAGGAATTGGTCTTAGGTTATGGAAGAACTCAAAAAATACTTTGAACATCAATTAAGGGAGGTAGAGGAAAATTTGGGAAGAGAAATGAGAACGATGCAGGAAAATCATGAAAACCAAGTCAGCAACTTGGTGAAGATACAAAAAACAATCAAAGAAAACATGTTAAAAACCAATTTAGGTGGCGTAGTGGATAGAGCACTGGTCTGGGAGTCAGGAGTACCTGAGTTCAAATCTGATCTCAGACACTTAATAATTACCTAGCTGCATGGCCTTGGGCAAGCCACTTAACTGCATTGCCTTGCAAAAAAAAGTAAACTAAAAAAACAAATTAGGTCAAATGGAAAAAGCAGTCCAAACAGTCAAGGTTAAGAATGCCTTAAAAACAGAATTGGCAGATAGAAGAGGAAATAAGAAAGCTCTCTGAAGAAAACCACTCCTTCAATTGTAGAATGGAGCTATGGGAAACTGATGATTCTGTGAGAAATCAAGAAATAATAAAACAAAACAAAAGAATGAACTAGTAGAAAATGGGAAATATCTCATTGGAAATACAACTGACCTAGAAAACACATTCAGAAGAGATAATTTAAAAATTATTGGACTACCTGAAAGTCATGCCAAGGACAAGAGCCAAGACTTCATCTTTCAAGAAATAATTCAGTAAAATCGTCCTGATAACCTAGAAGCAGAGGATAAAATAGAAATCTACTCATTACATTCTGAAAGTAATCCGCCCCCACCCAAAAAATCCAGGGAATGTTATAGCCAAATTCCAGAACTCCCAAGTCAAAGAAAAAAATATTGCAAAAAGCTAGAAAGAAACAATTCAGATATCATGGTACTACAATTAGGTTTACACAGGATTTGTCAGCATCTACATTAAAGAGTTATAAAGCTTGGTATATGATATTATGGAAGGCTAAAGAACCTGGATTGCAATTGAGAATCAACTACCCAGAAAAATCAAACATCTTTCAGGGGAAAAGATGGATTTTCAAAGAAACAGGTGACTTTCAAACTTTCTTGTTGAAATGATCAGAGATGAACTGAAAGTCTGATTTTCAAGTACAGAGCTATGGTGAAGCATAGAGAAGGTAGATGGAAAGGACAAATTATGAGAGATTTAATGATGCTGAATTGCTTGGGAAGATGATATTGATAACTCATACAACCATTCTCATTTATTAGAGTGGTTAGGAGCATATAAAGACAAGACACAGATGAGAGCTGAGTATTAAGGTATAATATATTATAAAGATGGAGTCAATGGGCAATGTATTGGGAGAAAGGGAAAGGAGAGGTAGAAAGGGCTGAGATTTCATCTAAAAGAGGCAAGAAAAAGCTTTTGCAATGGAGTGAACTGCAGGGAGAGGTGAGGGGGGAATGAGTGAACTTTCATTCTCATCAGAATGAACCTTCCTCTCATCAGAGAGGAAACAACATATACACTCAATAGGGTATAGAAATCTTTCTTACCCTAGAGGAAAAAGGAAAGGAAGGGGATGGGAGAAAGGGGACAGGGGGGAGGGCAGGGGGATGTAGGTGATAGAGGAGAGGAAAGAAGGTGGGAGAGGGTGGTCAGATACAGAATTCTTTTATTTTTACAAGACTTTGGGGTTGGGGAGACTTGCCTGGGGTCACAGGGTTGGGTTGGGTCGTTATAGGGTGTCTAGGACCAGATTTAGGCTCAGGTCCTTCTGGCTCCCGGGCCAGTACTCTGTCTATTGCACCACTTGGCTACACCACACTTTTGAAGAGGAACAAAGTGAAAGGAGAGTGAGAATAGAATAAATGGGAGTTAGAAGGAATAGATGGAATTAGCAATTGCAAATGTGGGGAAAATATTGAAGCAATTTCTCTGATGTACTTGTGATGGAGAATGTGATTGTTCTCAGAGAAAGGGCTGATTGTATCTGAATGCAGACTGAAGTAGAATTTTTTTCTTCTTTTCTCTTTATTTTTCATGAGGTATCTCTATTTTTGTGAGGGGAGGGGGGTTATGTTTACTTTTTCAACAAGACTATCGTAGTAATGTGTAAATAAATAAATTAATTAAAAAATAAACTTTGAGTTTCAGATCCTCCCCTTTTCACTTGTTCCTTTCTCCCCTTTGAGAAGGCAATTTAATATTTATCCATGATAAATATGAATTCATGTAAAACACATTTATATATTTGCCACGATGTGAAAGAAAATACAAAGTAAAAGAACAAAATAAGAAAGTTTGTTAAAAAATACGTTTTGCTCTGCATCCAAATTCATTGGTTCTCTCTTTGGAGAGGGATCGAATCTATTAAAAAATTGTTAGTCAGAGCTTCTGCCATTTTCTTTATTTGCTCTTTTGAGGATTTAGTTCTATTGATTTATTCATTCAATGCTGAAAGGGGAGTCCTCTGAAGCTTTCCCCTTCATAATTATCTTTCCTCCCTCAGAGTTTAAGGCAGTCCAATAGCCTCATGAAAAGGGCCTTGGGTTCTGAGCTAAGTAAGATTTCAGGAGTCTGGAGTTGGAATCCATTTCATTTTGCAGTCAGCCCTAACTTTGGCTGAGAAGAAACTTCATCAGGCATGAATTTAATCCTAGGCTATGTATAAACTATGATAAGAGTTTCCACTGTGTTAGAAACAGAGGCCAATGTTTCTTCCAGGTGTTGAGAGGAAATGTTTGTATTTTTAATCTTGTTATTTTTTAAAGTAAATTTTGTGGTTGTTGTTTAGGTGTTTCACTGGGGTTTTCTTGGCAAAGATACTGGAATGGTTTGTCATTTCCTTCACTAGCTCATTTTAAAGATGAGGAAACTGAGGCAAACAGGGTTAAGTGATTTAAATCGAACCACATAGCTAGGATGGTCAGATTTTAACTCAGGAAAATGAATTACTCCAAACCCCATGTTCTATCTACCTAACTCCCCCATAAAATATTCCTTTAAAAAATCTAATTGTCAGCTGGATGAATGTAGTTGAGAATCTATTTACTAAAGGCTAAGAGTGGGGGCTATGCTAGCATATTTACACACTTCATTTCTTATCAATGTGACTTGATGCTGATAATCTCCTAGGTCTTGAATGCTAAACAAGTTACTTATATTTCTTAGTTTTCCTGATCTTTTGGCTGTTTCTCTAAATTCAGCTCATATTCAGCCTCCTACAAAAAGGCATTTGAGATCCTTCTAGCTGCTAATTCCTTTGCTTTCCCCTCACAAATTGCCCTCCAATTATTCTGTGTACATCTTTTAGGTACCTGTTATTAACTTTAGTAAATAAGTTCTTATAGGATAAAAACCTTAAGAGAAGATACTGTTTTGCCTTTGATTTTGTCCCCAGTGTTAACCAGAGCATTGACATGTATTAAATGCTTACTAAATGTTTATTGATTAATTCTCAGTTCTCCCTTTTTTAGTGATTCATTTTAGTCAGTTTTTACTTATAGTCCTGATTTAAATACTAATTATGAAACAGTATGGTTTTATGAAAAAAAGGGCAAGATTTAATTATGTACTCTGAAGACCTGGATTCACATCTCAGCTCTATCACTTATTACTGACATAATCCAAGATAAATGATTTATTTAAACTTTCTGAGTTTCATTTGCACCATCTATAAAATACTTAACATTAACAGGTTCTTTAGAGGAAAGAATTTTCTATAGTAATGTGATGTTATTATGCAAATTTATTTACCCAGAAAGGTGTTGAAATTCTCCAAGGTGTGAAAGCCAAAGAAATATCTCAGCTTTTTTTGTCAAATCATTTGCATAATACTAAGAGCTAGCTGTGGGGGGAAAAATCTCTCTTTTGAGAAAGAAGGTATCTAACCCCAATTTGTTATACTCCCAACAAATTCCTAATTTGCTTATATTCTTTCATTTTGAAAATGTCACAAAAAGAGCTGATTTCCTCTTGTGGATTAATCCATTTGATATTCTTATGCATTTGCATTGCCAGCAATCGCTTCTCAGTGTCGTCTTATTTCTCACTGATGAAGCTCACTAAACATTTTATGGAAGAAAAGTTAGTTCAGAGTGAATAAGTTCTTAGAAATTGAAGCTTATTTAAAAAGGATCATAATGAAAGCTGTCAGTAAAGTAAACTGAACTGAAAGGAGATACCTTTTTCAAATGAGATATATAGCAAATAAGTGCATATATGTATGTAATTTTTTCTTTTTTATTGTATTTTATTTTTGTACAAATGATGTTTTTATACATTACTAAAATATTCTTAAGAGTAAACATAATAACCTTTTCCCCCAAAATATAAACCCTCATAAGCAATAAAGAAAAGGAAAGAGGAAAAAATTAAAATTAAAATAAAAAAATAATAATAGAGGCAGCTGGGTGGTGCAGTGGACAGAGCACTGGCCCTGGAGTCAGGAGCACCAGTGCTCAAATCCGGCCCCAGACACCCAACAATCACCCAGCTGTGTGACCTTGGGCAAGCCACCCAAACCCCATTTCCCTGCAAAAACCTAATAATAATAATAATAATAATAAAAATAAAAATGTGCTTCAGTCTGTGTTCAAACACCACCAGTTCTGTTGCGGGTGGATCACATTCTTTAGGATAAGTCCATCGCAAAAGCTACTGTTGCCATTGCTGATTGCAACTCCCTCCATTCATACTTCCCCACTGTCATATACTGTATATTCTCTCTCCTTTCACTCTGTGCCTCTTATTAAATGTGCTGTAGGGTAGCTGAGTGGTGAAGCAGGCAGATTACCATCCCTTGGAACCAAGAGGTCTTGAGCCCACATACCACCCTTAAGGTCCAGCAGCCACCCAGTCCTATGGTCCCAGACATACCATCCAATCCCAGCCCCTTGGAAGAAGTAAAAAAGAAAATGTGTTATATCTGACCACTCTCCCCCACAATCCACCCTCTCCTCTATCACTCACATCCCGCCCTCCCCCCTGTCCCTCTTCTCTCCTTCTTACTCTAGATGTCTATACCCCATTGAGTATATATATATACATATATATACATATATATATATATATATATATATATATATATATATATATATATATATATATATACAGTTTCCTCTCTGAGCCACCTCTGATGAGAGTGAAGTTTCCCTCATTCCCCCTGGCCTTCCCCTCTTCCATATCATTGCAATAGCTAATTGTAATAAAAAACTTATTGTATGAAATATCAGCCTATTTCACTTCCCTTTTTTCTTTCTCCCATTACTTTTTCCCCTTTTAGCCATGGACTCCATTTTTACAATATATTATATTTTCAAATTCAGCTCTCTCCTGTGCTTCATCTTTAAAAGCTCCTTCTACCTGTTCTATTAAATGAGAAGTTTCTTATGATTATTATCAGTATCATTTTTCTATGCAGGAATACATGTAGTTCATCATCATTAAGTCCCTCATATTTTACCCTTATCCTCCACTCTTTATGCTTCAGCTGAGTCCTATATTTGAAGATCAAACTTTCTGTTCACCTTTGGCCATTTTAACAGGAACAATTGAAATTCTCCTGGTTCATTGAAAGTCCATCTTCTTCCTTGGAAGATGTTCAGTTTTGTTGGGTAGTTGATTCTTGGTTACATTCCAAGCTCTTTTGTCTTCTGGAATATTATATTCTAAGTCCTATGAGCCTTTCATATAGCTGCTCCTAAGTCCTGTGTGATCCTGACTGCAAATCCGCGATATCTGAATTGCATCCTTCTGGATGCTGGTAATATTTTCTCTTTGAATTGGGGGGTTGTTTTTATTTTGTATCTCTTTCCAGGGGAGATTGGTGGATTCTCTCAATTTATATTTTGCCCTCTGCTTCTAGGATATCTGGGCAATTTTTGTGTAGAAATTCTTTAAAAATAATATCAAGGCCTTTCCCTGATCATAACTTTCAGGTATCCCAATAACTTTTAAATTATCTTTTTTAAGGTTATTTTTGCAAGGCAAATGGGGTTAAGTGGCTTGCCCAAGGCCACACAGCTAGGTAATTATTAAGTGTCTGAGACCAGATTTGAACCCCGGTACTCCTGACTTCAGGGGAAGTGCTTTATCCACTATGCCACCTAGCTGCCCCTAAATTATCTTTCCTGAATCTGTGTTCCATATCAGTTGTTTTTTCAATGAGATGTTTCACATTTTCTTCTAATTTTTCATTCTTTTGGTTTTGAAGTATTGTCTTGACTTCTCGTAAAGTCATTAGCTTTCTTTAGTTCCATTCTACATCTGAAGGATTTGTTTTCATCAGAGAGCTTTCTTATCTCTTTTTCCATCTGCCAAATTCTGCTTTTTAAAGAATTCTCCTCAATAACTTTTTGAACTGTTTTAGTCATTTGACCTAAGCTGGTTTTTAACATATTTTTGTCAGCATTTTTTTGGATCTCCTTGACTAAGCTGCTGACTTCTTTTTCATGTTTTTCCTGCATCTCTCTCATTTCTTTTCCCAATTTTTCTTTTATCTCCCTCACTTGATTTTCTAAGTCTTTTTTTTTTGAGCTCTGTCAAAGCCTGAGCCCAATTTCTATTTTACTTACAGTTTTTAGATGCACTTCCTCATCTTCAGATTGAGTATTTTGATCCTTCTTGGGATCATAGACAATGTGTTTCTCAATGGTGTTCCTCTTTTTTCTATTTACTCATTTCTCCAGCCTGTGCCTGGTTTTGGGGTGCTTCCTGAACTTTTGAGTATTATTGGGACACCACTCCCCCACAAAGATCTCCCTGTGTGAGGCTCTGTCTTCCCTCCTGGACTGTGAATGACCACAAGCACAACCCTCTGCCAGGCGGCTGAGGTAGGGTCAGCCCTGCTGTTCTATGGCGGTCCTAGACTGTGATCAGAAACTGAATGTGGTCACAGCACCAGATTCCTGCTCCAGCTACAGAGGACAGACCTCAGAAGTTTCTTTCCACTCCGCTAAGGAGGCTGAGCACTCAGTTGCCTGGGGGCTCCTGCTTACCAGCTCCACTTGCTTCCTTTCCTGGATCTGGGCTGCCCAAGGCCATGCTGCTCACTGAGTGCCCTGAGGGCTGGGCTTCACATGCTGGCTCTGGCAGAGGCCCTCAGCTGATCTTCCAAGTTGTGTCGGGTGCTCCCTGAGTGTAGGTCAGGAAACTGCCCTGCTGCTGCTACCGTGAGCCACAGCTCCCAGTGCCCTGGGGTTGCCTCCAGGAGGCTGAAGTTCCTTCACTCTGGCAAGCGGCCCCTCTAACTGCATGGACCCTAGCTTTTCCACTATTTTCCAGGTTACCTTGGGCTGGAGAATTGTCTCACTGGATCCCTCTGTGGGTTCTGTCTCTCGAAAATTTAGTTGGAGTCATTATTTTATGTTTTGAAATATTATAGATAAAGAGCACCTGAGAGAGGTTCTTCTCCTGTCGCCATCTTGGTTCTTCCCCCAATTTTTTCTATTGTTTGTTATAATGTTAATTATTCAGTCAGTAATCCTGATTTTTTTTAAGTCTAGGAAATTAGGGAGTTTGACATATCTAGAAAAAATAGTGAAATGTTCTACAAAAAAGTATATTCTCCAATTTCACAATAAAATTTTAAAAAACTGAGTTGGAAGGACAGAACTAATGAAATAATCAAAGGGTGATATATTTTAATTTTTTTTCAGGTTTTTTCAAGGCAAATGGGGTAAAGTGGCTTGCCCAAGGCCACACAGCTAGGTAATTATTAAGTGTCTGAGGCCGGATTTGAACTCAGGTACTCCTGACTCCAGGACCTGTGCTCTATCCACTGTACCACCTAGCTGTCCCAACATATTTTAATTTTATTAATTTGTAAGGAAATATTAGAACAGAGGCAATCTTTGATTACTTCAGAATATGGGAGGGGAATTAATAAGATAATAAGACAGCTTAGGTGGCATACTGGATAAACAGGCCATAGACCTGGACTCAGGAAGACCGGAGATCAAATTAGTCTCAGACATTTAATGGTTGTACAAGCCTCAGTTAGAACTTGTATTTGCCCCCAATTTTTTAACCCTAATTGGAACTAATAACTCCATGGAATATCTAACTCCAAGAGTTGTTGTGAAGATCAAATGAGATCACATTTATAATGTGCTTAATACATTGGCTTACACAAAATTGGCATCATATAAATGCTAGTTATATAATCAGGATGCTTTAAATACATGGAATTTGTCAATCTCTAAAATTTCTACACATTACTTCTAGTTCTTGAGACTGTGACAAAACCAAATAAGTTTACATATTTTCCACTTGATAGTACTTCAAAACCTTGAAAATTGCTATCAATTCCCTCTCAAAATTTCTCTTCTTTAAGTTAAATATTGTCAATTCTTTTTCAGTTTATCACTGTCTTTCCTAACTTGTGGCAAGCAGAAATGGATATGATATTCCAGATCTAGTATGACCAAGACAAATTCCAAAGTACATTAGTACCTCCTTTCCTAGAGCTAACACTTTCATAACGTTGTAAAGTTTGCAAAATACCTTCCTTTTATTATCTCATTTGATCCTCAAAATAACTTTTCAAGTCAGGTGCTAATATTATAAACATTTTTCAGATCAAGAAACCAAACCAGGTAGTTTTTAAGTGATTAGATTTAATTCAAGAGATAGTTCAGGAGACCTTCATTCAGAATGGTCTTCTGGACTTCAGGTTCAGAATTCTATCCCATGTTCTGGATGCTATTCTCCCTAGGGTAGAACTACATTGGGAAATGGAGACTAGCACCATTTGATCGGGTCCTTATAATGTGAGGGTACACAGAACCACAAAATCACACATAGTGTACAGCTTAATGAAACATTGGATGCCATTTAATCCAATTTTTTTTCATTTTTTAAATAAGGAAACTGAATCCCAGAGAGGCATTGTGGTATTACCAAAGTTACATAAATCATAAGGGGCCTATGCAGGATTCAAAATCAAGTCCTTTTATAGAAGCCCTTGAGAGCCAACAGGCACTTAACCTTCATTTAGGTCATGGAAGAGGTGATCGTAATGGTCTAATAGAATGATTACTGAAGCAACTGAATTGCAGATGGATTGAATGAAATAGAGAGATAAGTCAGAAAGTTTTTTTTTATAATAATTGTTCAGAAAATAAGAGAGAAGGGTCTTAATTGAGGTGATTATAGTACAAGTAGAGATCTGAAGCCTCATTCACAAAATACTCCAGAGTTATAAACAGTAAAACATTGGAAGTCATTGAATGTCTGTCTGGATTGAGGAACAGGGGAGAGACAACTGTATAAGTTTACAAACTTGAGAGACTAGGAACATTTCTTCTTCTTTAAAATAATTTTGCTAACATCCTGTATTTCGACATAACTGACATTTCACAGTATAATCCTTTCCCCTCACAGAAAGCCATTTTTTATAACAAAGATGCTGCATTACACATCAATTTTCCTTCACATCTACAAAAAGAGGGAGGTACCTTTCAACTATTTAGCCCACAATCTGGTTACTACAGTATTTAGTTTCTATTGCTTCATTTTAATTCTTTACAGGCACTATAACTGTAGTCAAGGTGTAAATACTCTTTCTGGTTCTACTTACTATATGCTTCATCAATTGACAGACATTTTCTCTGCGCTTCCATTTCATCATATTCATTTTTTCTTACAACTCAATGGTATTACATCACATTCAAGAGACATTTACTTTCTAATTCTTTACTCCTAAAAAATTGCTGCTATAAATATTTTGATTTATATAGGGCCTTTCTATTCATCACTGAACTTAGACAAAAATCTGGCTCAAGGGGTAATGGCATTTTAGTTAATTCATTGAATAATACCAAATTACATTTCAAAATTGTTAGACAAAATCAGTTTTATTAACAACCTTAGGGTTGTTTTCAATTGTGTACTGATAAATGTTTAACAACAGCTCTTTTAAAAATAGCATGCACACTCCTAGGTTTAATCTGTATTTTTAACATTTTATCCATCATTTTCTTACCAATTATCAACATGACAAATCTAGTCCTATTTTGCACTTGCTAATTTCTATAATATAAAATGATCATAATAAGTGTTTAAGAATTGACTCATAAACTAGTTCAAGATAATTATATCAAACCCCTGAAATTCATTTTTATTTTCTTTTCTATCATTATTAGTGATTTGGAGCAATGTTTTATGTACTTGTTAGTAGTTTGCAAGTCTTCTTTTGAGTACTCTTGGATCACATCCTTTGACCACTTATCTAATAGAGAATAGCTTTCTTTTTGCCTTCTGCATTTCTGTTAGTTGCTCATATAGTTTGACTATCAAACCTTATCAAAATAACTTGTACAAGATTTTTTTTCCACTTGGAAGCAATTAAATTAATATCTATTAAGCACTTACTATAAATGATTTTATTTCTAAGGGAAAATGAGGGAGTGAGTTGTTTGCTTTTCTAAATAAATCAGTTTTAAAACAGAGAGTTCATTAAATTTAAGTATAGTTTGATGGATTCAGTTCCTATGACTTGAATTGATTTCTGATAGTTCAAAACAAGTACTTTTATACTTAAATAAAATTTTCCTAATTTTAGAATATTTGCATTTATATATATATATACATATATGTATATATATATATATATGCCTAATGACCCATACAACTGAAAGATGGCACTTTAAATTAATTTGTATTTACATTAGTTTGAAGACAAATAAAGAATAAATGTGCAGTTGTGCTTACATTCAGTATAGTAATTATAGTAATTATTTCAGTCATAACCTAATGTCTTTTATAGAGTAGATTCTTTATGGGCCCAAATTATAAAGATACAATTGTAATATTCCTCAAAAATATACTAACATAGCACTATTATACAACCCTTGCTAGAGCAGAATTAGCATATTCACAGCATGTGTCTTCAGGTCTTTGAAACTGAACAGAATAAATTTGCTTTAGGTCACTGTTGGACTTGAAAGATCATATTCTCTGTGGAATCCTATGAGTAAGTAGAATTTGGCTCCGAAAAAGTCTTGAACAGAATAAAAATTTCTTTTAAAAATAAATTGGCACAAATAGCTACTTTACTGCAAGTTCATCACATTAATAGCTCAGGACCTGTTTATAAAATAAAAGGAGCAGTGAGGGCAGAAAAGAAATAATTTTAGTATAAGTGGGGAGCTGGTACTTGTAAAGTCTATATTAGGTAAAATAATCAGAGAAAATGAGCAAGTTTTCTCTTATTTCCTGTTCAAGCCTATTAACTAAAATTCCAATAAAATAAATGCAATATCCATGGTTCCTCATGTTTTTTGGGAATATGAACTAATTTGCCTAATTGATTTGGAAGAATTCTTTGACACTGACTTGCTTAAGATAGACTATGCCTCTTGTGGTTTTTAAAAAGACAATTATTAGAAAATATGATGTCCAAAAGGGAATGGAGATAGAGACACACATACTTAGGGAAAAGAAACAGCTTCAAACTGAATGATCTTTTGGAAACAAAGAGTATTGGATTAATGAGAGAATTAGTCCTGACCATTGAGAGTTTAACAATGGAGATAAGGAAATTTAGAGTCAGGTTAAACAATCTGAGCAGTCCTTGAACTCAGGGAAAGAGCAATTTGAGGATACTACAAGGAAAGAAAGTATTCTATAACCTCTTATAATTGAATATTGAGTTGAGTTATGTTTCCCATGTAGCTACCTAATTGCCAATAGGTGAATAGAATCTTAGAAAATTATTATATGATAGACATCTGGATAAAATTGAATTGTGATAGAAAGGAATATACCTTTCTCTCTGCAGTACATGGCACCTATACTAAAACTGACCATGTATTAAGGCATAAAAACCTTAAAATCAAATGCAGAAAGGCAGAAATATTAAATGAATGCTTTTTTGATCATGATGAAATAAAAATTCCATGTGATAAAGGGCCATGGAAAGATGATTTCCCAAAAGTAAATTGGAAAATCATTATTTTAATTAAATTTTAATGAGTAGACCAAACAACAAAATCATAGAAATAATCAACAGTTTTATCCAAGACAATGACAGCAATGAGAAGTCATATAAAAATTTATGGAATACAGACAAAGAAGTTTTTTGGGAGAAATTTTATATCTCTAAATTCTTATATCAATAAAATAAAGAGGAGATCAATGACTTAGGCATGCAACTAAAAACAACTAGAGAAAGAACAAATTAAAAATCTTCAATTAAAAGTCAAGTTGGAAATTCTGAAAATCAAAGAGAAATTAATAAAATAGAAAGTAAAAAATATTGATCTAATGAATAAAACTATGATTTGGTTTTATTTTTAAAAAACAATAAAATAGACTTTTAGTTAATCTGATTTTTTTGTGGATACTAGTATTGCACTGGTGCTTTTATGTTTTTATTTTTATTTTTGATCTTTTTAAATATATAGATGTTTTATTTGCTTTCTAATTATATAAAATAGTATTTTGTAAGGTTCTGAATTTTACAATTTCCCCCCTCCCTCTCTTCCCTCCCCTCCCCACCCCACAGAAGGCAATCAGATAATCTTTACATTGTTTCCAAGATATGCATTGGTCAAAATTGAATGTGTTGAGAGAAAAAAACATAAATCATATCCTTGTCGAGTCCCAATTCCTGGACTCCCTCAATCTTTCCCAGACAAGCTTTGGAGGGGTGGAAGGCAAGGATTACAAAGGAGACAAGTACTTCATCAGGATCTCCAAGTGCTCCATCTATTCACCAAAGCAACAATGCCTAAATACCTTTCCAGTCTAATCTACTCCCACTCTCCTGGTACTTAGCCAAATAAACTTCTGATGCTCAAAGGCACCAGGTGATAATAATTTACATTATTCCCAATACACAACGGTTCCCAACATATCCTTGAGGAAGAAATAAAATATTAGAGATAGCAAAATTATGTAGTACATAAGACAGCTTTTATAAAAATTGAAGATAATAATCTTTGGTCTTATTCCACAGTTCTTTCTCAAGTCCATTAATGTTGATTATCACCCTGGTGTTGCTGTTGGAGTATATAATGTTCTTCTGGTTCTGCTCATCTCACTCAGCATCACTTCATGCAAGTTTTTCCAAGCTTCTCTGAAATCACATCCTTTTTTCTTTCTAATAGAACAATAGTGTTTCATCACATACATATACCACAGTTTGTTTGGCCATTCCCCAATTGATGGACATCCTCTTGATTTCCAGTTCTTTGCCACTACAAACAGAGCTGCTATGAATATTTTTGCATAAGTGATGTTTTTACCCTTTTTCATGATCTCTTCAGGATACAGACACAGTAGTGATATTGATGGATCAAAGGGTAAACACATTTTTATTGCCCTTTGGAGGTAATTCCAAATTGCTTTCCAGGAAGATTGGATCATTTCACACCTCCACAAACAATGCTTTAGTGTCCTGGATTTCCCACATCCCTTCCAATATTGGTCATTATCCTCTCTGGTCCTATTGGCCAATCTGAGAGGTGTGAGGTGGTACCTCAGAGATGCTTTAATTTGCATTTCTCTAATCAGTAATGATTTAGAGTAATTTTTCATATGACTTTAGATAGCTTTGATTTCCTTGTCTGCAAATTGCCTTTGCATATCCTTTGATCATGTGTTAATTTAAAAAAGAAAGATAAAACCAAATTATCAGTATCACAAAATGAAAAGGTGAAGGAACCACCAATGAGTAGGAAATTAAAGTGATAATTCATAACTAATTTCCCTAGTATATGTCAATATATTTGATAATCTGAGTGATGAATTTTTAAAAAATTCTAATCTATCCAGAGTAATAGAAGAGGAAATAAAATACTTAAATAATCCCATTTCAGAAAAGGAAATTGAAGAAACTATGAATCAACTCCTCAAAGAAAATATCCCCAGAATATTTGTGACTTTTGCCCAAGATGGCAGAGAGAGAAAGAGAAGTCAGGCAGAGAGAAGTCAATTTTAAGCTCTCCTGGCTTTCCTTCAGAACCAACATGAATCAAGTCTCTTAATAGATTTTGTAATGACAGAACCCACAAAAGAAGAGAGGGGAACATCTTCCAGCAAGGTCTGTCACAGGGGAGTGTGTATGTACGCAGGGAAGAAAGTAGAGACTCAGTGCAGGGACTGGAGCTTGAGGTCAGGGACTAACCTGAAAACTGCAGCCATGGGAACAAAAGCCTTTGTGTTGTATATGGTGGGAAGACTGAGAGCTCTAGCACAACTGCTCAGCACACCCAGTCTGGCAGCAGATCTGGATGACCCAATACACAAGGTCCAAAGTGTTTCCAGAGGAGCCCTCAGCATTCCTATAGGAGGGTCTGGTTCTCCAGTTCAAATACAGGAAACAGGCTCAGGTGTTTGCACCTTTCCATAGAACCCAGATGTGGGTGATCCACTTCCCCAATACGGACTATCTACAGAGACCCCTCAGGTGTTTCCAGTTCTGACAGCCTAGCCAGTGCCTGAGAGGTGTGAGATAGCTCCAAACCAGCCCTAGGCCTAGCAAATGGGCCCCTGAAACCTCAACAGACAATCAAGAGAATGTTTCTGGCATCCCTTAAAATGTTAGTTCCACTGAGTATCCCCCTGAAGTTCCAAACCCCAGTAAGTGAGACCTCTAGGGTTCTCAACACCAATGATCTACAAAAAAGCCCCTCCCCCAACATAAGACCCTTGGGAACACTAACATCCCGAAATGAAAAAAAGACCAGCATAAATCAGGTTCTATTGAACGTTGGACATAAGGATACTACCTCACAAAAGTAGGGCAGAAGGGACACTATATGTGAAGCTACAGAGGAGAAAATGAACTGATCCCCAGTCCAGAAAGTTTTCTTAGAAGAGATCAGAAAGGAGCCTAAAAATCAAATGGAAAAAATTTGATAAAGAAATACAAGAAACAATTAACATCTTACAACAGAAAATGACAAAGAACACAAATCCTTTAAAAATACAACTGACAAATGCAGAAAGAAAATAATTCCTTCCAAAACACAATTGGGCAAATGGAAAAAAATTGGTAACTCCTTTAAAAATAGAAATGACCAATGCGAAAGGAAATACAAAAGCTAAATAGAGAAAATTCCCTATAAAAATAGATTGGGATCTGTGGAAGCTATTGATTTCATGAGACACCAAAAATCTGTTAAACAAAATCAAAAAATGAAAAAAATAGAAGAAAATGTAAAATACCTCATTGGTAAAACAACTGACGCAGAAAATAGATCCAGAAGAGATAATTTAAGGGTCATAGAACTACTTGAAAACTTTGATAAAAAAAAAGAGCCTAGATTTCATTCCTCACAATATAGTTAAGGAGAATTGACCTGATATTCTGAAATCAGAGTGCAAAATAGTCATTGAAAGAATCCATAGGGGCAGCTAGGTGGCACAGTGGATAAAGCACTGGCCCTGGAGTGAGGAGTACCTGGGTTCAAATCTGTTCTTAGACACTTAATAATTACCTAGCTGTGTGGCCTTGGGCAAGCTACCTAACCCCATTTGCCTTGCAAAAACAAAAATAAAAGAATCCATCAATCTCCCCCTGAAAGGTATCCCAAAATGAAAACACCAAGGAGTATTGTCAGATCAAGGAGAAAATTCTGCAAACACTAAGAAAGAAGCAATTCAAATACTGAGCCAAAATCAGGATTATATAGAACCTGACTGCATCAACATTAAGGGATTGAAGTGTCTGGAATATGACATTTCAGAGAGTATGGGAGTTTGAAATACAATGAAGTATAAACTATCCAACAAAACTGAGCCTTCTCTTTCAGGGGAAAAAAAATGGAGATTTAATGAAAAAGGTAAGTTTAAGACCAGCGCTGAAGAGAAAATTTGATCTTCAAATAGGAGATTTCAAGAAATACATGAAAAGGTAAACAGAGGGAAAAGGAAAAAAAAAACTGCTATCCAATAAAATTAAACTGGTTACATCCCCACCTTGCAGAAAGATTCTAGTTACTCTTGAGAATTGTTATTCTTTTAGAGGGAATATACATAGGCTGAAGGTATGGACATTCATGCTATGTCCATGACTTTGATGGAATAATTAGAAATTAAATAACCTAATTTTAAAGACTGAGTGGATCAAACAACAAATCACAGAAATAATTATTTCATCCATGACAATGATAATGATGATATCACATTTTTAGTCAAAGAAGTCATTAGGGGAAATATTATATCTCTAAGTGTTTACATGAATAAAATTGAGAAAGATCAGTTAACCAAGCATGCAATTAAAAAGTCATAAAAAGAAGAAATTCAAAAATTCTCAATTAAATACCAAATTAGAAAATTCTGAAATTAAAGAAATCAAAAGCAAGAAAAGTATTGAACTAATAAATAAAACCAAGGGTTGGTTTTATGGGGAAAAATAAAATTGATAAACCTTTGGTTAATTTGAACAAAAAAAGAGTAAAGCCAAATTACTAGTATCATAAATGAAAAAGGTAAATTCACCATCAATGAGAAGGAAATTAAAGCAATAAACCAGAGCTAATTTGTCCAACTGGCCAGTTTTGGCCAACTGATAATCTAAGTGAAACAGATGAATATTTACAAAAATGTAAATTGCTCAGGTTAAAAGAAATAATTAAATAAATAAATGAATATAACTCAATCTCAGAGAAAAATAGAAGAAGCCATCAATGAACTCACTAAGAAAAAAGAAGAATCAGCGCCAGATGGATTCCCAAGGGAATTCTATGAAACATTCAAGGAACAATTAGCTCCAATTCTATATAAACTAATTTGAAAAAGAAGTGATGGAGGTGGTCTACCAAATTCCTTCTATGACACCAATATGGGGTTGATACCTAACTAGGAAGAGTCAAAACAGAGAAAGAAAACTGCAAGTCAATTTTCCCACTGAATATGGATGTAAAAATATTTAATAGCACATTAGCAAAGTTATTACAGCTAGTTATCACTAGAATAATATGCTTTGAACAAACAGGATTTATACCAGGAATTCAATGGTGGTTCAATATTACAAAAACTATCAGCATAATTGACCATATCAATAACAAACCTAACAGAAATTACATGATTTTTCAAAAGCTTTTGACCTAATATAGCACTGATTCTTACTAAAAGTACTAGAAAGCATGAAAATAAATGGAATGTTCCTTAAAATAATAAACAGTACTAGCTAAAACTATCAACAAGAATTATATGTAATGGGGATAAGCTAAAAGCATTCCCAATAAGATCGGGGTGAAACCGTTCTCACTACTATTATCCAATATTGTATTAGAAATGTTTGCTTTAGCAATAAGAGAAGAAAAATTTTGATGGAATCAGAATCAGTATTAAAGAAATCATATGACTATAGATAGCTTTGGTTTCTTCATCTGCAAATAGCTGTTCCATATCTTTTACTCATTTATTAATAACCCATAAATTAGTAAATGGATGAATGTTGAAAAACTACCATAGAATGTAATTGGAAAAATAAAATATAAATTTCAATTAATAATAAGTAAAAAATGAAAAGAAAATAGAATGTTCATAATAAGAAAGGGGTGGGAAGAAGACTGACATGTACAAACATGTACAAAATTTATAGCATCTCTTAGTAACAGCAAAGATTTGGAAATTGAGGGGATGTCCATCAATTGGGGACTAGCTGAAAAAGTTATGATATATAAATGTGATAGATTACTATTGTTCTGTAGGAAATCATTAGCTACCGAACTTTAGAAAAACCTGGAAAAATGAACAGGAACTGATGATGAGTGAAGTGAGCAGAACCAGAAGAATAGAACATTACACACATTGTCAAAAGCATTATGATATGATCAACTGTGATGGACACAGCTCCTCTTAGAAGTTCAGTGATCAAGGACAATCTTGAGAGACATATTATGGAAAATGTTAGCCATATCTAGAGGAAAAAATACAATGGTTTCTGAATGCAGAGCAAAGCATATTAACCTCACTTTTTAAATTTCTTTTATTATTTTCTTTTTTATCATGATTTTCCCCATAGTTCTAATTTCTCATTCTCAACATGGCTAATATGAAAATATGTTAAATATGATTGTACATATATAATCATTATAAAATATTTAGATACCATGAAAAAGGAGGAAGGAAGGGAAGATGATAGAAAAATTCAGAACTAAAAATTTACAAAAGGATGAATATAGAAACTTCACTTGCATATAATTGGAAAAAATAAAATTTTTAAAAATAGCTGCTTTAGGAAGACTGAGGCAGAAGGAAAAATGAGACATAAAAATAGGAGGTTGTGGCTAAAAATAAAAATAAAAATAAAAAAATAAATAAAAAAAATCAAAGTTCTACCAAGGAGGTCGAATATTTATGAGTTTATATATTTAGAATTATATGGGACCTTAAAAATAATTTCATCCAAATAAGATATTTGACATGAAACAAGTGAGGCTCAGAGAAACTGTGATTTGCCCTATCACACAAATATTAATGGCAAAGCTGGGAATCAAACCAATCTGACTTCAGATTCAGCCCTTTTCCCCTTGTACAACAATGCTTCTAGGGTAATGAGCTTTGTACTGGAAATTTAGAGATCAGATTCTAAGGACTACTAGGATACTGACTGATGTGAAAGTGGATAAGTTATTTGCTTTCTCTAGGCTAAATATCTTGTATCTGTAAAATTAGGGAATTGGAATAAATGAGCTCTAAGAAACTTCCCAGTTCTAACATTCTGCAGTTTAATGTGATTTTATAGCAATTAACTAGGAAATCTATGGTTCAAGTAATTATACTATAATAATTTATTTTGGAGACTGAACAATTGCAGATATGAGAATGAATCAGTTTTTTTAAGTTCTCCTGATTTAGAAAACTAGCATTGCAGTTTTTCAGTCATGATAATTTAATCCAGTATTATTGATCATCATCCAAAGAACTCTTCAGATAAATAGGGATAGAGAATTAAAATAATTCCTTCTACCCAAATGTTTGCCGAACTTGGTGTGAATAATTCAGTTCTGGGAATGTGATTCAGAAGGCATTGAAAGCTACTGATAAATATATATTTTTTTATATTTTAAAAATTATGTTGTCTATAATTTATTTACTCTCTGCTTACTACTTAAGCCCATCTTCTCCTAGACATTCAGAAGTCTGCACTGTCAGTTGCCTCTCAGTGACTAGATTTGAGTTTAGAAGATGCTATGCTATAATATTGTAACATCCTTATCTGGAATTGACAGTATGCATAACTCACTGTTATCTCTTTTAGGAGTTGTATTAGCATCCTAGGGGGGAAGAATATATAAAGCTTTCCTTGTTTACCATTAAAACTGTCAATCATTTCTCTGTAATCATTTTTAGCTTTTCAGAACTGCTTGACAAGTGAGCAGTAATTCCACTGGTTTTCTAATGAAGGCATTTTGTATTAAGTTTGTAATATATTGTGTACTCATCTCAGCTATTATCCTAAAAAGAAGTTTTGTTAAAAAAAAATCTATAGATTACTGAAGGGCAATACTCTTGCCAGTGTTTGATTTTCCAAAGATGGATTGACAATCAGATCAGATCCAGCTTCTAATGTGGGAGCCGACAGAGATGAACAAAGCTGTTCTAGCAGGCTAGAGAGAGGAGAGCCAGGAATTTCAAAGTGAGGAAAATATTTGCAAGCAGAAGTTTACCTTCCTGAGAAGGAGAGCTTGACTTATTGAGGTTAAGGTAGGGCTTATATACATGAAAATTATAAAGGGGTTGGAAGAAGATACAATCATTGCTAGGTCTTGAGCAAACTTGGAAATAGCAGGTCCATAGACAATGCAGCCATTTCTGGGTCCAGCAAGAATAGTTTCCAAGTTGATTGTGTCAAGTGTAAACTGTCAATGAGCCTTTTGATAGCAAGGTACAACTGATAAACCAGTGCTAACCAGGGTTAGCACTGAAGGAACAAAAGGTGCAGTACCCGGTTAAGTTAATTTAGCAGTTAGGAGAGAAAAAGGGAGTGTGAGCATGACAGGAGATTTGAGTGATTGCTTTCTGCTGCAACCTGTTGATTGTTCTGGCTCTTTAGGTCCCTAGGAAACAGTGAGAATACCTGGCTTTGGTAAAAGCAATTCAGTTTGCCAGAGAGTGAGATTATCACAGGGCTGAGAACAAAGGGCCTTAGTTTTGGAAATACAAACCAAATAGATAATATGCTCACTGTTCCTCAATCTTGTCAGAACTTAAAGTTAGATCTTTGTTTCTTTGTTTCTTTCATTCTTCTTTCTTTGCTTCCTTGCTTGTTATGTTATAGTTAGTGCTAAAACTTTGAGTAAGAAAACCCTACAAGTGCTTTGGTCAAGTCACTTTTATAAAACAGGGATAATATACTTGAATTCCCATTCTCATAAGGTCATTATGAGGCTTAAATGAGACACTTAACTGCTTTTATTCAAATCAAGATATTTATATAGCAACACCTTACTAATCTATTTTGGAGAAGCAGCTAAAGCTGTGATTTCAACCATACAGGGAATTCCTTCTGTGAAAGAAACTCCCACAACCAATCTGAATCTTGTATATAATTTGTAGCCTGAGAAAAATCTAGGACATGAATGTCCAACTTTAACTCTTCTGGACCCCATTGCCCAACAAAAACTTGTCAAATAGAATTTAATCTTTATGATTGCAATGTAAACTATATTAGCCAATGAGTATAATTATAAAATGCCACATAACCGAAGTTTGATGGCCACATATAGCTTGCCAGAGATAATTTGGATACAGTCTATTGAGAGTCACTGTGTATCAGTCTTCCAGTCAGATAAATTGAATTTAATCTCTGACATCTATTATTAAGAGAACTGCTTTTCTGAAACTGACTATATAAATATTATAAATATATGTTCATATTTTATATATATCCATCAATATGTAGATATCTATATATGTATGTGTGTGGTAATGTTAAGAGAACTATGTTCAATAATTAATCTGTTCCCTCTGCACTGACCTTATACCTTACATTAACCCTTATCCCTAAGTCTCCCCACCCCCACCCCCACATACTATTCTATCATCCAAGCTTCCATATTTCAGATTACTGAGATGAGGTCATTAAAATTTTTAGTAAAGTACCTTGCCCTTCCAAGTCAAAGACTTGGTAAATGCCTGCCCCCAGGCAAAAGACAAGCCTCTATCAACAAAACAATGGACCCCCGCCCAAGCCCAAAAGAATTAGACTTTGAGCTACCATCCCTCATCAATATATCCCTAATTACCTTATCTTCCTGCCTTTTAAAAGCTTACCTCTCCTCAGTGGAGCTTCTCCTCTTCCTTTGGGAGGTCAGTGTTCTTTGGGAGCAAATTCCCCAAATAACCTCTCAGGCCTCTATAACCTTCTCTATTGCTTATCCCTGATTGCTTGTCTTCCTTTGGGAAACTAGCTCACTCATGGAGAATGTCAACCCCTAAATAAATTCTTCTTCCCCTGTACCTTTTCTTACTACTCATTCACTGATGGCTCCTCTTCCTTTGGGAAGTCAATCCTTTTTTGGGGGACTTGTTTCCCAAATAAACTCTCAAGTTCCTATACCTTTCCTTACTTTATACCTTATCCTCTTACCTTACCTTTTTCTTATCTCTCTTGATGGTTGCCATTACTGATGTTGCAGTTGCTAATCTTTTCCCTTAGCTTCTGCTAGCCAAAACAATACCTAAATAATTTTTTTGTCCATAAATTCTTCTGGGTCAGTGGATCTTTTAAGTGAATTCTTTCACATTTCAACAAATCTCTGAAACTTTTGACTGTATATATTTTTTGCAACATATTTTATTTTAAAATCTGAATCTTTTGTTTTCAAATAATATAGTCATTAGAACTAATCTCAAAATGCATTAAGTAGTAGAAATCATTAGGAAAGTAGTCCCCTAATTTTTTTGATCAAATGACTTTATCAATAATAAAAAATTGTTTTAATACATGTATTTATTTATAAATTATATATATATACTGCTATATCAATATTTTTATGTAACAACTTTTCCACTGATAGAATTTTTTTAAAATGAGGTAAGAATGATAGAATATTTGATTCTTTACCAAATAGAAGAATGGCATGGACAGGTCTTCACTGGGATGAACAAATTTTGAAGCTACATGAAAGTGTGATGAGAGAGAAGAGACTCTTGAGGTTGAGAGACCAATTAGAAGGGATTTGAAAAGTCCAGTCAAGAGATATCACAAGCCTAAAGTGGACTGGTAGGTGTCTGTATCAAAGAAGAGAAAAGGATGAAATGAGATGTTGTAGAGACAAATGATAAGATGTAGCAGCTAATTAGATATCTGTGTTGAGACAAAATAAAGACTGAATAAAACCCAGTTTTCAAACTTAGAAGTATAAAAGGATGGTGGTACCAGGAGCAGGAAAAAAGAGTTTATAAGGTGTATTTGTAGAAAATTAATATGAGTTCAGTTTTGGTTATATTAAATTTTTTTGTTTGTTTTTAGATTTTTGCAAGGCTTTGGGGTTAAGGGACTTGCCCAAGGCCACACAGCTAGGTAATTATTATGTGTCTGAGGCTGGATTTGAACTCAGGTACTCCTGACTCCAGGGCCACTGCTCTATCCACTGCACCACCTAACCACCTCTATATTAAATTTGAGATGCCTATAAAAGATCCAGTTCCAGATGTCCTAAAGAGAGTGATGTAAGACTGAAGTTTTTTTTTTTTCATAAAAGGCACTATTAGAAATGAAGCTATATTATTACTAAACATGTATGCTCCTAGTGGAATAGCTTCCATATTCCTAGAGGAAAAGTTGAGTGAATTACAGGGAGAAATAGGTAGCAAAATTTTAATAATGGGAGACCTCAACCTGCCTCTCTCAGAACTAGATAAATCTAACAACAAAATAAACAAGAAGGAAGTTAAGAAAGTGAATGAAATCTTTAAAATCTTTCATATGATAGACCTCTGGAGAAAAAAAATGGAGACAGAAAAGACTATACCTTTTTCTCAGCAATACATAGCACCTTCACCAAAATTGAACATGTGCTAGGGCAAAAAAACCTTAAAATCAAATATAGAAAGGCAGAAATAATAAAGTCACACTTCTCAGATCATAATGCAATAAAAATTATATGTAATGAAGAATCAGGGAGAGATAAACCAAGAACTAATTGGAAATTAAATAACTTTATCTTAAATAATGGGTGGTTCAAACAGCAAATAATTGAAATAATCCATAATTATATCCAAGAAAATGATAATAATGAGACACCATTCCAAAATTTATAAAATGCAGCCAGGGCAGTTTTGAGGGTAAACTATATTTCTAACTGCCCATATGAATGAAATGGAGAAAGAGGAGATCAATGATTTGGGTATGCAACTAAAAAAGCTAGAAAAAGAGAAAATTAAACTGGATTATCAAACTAGAAATTCTGAAAATCAAGGGAGAGATTAATAAAATAGTAAGGAAAAAATTGTTCTCATAAATAAATCTAAGAGTTGGTTTTATGGAAAAAGCCAATAAAATAGACAAACCTCTGTTTAATCTGAGTTTAAAAAAGAGAGAAGATAACCAAATAACCAGTATAAAAAATGAAAAGGGTGTCTAACCACCAATGAGGAGGAAATTAAAGAGAGAATTAGGAGCTCCTTTGCCAAACTGTATGTCAATAAATTGGGCAACTTGAGTGAAATGAATGAATATTTACAAAAATGCAAACTGCCTAGATTTACAGAAAAGGAAATAAATTACTTAAATAATCTCATTTCAAAAAAAAGAAATAGAAGAAACCATCAATAAACTCCCTAAGAAAAAGTCTCCAGGTCCAGATAGATTTACAAGTGAATTCTACCAAACATTTAAGGACCAATTAATTCCAATTCTACATAAACTATTTTTAGAAAATAGGAGAAGAAGGAGTTCTACCAAACCCCTTTTATGACACCAACATGGTGCTGATACCTAAATCAGGACGAACCAAAACAGACAAAGGAAATTATAGACTAATCTCCCTAAGGAATATTGATGCAAAAATATTAAATAAAATTTTAGTAATGAGACTACAGCAAGTTATTACCAGGAAAATACACCATGATCAGGCTGTATTTATACCAGGCAGGCAGGGTTGGTTCAACATTAGGAAAACACTCAACATAATTAATTATATCAACAGTAAAACCAACAAAACCCATATGATCATCTCAATAGATGCTGAAAAAGTTTTTGATAAAATATAGCATCCATTCCTATGAGAAATACTAGAAAGTTTAGGAATAAATGGAGTTTTCCTTAAAATAATAAATAGTATCTATCTAAAACCATCAACAAATATTATATTTAATTGGAATAAACTCAGAGCATTTCCTATAAATTCAGAGGTGAAATAAGGATGCCTACTAACACCATTACTATTCAATATTGTATTAGAAACACTAGTGGTACCAATAAGAGAAGAAAAAGAAATTGAAGGAATCAGAATAAGCAATGAGGAAGAAAAGCTTCTACTCTTTGCAGATATGATGGTATACCTAGAGACCCCAAGAAAATCATCTAAAAAACTCCTTGAATTGTTTCAAATAATAAATTCATCAAAGTAGCAATTTATAAAAATAAACTCGCATAAATCATCAGCATTTTGATATATGAACAACAAAGCCCAAGAACAAGAGATAGAATGAGAAATTCCATTTAAAGTAACTGTATATAACATTAAATATTTGGGAATCTACTTCTCAAGACACACCCAGAAATTGTATGAATGCAATTATAAAGCTCACCTCACCCAAATAAAGTCAGTTATAAATAATTAGAAAAATGTCAAATGCTCATGGTTAGGTCAAACTAATATAATAAAAATGTCAATTCTATCCAAACTAAATTACTTATTCAGTGCCATCCCAATCAAACTACCAAATAACTACTTTGCAGAGCTAGAAAAAATACTAACAATATTCATCTGGAGTAACAAAGGGGCAAGAATAGCAAGGAAACTGATGGAAAAAAAAATGTAAAGGAAGATGACCTTAGCTCTACCAGATCTAAAACTGTACTATAAAGGGTCAGTCATCAAAGCTGCCTGGTATTGGTTAAGAAATAGAATAATGTAAAAATATTCATAACAGCCCTTTTGTGGTGGCAAAGAATTGGAAATCAAGTAAATGTCCTTCAATTGGGGAATGGCTTAACAAACTGTGATATATGTATGTGATGGAACACTATTGTTCTATTAGAAACTAGGAGGGATAGGAATTCAGGGAAGACTGGAGGGATTTGCATAAATGGATACTGAGTAAGATGAACAGAACCAGAAAAACACTGTACACCCTAACAACAACATGGGGGTGATGATCAACCTTCTTGGACTTGCTCATTCCATCAGTGCAACAATCAGGGACAATTTGGGACTATCTGTGATGGAAAATACCATCTGTATCCAGGGAAAGAATTGTGGAGTTTGAACAAAGATCAAGGACTATTACCTTTAACTTAGGGGGGAAAAAACCTGATATCTTATGTAATCTTGCTATCTTTTATACTTTATTTTTCTTCCTTACAGATATGATTTCTGTCTCCTCACATTCAATTTGGATCAATGTATACCATGGAAACAATGTAAAGACTGGCAAATTGCTTTCTGTGTGTGTGGGTGGCGGGGAGGGAAGCAAGATTATGGGAAAAATTGTAAAACTCAAAATAAATAAAATCTTTAAAAGAAAAAAAGGAAATAGAGTAATAGATCAGTGGATAAGGATAGGTTCAAAAGAAAACATAGTAAACAACTGCAACAATCTACTTTTTGACAAACCCAAAGACATCAGCCTTTGGGATAAGTACTCACTATTTGACAAAAATTGTTGGGAAAACTGGAAAGCAGTATGGCAAAAACTAGGCATAGATCCACATCTTTTACACTTTATACCAAAATAAGGTCAAAATGGCTACAGGATTTAGACCTAAAGAGTGATACCAAAAAAAATATTATGTCTATCTGTTCTCTGGAATAGGGATAAATTTATGACCCAACAAGAATTAGAGCACATTATAAACTGCAAAATGAATGATTCTGACTATATTAAATTCAAAAGTTTTTGTATTAATAAAATCAATGCTGCCAAAATTAGAAGAAAAGTGGAAAGCTGGGAAACAGTCTTCACAGACAAGAGTTCTTATAAAGTTCTCATTTCTAAAAATATATAAGAGAATTGCATCAAATTCATAAGGTCACTAGTCATTCCCCAACTGATAAATGATCAAAGGATATGAATAGACAGTTTTCAAATAAAGAAATTAAATATATATATATATATATATATATATATATATATATATATATATATATATATGAAAAAAGTGCTCCAAATCACTATTGATTAGAGAAATGCAAATTAAAGCAGCAATGAGGTATCATCATCCAAATCCCTCCAAGCTTCCCTGAATTCCTATCTCTCCTGGTTTCTAATAGAACAATAGTATTCCATCACATACCTATACCACAGTTTGTTAAACCATTCCCCAGCTGAAGGACATTTACTTGTTTTCCAATCCTTTGCCACCACAAACAAGACTGTTATGAATATTTTTGCATTACTGTTTCTTAACCTGTACCAGGCAGTTTTGATGACTAACCCTTTATAGCATAGTTTCAGATCTGGTAGAGCTAGGCAACCTTCCTTTATATTAGATTAGCTATTAGATTAATCCAGATGAGAAAAAGGGAAGATGATCAATGTTGGAGGGGTTGTGGGAGGAGTGGGACATTGAGGCATTGCTGGTGGAGTTGTGAATATATATCCAACCTTTCTGGTGAGCAATATGTAACTATGCCCAAAGAGCAATAAAACTGTTCATACCCTTTGACCCAGCAACTACAATTCTAGGACTATATCCAGAAGAAATTGTAAAAAATGGAAAAAGTCCTCCATGTTCCAAAATATTCATAGCAGCCTTTTTTGTAGTGGCAAAGAATTGGAAATTGAGAGGATGCCCATCAGTTGGGGAATGTCTAAACAAATTATGGTACGTGAATACTATGGAATATTATTGTTCTATAAGAAACAATAAATGGTCGGACTCTAGAGAAGCATGGAATGACTTATGGGATCTGATGCTGAGTGAAGGGAGTAGAACCAAGAGAACAATTTACACATCAACAATATGAAGTAAACAACCTTGATGGAAGCAACCCCTCTCTACGGTCCAGAGAGCTAGGACAACTATATTTGACAGATTATGGACTATATTATCCCCAACCTGAGGAACAAAAACAAAACAAAATACACAGCAAAAACACCCCTACTGAATCTGTTGAACACTTTATAAAAATTATCTCTTATGTATCTCTTTCCCTTAATCCTAATTCCTCAGCCAAAAACTACTAATTCATAAAGATGTTTACAAAATATGTATTATAAAATGCTAACCTGACAGTTCCTGAGGGAAAGGGGGAGGGAAGGGAGGGTGGAGGGAAACTTTGTAACTTGGATAAAAATAAATTTAAAAAAAAGACTGGATTTGAGAAGAGAGACTAGGTTGACTATATGAAACTGTGAAGCATCTGATTTGAAATGATAGTTAACCCATAAAAGCCTATAATATGAAGTGAAAGAAAGTATGGAGGAGAGAAAACTAGGTGAAAAAAAGAGTGATCAAAGCTATAGGAGAAAAGCCAAGCAAAATCCATGTCACAGAGACAGAAAGAATAAAAATATTCAACAGTTACAAAATGTTATAGAGAGGTAAAGAAGGATGAATATTTAGGAAATAACATTAGAATAAGTATATAGGAGATTAGTAATGAGGAAAGAAACAATAATCAGAGGTTGAGAAGATGGTTGTGGATTAAATGGATCATGGTTGCAGTTAGGGAAGAGAAGCTCATAAATATTCTCACTAGCAAGCAACTCAGGCTTGACTGAACAGTAATATATTCTGCTTACCTAGGCTGCATAGATCCATATATCCTACATATTTCAACCTCCTCTCTCTTAAGTAATTTAAATAAAGTACATAAATAGGTAAAGAACCAAAGTCACTGTATAAGCTTCTGCCATTGTATTCCCTGCTGCTCATTGGTATTTAATAAAGAGGTCTAAATGCAGGGATTTCCTGTAAGTATAATTCCATAATAAATCTTGAATTGATCATATTGACTTTGTGTTCCTCTTTTCTTGACATTTATGCATCACAAGCAGATGCAGCAAGAAAATTCAGTATCCTTGTCCTCAACAATAATAGAAGAACCTGGGGAGATTGGAAGGATGGTGAAACACTTGGCAAAAATAGAAAAAAGTGGAAGAGGTGTCAGTTTGAAAGTAATAATGTAATAATATATTATCCTTGTCTACTTATCATGTGTTACTCATTCCTATAAAAAGAATAGAGCTTTTCTGTGAGGAGATAGGGTGGGAATATTTCTTGCCACTATCCTGGAACACAGAACTTGCCTTTTAGGGGTTGACTGTGAAATTTGAAGTAAGGAGGTTGTAGGAAAATTATGATTTTCATTTTGATCATTAGATGTGTAATGAATTTACTAATGATTTTGTTTCTAGAGATGCATTTTTCCCAACAGATTCTGGTTTGGAAGTCAGACTTGAGATAATTAATCAACATGTACAATGTTTATATTCTTCCACTATATTGTGCCGGCTTGTATTAAGTGAAGTGAATGGAAATATATATATATTTACACACACACATACACGCTCATATATACTTGTTTCCCATCACAGACTTTCATTCTGCCAGTCAAGCACCCCAAGATTTGATAAGAATTTTTCCCCAAGAACTGCTATGTCTGTATTGTATTGTACTTATGGGCTTCTGTGAAAAACCATTTAAGTCTTGGGAATGATTGTGTTATGATCTATCTACCCTCCCTCTTGCCACTTGTGATTTATGGATATAATCTTTGCAAGGTAGGAATTCTTGGGTGTGGAGAGTTCCTGTATTCTTCACTATGAAATTAATTAAACTGATACTTGACAATCTCAGGTCAAAGACTTGCTCAGTAAAATTCTGCTAACAAGGGCAGTGGATGGAAATGCTATTTGAGGGAAGGGCATAAATTGTGGGGATGCTGAAAATGTGGTAAAAATTTCATTTGCCTTTGCTGCTTTGGGTACCTGGGTTACATTAGGATATAATTGCCCTGAGCAGTCTATAACAAGGTAGGCATTAGAGAGTCATTTGGGAGAAGGGATAGAAAATGAAAACATAAGAAGGAATGATGAAATGTTAGAGGCAAGGTTCTAGAGCAAGAGGAAATGCAGGCTAATTTAAATTTATGCCCTTTCTTGTGTAACTGCCTTTTATGTGTCGTTCTTCTCCATTTAAAAAAGTAAGCAGAGATTGTCTTTTTTTCTCCCTTAGTATCCCCAATACTTAATACAGTACTTGGACATAAGTACTTTTTTTGCTTTTCAATCCTTTCAGTTTTCTCACTCATTTTGAACCCATTTGGGGTTTTATTGGCAAATATACTGAAGTAGCTTATTACTTCCTTGACTAGTTCATTTTACAAATGAGAAACTGATGTAAACAGGGTTAAATGACTTGCCTAAGGTCACAGAACTAGTCAGTGTCTGAGGTCATATTTGAACTCAGGAATATGAAACTTCCTAATTGCAGGCAGAACTCTCTAACCATTGTGCCACCCAGCTGCCTATTAAGTGCCTAATAAATGCTTATTGACTGAAGCATTTAGGCATTTTTCCCTTAAGTATTTTAAACAAGAGCCTCTTAATTTTTTAACTATTGGTTTATTTAGCAACCTCTTTATAGAGAAGGAAAAATTTAATTTTAAATTAGCTCTGTCTGAACTTTTGCAAATTTGGAATTTGAAGAGTTCAAATTAATTTTATTCAGTAGAATTCAATTCTTGCATTTTCAGAGCATGGCTATTTAATCTAGGTACTGGTATCACCAAAGTGAAAAAAAATACTTGTTATAATTTGAATTGATAAGGGATTAAAGTGTTTTCTATAAATTCTATAAATTTCCATAAATTTCTCTTTCTGTACCTTTAAATTCAAAGGACTATGAAAACAAGATAGTTTTAGGACAAAGCACTAAGTCGTAACCCACAGTTTCAATGAATTTGATTCTTTGAATTGCAGTGTAACTGTTTGAGTTCTAATTATCCTTCTATTTCTTTCTTTTTTTTACCTTAGTTCTACTAGTTTTAAATATAACTTAATGACTGTCCCATTAGCCACATTATAGTAATTCTTATAATAGGGATGTTGTGAATTTTATACCAAGTGGAAATCTTGTCCTTGAATAAATGAAGCCAAGTTCCATTTGCTATGATTACAGAAAAACTTGAAAAATTATTCTAAACTCTAAGAAGAATTATCATTTATTTGAGAGAAGTAAATAAACAAAAGCATTCTCAGTGTTTCTTGACGTTTTTGCATTTTAAAGGTAGCCAAATCTAGATATTTCAGAAATATCTGCTAATGTTTGAATTATTTTATTATGTTTATGACAATTTAGAGGTTATAATATTTTGTTACTAATAATTCTCTTTCAAAGTGAATTGACATTCATTTTGAATAGCTTTTTCTTTTTAAATTCTCAACATTAAGAATGGAGTAGAATTTTTTCTATTTTAATTTATGGAATAAGACAAGAATTTCCATAATACAGTATAAAAAGATGATTGCATATGAAACTGCAAATCTATTATGTATAACTTGATACTCCTTTTAAATATACTAAAAATATTCCAGTAAATTTCTTTTTTCTTTTTTCTCCCTCCCCCCACCCTAGAAATGGCTACCATTAGACACAAACAGGTTTTTATATATACAATTATTCTATACAGAGTTCTATTTATCAGTTATTTTTCTGGATGTAAATGGCATCATTCTTCATATGTCCTTTATAATTATTGTGGTTATTTCTAATAGTTAAAGCAACTTATTTACTTAAAGTCATTCTTAAATCAATATTGTTGTTACTATATAAAATATTCCCTTGATTCTGATCATTTCCCTCTTCATTATTTTGTGTAGAACTTTTCCTGTTTTTTCCTAAGATCATCAAGCTCATCATTTCTTATATCACAGCAGTATTTTATCACAATCATATAACACAACTAATTCATCCATTGTCCAAAGGATGTCAGCGTTTTTAAAAAAATGCCACCAAGAGAACATATAGGTTCTTTTTCCTTTTCCCCTAATCATCTTTGGAAACAGACCAAGTAGTGATACTTTTGGATCAAAATTTAAAAAATCTTTGGGCATAATTCCAGATTGCTTTCCAAATTGGGAGAATCAGTTTACAATTCCAGCAACAATGAACTAGTGTCCTAATTTTTCTATGTTGCCTCCAATATTTATTACTTTCTTCTTCAATTATTTTGACCAATCTAATATGTGTAAAATGATATCTCAAGGTTGTTTTAATTTATATTCTAATTAGTAATGGTTTAGAACATTTTTATATGACTTCTTTGAAAAAGCTGTTCATATCTTTTGGACACTTGTCGGTTGATGAATAACTTGTATTCTTATAGATTTAAAAGACTTGAATGTATTGATATGAATGAATTTTTCCTTAAATGGATAAAAATTAATTATCTGAAACCATCAGTAAACATTATTTATAATGGGGAAAAAGTAAAAGTAGTCAAAATAGCATCAGTTATGAAGCAAGAATGTCCACTATAACCAAAATTATTTAATATTTTTATTTTTTATTGATATTTTATTTCTCCAAATATATAATATAAAGGTTTTTCAACATTTATTCAAATATTTTAAATTTGAAAATTTCCTTCCCACCCCCAAGAAGTAAACAATCAGGTTAATATTGTACATACATGTTTGTGTTAAGTATGTTCACAGATAGTCATTTTTGGTATGAGGATTTAGGATTAAGGCAAAGAAATGCATAAGAGATTTTTTAAGTGAATGAGGTGTTCATCAGATTCTGAAAGATTTTTGTTTTGTTTTGTTTTGTTTTGTTCTGTTTTTCTTCTTCTAGATGGGGATAGCATTGTCCCTAATCAGTCTAATAGAGCTGCTCTTGCTCTGTGAACTGCTGAGACCAGCAGCACACATCAAGGTTGATCACCTCACAATGTTGTTGATGTGTACATTGTTCTCTTGGTTCTACTCCCTTCGTTCAACATCAGCTTCTGTAATAAATTCCATGCTCCTCTAGAGTCCGACCATTTTTGATTTCTTATAGAACAATAGTATTCCGTAATATTCATACACAATAACTTGTTTAACCATTGTCCAATTGATGGGTATCCCCTCAATTTCCAGTTCTTTGCTACTACAAAAAGAACTGCTATGAATATTTTGGAACATGTGGGACTTTGCCCATTTTTTATGATTTCTTCTGGATATAGGCCTAGAATTTGAATTGTTGGGTCAAAGGGTATGAACTGTGTTATTGCTCTTTGGGCATAGTTCCATATTGCTCTCCAGAATGATTGGATCATTTCACAACTCCACCAGCAATGCATTAATGTTCCCATTCTCTCACAACCTCTCCAGTATTGATCATTTTCCTTTTTTTGTCATCTTAATCAATGTGATAGGTGTGAGATGATATCTTGGAGTTGTTTTAATTTGCATTTTTCTAATCAATAATGATTTGAAACATGTTTTCATACAGTTTTATATAGCTTTAATTTTTTCATTTGAAAACTGTCTATTCATATCCTTTGACAATTTATCAATTAGGAAATGACTTGCAGCTTACAAATTTGATGCAGTTTTCTATATAGGTTAGAAATGAGGTCTTTATCAGAACTCCTACTTGTGAAGATTGTTTTCCAGTTTTCTGCTTTCTATCTAATTTTGGCAGCATTGATTTTTATTAGTGCAAAAACTTTTCAGTTTAATATAATCAAAATCATTCATTTTGCAGTTTATAATGTATTTTATTTCTTGTTTGTTCATAAATGTTTCCCCTTTCTATAGATATCTAATAGATATTGGTCTATTAATTTATCTATAGTGTTACCCTTTATGTCTAAATCCTGGACCCATTTTGATCTTATTTTGGTATAGATGTGAGAAATCTATACCTAGTTTTTGCCATACTATTTTCCAGTTTTCCCAACAATTTTGGTCAAATAGTGAGTTTTTATCTAAGAAACTAATGTCTTTGCTTTTGTCATTGAAATCATTTACTATTGTTTCTTTTGAACCTATCCTAATCCACTGATCTGTTTCTTAATCAATACCAGGCAGTTTTGATGATTGCTTCTTCATAGTATAGTTTTAAATCTGGTAAAGTTAGGCCACCTTCCTTTACATTTTTCTTATCAGTTCCCTTGCTATTCTTGCCCTTTTGTTGTTCCATATTAATTGTGTTTCTATTTTTTCAAGTTTGGTAAAATAATTATTTGGTAGTTTAGTATGGCACTTAAATAAGTAATTTGTGTAGAATTGTCATTTTTATTTTAATATATATATATATATTATATTATATTATATTAGTTAAACCTAACCATGAGCAATTGACATTTTCCCATTTATTTAGATCTGACTTTATTGGAGTGAGAAGAACTTTATAATTGTGTTCATACAGTTTCTGGGTTTGTCTTGGGAGGTAGATTCACAAGTATTTAATGTTGTCTACAGATACTTTAAATGGAATTTCTCTATCTCTTGCTCTTGGGCTTTGTTGCTCTTATATATAAATGTTGATGGTTTATGTAGATTTATTTTATATCCTGTTATTTTGTTGAATCTGTTCATTGTTTCAAATTGTTTTTTAGATGATTTTTCTCAGGTTCTCTAAGTATACCATCATATCATCTGCAAAGAGTGATAGCTTTGCTTCCTCATTACCAATTTGAATTCTTCAATTTTTTTTCTTCTCTTATTGCTAGAGCTAACATTTCTAAAACTATATTGAATAGTGATGGTGATAATGGGCATCATTATTTCAACCTTGATGTTATTGGAAATGTTCTGAATTTATCCCCTTTACATATAATATTTGTTGATAGCTTAAAATAGATAATACTTATTTTCTTTAAGGAAAAATCCATTTATTCCTAAACGTTTTAGTGGTTTTTAATAGGAATGGACACTGTATTTTATCAAATACTTTTTCAACATCTATTGAGATAATCATATGCTTTCTGTTGGTTTTACTATTGGTATGTTCAATTATGTTGAATGCATTCCTAATATTGAACCATCCCTGCCTACCTGGTATAAATTCTACCTGTTCAATGTATGTTTTCCTAGTAATAATATCCTGTAATGCCATTGCTAAAGTTTTATTTAAGATTTTTGCATCAATGTTTATTAGAGAGATTGGTCTATAATTTTCTTTGTTTTAGTTCTTCATATTTTAGGTATCAACAGCATGTTGGTTTCATAAAAATAATTTGGCAGAAGTCTTTCTCCTATTTTTGAAAATTTTTTAGAATAGGAATTATTATTTTAGAATAGGAATTAATTGGTCTCTAAATGTTTGGTATAGTTCATTTGTAAATCCATCTGGACTTGGAGACTTTTTCTTAGGGAGTTTAGTGATGGTTTCTTTAATTTCTTTTTTTAATGGAATGGAATTATTTAAATATGTTATTTCCTCTTCTGTTAATCTTGGGCAGTTTGTATTTTTGAAAATATTCATCCATTTCATTCAGGTTATCAAATTTGTAAGGATGCAGTTTGACAAAGTAACTCAAAATCATCTCTTTAATTTCCTCCTCATTGGTTGTTCATCCACCCTTTACATTTTTGATAGTGATAATTTAGTTATCTTCTTTCTGTCTTTTTAAAAATCAAAATAACCAAAGGTTTATCTATTTTATTGACTCTTTCATAAAAGCATTTCTCAATTTTATTTATTAGATAAATTATTTTCTTGCTTTCAGTTTTACTAATCTCTCCCTTGATTTTCAGAATTTCTAATTTGGTATTTACTTGGGGTTCTTTAATTTGTTCTTTATCTAGCTTTTTTAGTTGCATACTCAATTCATTGATCTCTTCTTTCTTTATTTTATTCATATAAGCATGTAGAGATATAAAGTTTCTCCTTAAAACTGCTTTGGCTGCATCCAATTTATTTTGCATCTCATTATTATCATTTACTTAGACTCAATTATTATTTCTATGATGTGTTGTTGTTTGATCCACTCATTATCTGAAATGAAGTTATTTAGTTTCTAATTCATTTTGGGTTTCTCTTTCCATCACCCTGTATTAAATGTAATTTTTAATTACATTATCGTCTGAAAAGTATGTACTTATAATTTTTCCCTTTCTGAATTTGATTGTAAGGTTTTTATGCCCTAATACGTGGTCAATTGTAAGTACCATTCTACAAAGAAAAAAGTTATATTCTTTATCCCTATTGAATTTTCTCCAGAGGTCTATCATATCTAAATTTTCTAGGATTTTATACACTTTCTTAACTTCCTTCTTGTTTATTTTGTGATCAGATGTATCTAGTTCTGAGAGAGGGAAGTTGAATTTTCCCATTATTAGAGTTTTGCTATGTATGTCTCCTTATAATTCACTCAACATTTCCTCTTGGAATTTGGATGCTATACCACTAGGTGCATACACATTTAATAATTATATAGCTTCATTACCTATAGTGTTTTTAAGAAGATGCATTTTCCTTCTTTATCCCTTTTAATGAGATCTATTTTTGCTTTTGCTCTATCTGAGATCAGCATTGCTACCCCTGATTTTTTCTTTTACTTAAGCTAAAGCATGGTATATTTTGCTCCATTCTTTTACCTTTTTACTCTGCATTATTTCTCTACTTCAAATGTATTTCTTGTAAACAACATATTGCAGTATTCTGATTTTTAATCTCTTCTGCTATTGGCTTCCAATTTATGGGACAGTTCATCCCATTCACATTTATAGTTAAGATTAATAATTCTGCATTTCCCTTAATGCTATCATTCCCTGTTTCTATTTTTCTCTTTCCTTTCCTCTTATTCCTCCTCATCAAGTTTTATTCCCTTTCCCCTTTAATTTTTCTTCTAAATTTTAACTTTCAATTTGTTTTCATATATACCTTTGCATTTCTTTTTATCAGTCCCTTCTTCCCTTATCTTTTCCTTCCCTTACCTCCTGTAGAATAGGATAGATTTTTAAACCCAAGTGGAAATATATCTTATTCCTTCTCTGACCCAAATCTATTGAATAGAATTTATTCAGTGCTCACACCCTTCCTTCTTTCCCTCTTAAATTATAAATCTTTATGCCTCTTCACCTGGTTTTCCATATCTCAATTATTATTATTATTATTTTTGTTTTTTTGCAAGGCAAATGGGGTTAAGTGGCTTGCCCAAGGCCACACAGCTGGGTAATTATTAAGTGTCTGAGACTGGATTTGAACCCAGGTACTCCTGACTCCAGGGCCAGTGCTTTATCTACTGCACCACCTAGCTGCCCCTATCTCAAGTATTATTAACCAGGCATCATCATTCACAACTGGATAGATGATTGCCTACTTGATAAGCTCAAAGTGTTATCAAAATACTATCACAGGTTGATTAATTGTTTGATTGATTGACAAGGAACATTGCTTCAAAGTCACTTAGTACTCTCCCCTCTTCTGTCTCAAATCTTGAATTATATCAAATTATAAACATTGTTTACTTTACCCCCTTTTGAAGTACCTTCCAAGAACACACAATCCTCATGAACCAAAGTATCATCCAAAATCATATCATTTCATGAACTATTTTATATTCTTTCCCCCCAAGCATACTTTCTCTGACACTTCTCCCCTCTCCCCACCTAGGGTATTTAACCCCTTGATGGATTAACTCCCATCCTGAAGTAATCAACTATAAGATCTCAAAGGGCGTGGGGTATCAAGACATTCCTAATGTCCCACTTAAGAACTTTACAAGTGATTGAAAAGTATAGAAGTCACTGAGTCAGCACTGCCCAGCTTATGATGTTTTCATCAGAGAAAATAATAAGCTTTGTGAGCACAGCAGAATTAGAGTAGGTCAAAAGAAACTGAGACACTTAAGTTTAGAGTAAACATCCCTACTTTTCATCAGGGCTTTTTCTCTTAAACACAGTGATGTCATCTTGGACCTCTTCAATGAAGAGACAAGATCCTAAATTCAATTTCTTCAACTATAGTTCACCCTTTAGTTATCCTAAGAGAAATACAATTCTCAAGAGTTATAAGTGCTGTATCTTCCCTCTTAAAGGGTTGTATCCATTTTGATTTTCTTGATCCATTTTTTTTGTCCTTCCCCTTTCCATTTACCTTTTTAGAACATGAGTTATGTTTTAGGTGATTGAATTCTCTGTTCAGTTATTTCTGGTTTTTTTTTTTGTCAAGAAATTTTGGAAGTTCTCTATTTAGTTGAACATTCATCTTTTTCCCTGACAGTTTATGCTGAATTTGAAGAGTAATAAATTCTTGGCTGTAATCCCAGGTTCTTTGCCCTCCAATATATGGCATTCCAGTTCCTCTGGGCCCTCAGTGTTGAGGTTGTTAAAATACTGCATGAGTCTGTGTTTCCTTTGAATTTAAATTGCTTCCTTTTTTCTGCTTGTAGAATTTTCTCCTTTATTTATTTCTGCTATTAGTTTTTCCAAGATCTGGAATAACAGCCCTTGGAGTTTTTATCCTGGAGTGTCTTTCTGGAGAGGTTTGTATAGTCTTTCAAGGACTATATTACCTTCTTGTTCTAGCATATTTGGACAAATTTTCCTGATAATTTCCTACATGATGTTTTCCAGGTTCTTTTTTGTGATCTAGGCTTTCTGTTCATCCAACAATTCATAATTTATCTCTCCTGGATCTATTTTCCATGTCACTTGTTTTTTCTAGAAGGTACTTTATATTTTCTTCAATTTTTCTAGTCTTTTTATTTTTTGATGGAATTTTTGATGCAATCTAGTCTCATAGATTCATTAGTTTCTATTTGTTTGATTCTAATTTTTAGGGTTTTATTTTCTTCAATAGTTTTTGTGTTTCCTTTTCCAGTTGGTTATTTTTCTTTTGACTGAATTGATTTCTTTATCACTTTTCATAATTTTCTTACATGACTCTCATTTAATTTTCCATTTTTCTTCTTCTTCTCTTCTTTGGTTTTTTGAATTCTTCTTTAAACTCTTCTATGAGCTTTTCAATTTGAGTCCAAGTCACAGATTCTTTTGAGACTTACTCTGTGAGTAATTTTTCACTAATTTATTCTTCAGACATGGCATTATTACCATCTTTATCTGCAAAGTAGTTTTCTATAGTGAATACTTTTTTAGCTTTTTTACTCACCTTTATTGTTTATGCTCTGTTCCTGGGATATGTAGAGTATAGATACAAGTTTTTTTTTTTATGTTTGGGATGAGGTCTGATCCCTGGCTTATTTTTTGGCCAAGATGTTGTCTATTCAGTCTAGACCTTGCCTTTGCAGAGGTCTGTTCCTGACTGAGTCCTATCTTTTGCCCTTGTATTCCCAGGTTTAAGAATTTGCTTTGGGTTACTGTTGAGTCCCTGTCTGGACTCTTATGTTGAGTCCCACTTATGGATGCCCTCAATCTCCCCAGGCAAGCATTGGATGGATGGGAGACAAGGATGACAAAGGAGACAAGTACTCCATCAAGATCTCCAAGTGCTCTGTTTATTCACCAAAGCACCAGTGCCTAAATAGCTTTTCCAGTCTCTAATACATTCCCATTCCCATGGCACTTAGTAAAATAAGACTCTGGTGTTCAAAGACACCAGGTGAAGATAATTCACAATACTCCCATACATGACAGACAGTTCTCAACAGTTTGGGACCTTCCCTGCTGGCTTGCTATTTAGCTGTCAGGATGGATGCTATAGTGAAGCTTTTGGGACCTCGAACTGCACTGTGGCTTAAAGGCTCCCACTGGCTTTGCCCCTCTCCAACCTTACTTCCTCCTTTCCCCCAAAGAGGCAGACCTTCACTGAAGATCCTCCATAAGGTCAATTGTTGGAAACTTCTTTGGATCTTGTCATTTTCTTGGTGGAATCTGTAGTTTTAATGTCCATGCAGTGGCTTCATTTATCTTTGGTATAGAAAAGCTCTGGGAGCGTGTTAGCTTCATGTTGCCATCTTGACTCTGTCCTGAAAGTCCAGTTATTCAATATTGTAATAGCAATTATGCTAGCATTAACAATAAGAGGAGAAAAAGAAATTGAAGGAATCAGAATAAGGAATGAGGTAAGAAAACTATCACTTTTTGGAAGTGATATGATGATATACTTGGAAAATCCCAAAGATTTAACTAAAATTTAGTGGAAACAATTAATAATTTTAACAAAGGGGGCAGCTAGGTGGTGCAGTGGATAGAGCACCAGCCCTGCAGTCAGGAGTACCTGAATTCAAATCCAGCCTCAGATACTTAATAATTACCTAGCTGTGTGGCCTTGGGCAAGTGACTTAACCCCACTGCCTTGCAAAGACTAAAAAAAATGATAATAATTTTAATAAAGTAGCAAGATGCAAAGTAAATCCACATAAATTACCAGCATTCCTATATATAACAAATAAAGCTCTGCAAAAAGAGATAGTAAAATACACGCCATTTGAAATAGCTCTACAAAGTGAAAAAAATCTGAGTTCAAATCTGTCCTGAGACACTTAATTACCTAGCTGTGTGATCTTTGACAAGTTACTTTACTCCATTGCCCTGCAAAAACAGAAAAAAAAGAATGAAGAAATGTTGGGATAGATAAGTGGCATAGTGGATAGAGTATTGGCCTTGAAGTCAGGAGGATCAGAGATCAAAGTATAAAATACCTGGAAATGCATATGCCCAAAAAACTCAAAACCTGAAGCCTTTAAAATAGAAATATGAAGTCTTTTTCATACAAATAAACCCAGATTAAAATAATTTCAGAATTAGCAATTCTTTGTGTAGGCAAAGCCACTATAATAAAAATGATATTTTTGTATATTATTTTATATATTCAATGCCATCCCAATTGAATTACTAAAAAAATATATTACCAAAGTGGCATAAACATGAATAGGAAAGTCTTCAAGAAGTTTATATAAATGTGAGTTTCACACTTCCCCAAGTCATTTCCTATGAGACAGCTAGGTAGTTTGTGGATAGAGCACTGACCCTGGGATCAGGAAGACCTTAGTTCAAAACCAGCCTCAGACACTTAATAATTCCCCAGCTGTGTGACCTTGGGCAAGTCACTTCATCCTATTGCCTTGCAAAACTATCCCCCTCCCAAGAATAAAGGAAATAGTAGATCTATTTTAATAGAACTTTTGAGGAAATATTGCAAAATTTACTTATATATTCATTTTGTGTATTTGAAGATGATAATGACAATGATGATGACAAAGTGAATGCAAAAAAGGTAAGTCTTGCCTCTATATTTGTACCCTAGACTGGAATTCTGAGTCCTGTCAAAAATTTACTTATTTTAATATCTATGAGTATCATCAAATCTCTGTAGACTTCAGTTTCCTTAGAGATCTTTCCACTAAAATGTTCTTAAGATCATATTTAGCTTTAGTTCTACCTTCAAAGTACTCATCTAAGCATTCAGTCTTCCGTATTGAACAAAATCCAAATTGCCCAATGAACAAAAATTGGGACAAAAATAAGCTCCATTCAGAATTTAGGTTGTGATTTTTACATACTATTTCATATGTCTTTTCCATCCTAAGCTTAGGCAACTAGTTGCATGTGAAAATACATATTTCAAATCCTCACATAAGTGAGACAATTATGACAAAGTAAGTAAATTTGCAATGTTAAGTATTTTTTAACCTCATTATTGGCTAGTTGATATATTTTTGTTGTGCAATTTGAATCATTAAAACCTTTTTTCACAAGTTCTATTTCATACAACTTTTCAGGTTTCCATCTCCTCGTCGACTTAACAGGCAATGAAGGCCAGGATATAACTTGTATATTTGGAACTGTTTTAAAGTCATAGTGAATAGTGTAGTGCCAGTTTATGGTACAAGCAAATGGACAAATTTTGTTTAACTAGTTTACTCTTGGTTATAAAACTATTGGTTATAAAATGCAAATATTAAACTATACATGTTAGTAATAAAGGTTAGCATTTGGAAAGTATTCTTGTTTCTCTTACCTCTATGTTACTTTTTTAGTTACTGACTTAATTGATATTCTTCCTTCAGAGTTTAGTGCATTTTTATCACAACCTCTCCGTCTAGTTCAGAATTTTACTATGATCGCCATAGCAACATCCCTGCTCTAATAAGAAGATACATCTTCTGAATGGCTAGTAGTACAACATTAACTATTGGAAAATAATATTTTTCATGTAGGAAACATCTGGAATTCACAAGCAGCAAAGATGTGTAAAAATGTCTGTGCCACTTTAATAGTCACCCAAGGCTGAGCTTGCTTTCTTTATTGGTCTTCATTTGCAAACATCTCTTATTAACCAATTAAACAGCATTATAAACCCAAGTTTCATTTTAACATTTAAAAAGTTCCATTTACAAGTTATATTGCTTAAAAGGTCTTGAATTATCCTTTGTGGAAAAGAGTTTATGGTGGGTTTGGGGCATATTATCAACAAATTTTCTAATATTGTTACTTTCTGGTTGATTATATCCTCTGGCAAAATTCATATCCATGTACTACTCTGGCACAAACTAATCAGTTTTCAAAATTAGTTATTGATCTTGAACTATTGTGGAAGACCAATTTAGAGACTGATTCACTGATTACCAATGGTGATGCTGCTGCTTTTGCAAGTACCATAGTGAAAGCTAATAAAGTTTTCAAAAGCAAATATTCAAATATGCTTTCCTGTTCTTGAGAGCTTACAAATATAAGTGGTCTAGGACCCATTAACTTTTCCCTTAAAATTTATGCAACATTACTCCAAAGCAGAAATTATGTGCCAAAGATAAAGAAACTTCAGTTGCTCTATGATTTAGAACACCTGAAAACCAAAATAGTTAAAAAAAATTAAATTGACTTTTATACTGACCTCACTCAGTATCATTTACCCATCTTCCAACCTATAAGGCAGCAAAGCTTTATAGGTGCACCCATAAAGTTAGAACACAGCTCCACACTCTGGTCTCTCCCACCTTTGCCCACAAATATTCCAGACTATTTAAGCTCTCGAAGGTCACATAGACAGCTTGGTTCAGGGTGGGAGGGTAATATTCCAAAATGCAAAGGATCTCTTTTGGACATCCAGAAAAAGGGCAGATACAAGTTGGGGTTTAAAATAGAGCTCAGCACCACATCTTATCCCTGACTCCTTCCAGTGCTTCAGCAACACATATAATTCCATAGCAACAATGAGACTGTAGGTTTATGAACTGTAGTACTCAGTCAGAGAGCTGAGGAACAAAGGAAACTAGATAGACATTCTATTAAGCTGGAGGGAAAGTTTTTTTTTTTTTTTTTTTTTATCGCTTAGCTAGAGACAATACTGTCCACCCAAAAGTCACTTGTGGCAGAAACAAAGAATGGTGAACACTGACATGCTTAATATGAAAGGAGACTCAAGCCCTTTAAGATTCAATTTCCAAGGAAATCATTATCAGAGCTAATTCACTCAGAAAGTGAATAAATGCAGAAAATAAAGGGGGGGAGGAGTGGAAACTGCCAAACAACTCAGGAAGGAGAAAATTCAAAGACTTTAAACATAAGAACAAAAATCACCAAGGGAATCATAAAGAGTAGAAAGAAGTATGACCTCTAGATCTAATAAATTAGTTCAGGCTTGTATGACTAAATGAACTTTAATAAAGGAAAAATGATTCAACTCTTGAATATGACAGAATACCCTGTGAAATTTGAGGAAAACTTGGAACCACAACATAGTGGTCCTGAATGGTTCAAAAGAGAAATTAAAATTATGGAAACTTAAATTATGACATACAAGCAAAAATAATGAGCAGTGAAGAAAAATTGGAATTGGTAAAGACAAACCATAGCAAAGAAACAAGAGAAAAATTAACTGGTAATACAAATACACAGAAACAAAAATAAATGAATAAATAAATGAACGAATGAATAAATAAATAAATAAAAAAATATATGGTCTCTAGGTAAGAAAACAGGAATATTGAAAATAGAATGTGTAGAGATAATCCAAGGATTATAGACCTCTCAGAAGAAAACAATAGGAGAAAACATTTAACCCAATCTGAAAATAATAGTACAGAATTTATGAGAATGAAATGAAAATGAAATACTAATAGAAAAAATTCACTGATCAACTCTGGAAAAATGCCTATTAAAATGTTCTTCCTTATAAATGGATAGAAAAATTGTAGCTAAGAAAAAGAGATCACTTTTTACAACATTTCTCATTGTAAATGAGGAAACTGACAACAGAGAGAATATAATATTGAGTAAGAGCTTTTGATTTGAAGTCTAATACCTGGGAACAATTTTTGACTCCATTGATTATCATTATGTAGAGACAATTAGGAACTAGCTGTGAAATCTTTGGTAAAGGGAATGCTAATATTAGACTGCACCTTCACTACAAATTAATTCAAAAATTCTCCTAAAACATTCAGAGGCTAAATGGCACACAGAGTAGAAGGAACAAAACCAGTATGTATAAGAATTCCAGGAATCTAGGTTGTACCATTCTTCTATAACTTATGTATACTTAGTCAAATCACTTAAACTGACATTGGTAAAATGGGGATAATAACAAGTATTAACAACTTCACAGAGCAATTAAAAGACAGTCATATAATTTTCTATCACAGTGATGATTGTATATTGTGCTTTTTGAAGTAGAATGAAATCTTTGAAGCAGTTGCTGCTGCTACACCTGCAGCTTTCAAGGCTGCATAGTGTTTGTGATATTAGACTCTCTCACATAAAAGCTGCAACATTTTACGAGTGAATTTAGTTGCTTTACTTGTTTTATGTGTTAAATAAATATGATCAGAAGGTTTGGGGGTGGGGTCTAGAGTTATTCAGCTTCTCATATTCATAGGGTTCCTGAAGGGTATTTGAAGGGATGATTGGGCATACTTTCTTTTTTTGTCACACCAGAAAGATCAAAACTGGCAAAAATGCTGCACGGATTTTGATTATGATAGGATATGTATAATGTGAGTGATAAACTAAAATTAGAGGAGAACTGAATACAAATTTTATCATAATTAGTTTGTCATATATATATATATATATGTTTGAAGGTTAATGGATCAAAAATTTAAATGATGGAAAGAATTCATTCATTTAGTCTAATCCTTTTGTTTTACAGATGAATAAATTTAATCCAAAGAGATAAGTTGTTGCAAGGTCACACAAGTCATAAACAATAGAGTTAAGATTTAAACCTAAAGAGCCAACAACAACAACAAAAAAAAAATAAACAAAGCGAAACATCTTTTCAGTTTAAGATATCTTGGGGGAAAGATCTGTCTCACAAGGGTAAAAGGGGAGTGCAGCCCAGGTGAACTGGGAAGCCAGCAGGATGCTCTTAACATCTCAGGTCCAGGCTCAGCAGTAGAGCAGGCTGAAAGTGAAGACCGCAACTCCAGCTTAGATGACAAAGTTCAAGCCCTGGAAGACTGGTAGTACACAGGAATGTTTCAGGCTACCCTAAAAAAAGGAAGCAAATTATGAGCACATGAAATGGCAGAGAGGAAAGTCAGGGACCAGATCCCCAAGTCCCAACACAAAAAAAGTTTTAGACTATACCCCATGTGCTCCAGGAACAAAACTAAACTTTCAAAATGAGCAAAAAAATCCCACCAAACAGAGCATTAACCATAGAAAGCTATTATGGTGACAGGGAAGTTGAAAACACCATCTCAGAAGAATAAAGCAGTGGCAAAAAAAGAAAAGAAGAAGAAAAAATTGAGAAAAGAAATGAAAACCATGCAGTAGAACTATGAAACTATGAAAAACTGGAAAAGGTAACGCAAAAAATTGACTGAGCAAAGCAATACCTTGAAAAGGAAAATTGGTCAAATAGAAAGAAGAAAACAACTTTAAAAGCAAAATTAATCAGCTAAAAATGGAAATACAAAAGCTAACTGAAGAAAATAAAACTCTAAAAATTATAATTGGACAAGTGGAAATTAATGACATTATCAACATTCCTTCAAAGAAAACCAAAAGATGAGAAAACTAGATCCAGATGCAATGATTTACAAATTATTGGACTATCTCACAAACACAATTAAAAATTATCTTTTAGGAGATTTACAAGGAAAATTGCCTTGGTGTCCTAGAATAACAAGATAAAATAATCCTTGAAAGAATCTATAAAAACTCCAAGGAATAGGATAGCCAAATTTCAGAATTATCAGCTAAAGAAAAAAAATATTGTAAGCTGCCAAAAAGAAGATATATAAATACTAGGGATACCCAGTCAGGATTATGCAGGATTTAGCAGTTTCAACATAAAAGGATCACAAGGCATAAAATATGATATTCTGGGGGTCAAAGGAGCTTGAATAACAAGCAGGAATCAACTACCCTCAGCATATCCCTTCAAGGATAGATTTCCAAAGAAAAGGAGGATTTTCAAATTTACCTAATAAAAAGATCAGAACTGTACAGAAAATTTGATGTACAAATATGATTCTCAATAGATACATAAAAAGCATACAGAAAGAAAAATTTTTATTCAGTAAGACTAAACTATCCCTCCATGGAAAGACTCTTACTCTTGAGAATTGTATTTCTATTAAGACAATTGAAAAGAATATATTTAGAGGCTTTGGGTATAAGACAGATATAAACCAATAAAGGCATAAAAATAAGAATTATATTGGGGTAAGAAGGCAGAGATAGAAGAGACACAACACCACATGAAGAGCTATAAAGCAACTATTACAATAGAGGGAAAGAAGAGAGGGTGTGAACATTGAGTAATTTACCTTTCAATAGATTTGACTCATAGGGGGAAAATAAATATATTCCCAGTTGGATATAGAAACTTATCCTATCCTACAGATAAGGAGGAGAGAAGGGAAAGGAGGGACTCATAAAGGGAGGGTAAAAGTAAAAGGGTAAAGGGGGAAGAAAAGGGGTATGCTAGAAGGGAAGGCAAATTGAGGGAGGTCAGTCTAAAGCAAAATACAGGTAAGGAGGGAGAGGGTTAAAGGAGAGGGGAAAGTACAAACAGTAGGAAGATAGGATTAGATTGGTGCAAAAGAAACAGTAGCAAATAACTATTTAATATGCTGTTTGATAAACTGAGGATTAGAATTTCTGGGATAAAAACTCATGTGACAAAAAGTGCTTGAAAAAATTATGATTTGAATCTAGATCGTCTATTAACAACATAACAATTCTATTATTCTGCCTTCTCAGAGATTTCCTTTATTTTGGCATTTAGGAATACTTTTTCTATTTTCACTATATCTTATCTATATGCACATTGTATACAAACATTCATTAAAAAGAAATATACTAATCACAAGAGTGCTAAGTAACAATGTTATAATGATGCCTAGGAAGTAGAGGGAACTTAAAATTTAATAGAGGAAGGACAAGAAACATGCAAGTAATTATATCATGGAATTAAATGTGAATGTGTAATAAGAGTGATGTCAAGTACTATAGTTCAGGGGACAGAAACTACTACGTTTGATTGTAGATATCAAAGGAATTGGTGTTAAAACTAGATTTTGAAATTCCCATTCCATGTGAAGAAAACAAAATGAGAAAAGATACATAATTAGGAAATCATGGACATTTTGTTTTTCATGGAATATATCTAGAAAAATAGAAAAGAGGTTTTTGACTAAAGAGTTTGAAATTTATTTAATAAGCAATTTGGTAGCTACTGAAGGTTTTTATGCTAGATAAAGATATGACAAAAAGAATGACAAAAAATCCATTTTATGAGTGCTTCCATATGATGACATAATCACAGATCATTTAAGGTAAACAGGGACAAACAGGAGACTGGCACATAATATACCTGATATTTAGTAAGACATTTGATAAAATCTCCTATGATGGCCTAATTGATAGGATGGAGAATATTCAATGTTCTGGTTAAATAATTGGTCCAAAATATTTGTAAATAGTGGTTCAAAATCAGTCCAGAACTTGATCTTTAGAGGATAGCCCTATGAACTGTTCTTGATTTTATAATCTTTAACATTTTTGCTAATATTAGATATAAAAACATAGATGGCATGTTTAGCAGATTTATAGATGACAAAAAGTTGGGAAGTATAGAAGTCAAAAAGATTCAGCTGATGTACAGGCTAAAATAATTGACTAAATCTAATAAGATTGAATTTAATAAAAATAAATGTACATCCATTATTTTGGGTTTAAAAGTCTACTGTAATAGTATAGGAAGGAAGAAACTTGGATAGAAATATTTTTGTAAGGAAAAGAGTTATGGGTTTTAGAAGCATAAATTAAATGTTGTTAGCTATAACATAATAATAATTTTTTAAATGAATGGGATTTTATCTAGTAAAAGAAACATAGCATCATGAATGCTTTCACTTTAACCTGTGCTCACTTCTAGAATTTTAGAGTTTATAATTGGGCAACTAGGATAATGAAAAGATAAGAGACATAGAGATGGAAATGGACTAGAAAAACAGGAACATTTTTGGTCAGGGGAAGTAAGACATGATAACTTTCTTCAAGTATTTAGAGAATTTACATGGGGAAGAAGTTTTTTTGATTTCTTCTTACATTTTACCATAGTTCTTCATGATCTCCCCTAAAGTTAAATGTCTTTTGGCAAGTCATGCCAGAACAGGGCTCTTTCTCTTGCTATTAATGTGGAAATATACAAGATGTGTTCTATACCAACTGAGGACTGAGAAGTTCTAGAACTCTAATGTGTCCTCCAGGAATGAACATATACATCATGGAATCATTGTTTCATTAGCTGTACTCATGGGAATAATAATAAAAACAGAATTGGCAGCCACAGTCCCATGATTTAGTCTCAAGATCAGCTAAGCCCTTACATTTTATAGTTGTCATATTCTTTTAGTTCATCATTTTTTCAATGCTGTGGGGCATGGGGGCAATAAGAGGGGGAAAGGACATCAACCCTGTCCCAGATATTAAAGGGAAAACGTTGAAGACTCTTGTTGTGCTTGAAAGAAAGAGAAGAGAACAGATCCTTTCAAAGATGTATAATCAGCTCTTTCTGATCGTTTGATTAGTTCATCATTTCAAAGTACAAACCATTGAGTATTAAAGCAGGATGTCCCTTAATATGCTTCCTGGGACACATTGTAGCATGCTTCCTAGTATGTCTCCAATAGGTTCACTCCCTTACATGTTTCATGAAATATAACATCTGCTATAGAGTAAGAAATTGCTGAGGTGGAATAAGATCTAGGTTGATTGAATACAAACTTGAGAGTAGAGAACTTTTCACTTGTACTTATATTCCCAGCTAAATATATAGTTCATTTGGTATATAATTATTGATTGATTGAGATATCCAAAAGATAGTTGGAAAGGTAGGTTTCCAGAAGACAAAATATATTGATTTAAAAGTATAAGTGTAGAAAGAATATAAAGAAGATTTGTGGGAATTCCTCATTTAATAGCTGGGAACATTTGATTAGGAAGAAGCAGATCAAGAATAAAAATGGAGAGATTGTCCTTTTACAACTTTTTAATATTAAAAATATAAACTCTGAAGCTCCTGATAAACTTTGAATTGCTATATAAATGTGAATCATTAGAATTCCATCATTGTTAATAGAACTGAAGAAACATTTTCTTTTAAAATTCCTCTTCAGCACTTTTTTATTTCCCCCAAGTATATGTTTACAAGAACTGAGATTATTTAAAGTAAAAAAAAATAATACACAATAAAGTTTCAACACCAAGATGGGTCAGGTCTCATAAGAAGGTGTGAACAGCTGTCTAAGGTGTGGTAATGCTATGTTCACACAACATTTCACACCCTAGAAAGCCCTTTTGAAATTCCAGGAGATGCAGCATAGAGATGACAAAGTCTCTTAAAAGTATTTTTAGTTGATAAGTCTTTTCTTAGCAAATAATTCACTGCAGTATTTGCGTGACTGTGAAATAATCCACCAGTTGGATAGCAAAGAAAGTGAAAAGAATAATTAAAGAATGCAGATGCTTCTTTTATATATTCATTTTTAGCAAAAACTTGATTTAGCCCAATGAATAAAACAATCAAATATTATCAGAATCATGAGGTCATGAAAACTGAAACATGTGAAATCTATTTATACCAATAATAAGTCCCCAAATTTTAGATTGTGACTAAACTGGGGTTTGTTTTGTGAATTTACTTAGTTATTTCATCGTATGAAATTTTCAATTGATGTTATTATCCTCTTTGGATTCCCTCTCCTACAACTGATCAAAGAGGTATTTGAAAGACCCCTGTCAACCTTATAAGAAATAATATAAATATTGGTTAAAATGGTGGGATTTATGTAATTTTAAGGTTCACAACATGTTTTTCATATATTTGCTCATTTAAGCCTAACAATATCTCTCTCTAATATAGGTATTTAGCTAAAAGAGGAAAATGGAACTCAGAGAGATCAAATAACTTGCCCATTATTGGACAGATATTAAGTATCTAAAGTAATAACAAAACCCTAGTATTTCTAAATCCAAGGGCAGTATTTTATTTACTGTTTTGCCATTCAAAAAAAGCGAACTCGAACATCCTACTTAACAAGGAACTGTTTGATATATGTAAAGTTATCAAAAGACAATAGCTGATTCATATACTTGAGGAGTAATAATTGATATGAACCAACTACACCATGTTAGGCAACATAACTTGATATATAACCTACCATGAACCCTTCAGTCCTATTCTTCCCTGTTGCTTGCTCTTCACTATGGTCTATATTGTGTAGGTCAATGTTGAAATAAAATGACTTGAACCTTAAAAATAATCCATACATGGAAAGCTATTTTGAAAACCATAGTGGGTTACAGGTTCTTGTGCTCTGTGTTCTTGAATATATTTCATCTCTATGATCTTCAATTCATCATATATAATATGATCCTTTTGGTTATTTTAAAATCTAATTCTGTGGAGCTTTAATCTTCAGTACAGCAGTCATAAAATAAGTGGGCAGAATAAATACTTAAGGAAGCTAATTTGTTTTCAGTTAACTTTGATTTATATATTAAAAACTGTTTTAATGAATTGCAACTGTTTTTACAAAAAATTCTGTAAAAGTCCTCAAATTGACTGTAAAAGTCTTCAAATAATTATATATTAATAAAAGCAAAATTGGAGAAATTCAGAAGGTATATATAACCAAAATTATAGCACATTACACACTATGATTAAATATATAAGCTTTCTATCATAAGAAGGAACTAAAATTTGTACAGATCATTTGGTAGAGAATTGAAGTAAAGAGAATCTGTTTCCCTGGATTGGAAGAGGGAGGGGAGAAAAATATTCTCCAGATCCATTTCTGTTTAATTATTTTTTAGTGAAGTTTGTAATGTCGATGTATTAAGTTTTTATCTGTTTTCTCAGGTTAGTATCAGTTACATTTTTATAAAATATAAAGCATTTGAGTAAAGTTGGCAAAGAACTTTTCTTCAATTAATACCGGGGTTTTATTTACAACGCCGGCTTCTTTATGCTAGTCCGTCCTCTTACTCACCAGTCCAACGCGTGATGAGTCTTCGGGGTATCTCCGGCCCCCACTCTTTGATGGGGGAAGAACCAGACAGAGCGCCTGAGGTGGATAATGAGTCTTTATTCTTCTGTGATCACATTCCCGCTCCCCCCCACCTCTCAGCAGACACTTTTATCCCTTCTGTCCTCCCTCCCATGAACTCTTACCCAATGAGGGGCCCAGTTCTGTAACATTCCCTTATAAGGTGATTATGTTTCCCCCGCTAAGTGACTGCCAAGCCTCTTCCCCCCGCCCCCAACATCTCCCCCTTTCTGTTTTACAAGGTTATCACTTGGTGTGACCTTAAGCGGTGCTGAGGTTAGCCTTAAGCGGTGTCATTTCTACTGCCCTCTGATAGCCGGGGGCAAGGAACCCTGTCTTAGGTCATCTCCTTCAACCCAGGACCTTGCCCATCCTAGGCGCCCGACACCCTCAGGGCCTGTCTTAGGTGGCTGGGTTAGGAGAGGTTGCCCGTCTTGGGGTTTACCTCGTCTTACCCCTAGGTGTCACATGTCATGCATGGCGGCTAGCCAGACTTGGGGATCCTCCCCCGTCTCCATGGCCATGAAGGCTTTCTGAGTAAGAAGCATATAGCCCCTCTGTCGCCTAGCTAGGCGGCAGAAACAGACAACAAGTAGGGTGATTCCCAGAATCAGCGTCCTTGTTCACCCTCAAGGGGGTACCCTCCCGCCATCTGGCAATCCCTCCATGGTATGGGATCCTCGATGTCTTCCCCTGTGGCCACACATGAGGGGCCCCACCGAGGAATCGTCAAGTCCCGTTGAGTTTGATTCACCAGGGGTCGCCAACCCAGAAGGCCTCGGAGCTGGGTCCCCTTTTTTGTCCCTGCTGGGCTGACAGTCGTCTGCGGGAAAAGGCCGACGCAGGGGTCAGTCGGGGCAGTGCTATAGTTAAAATCGTTCTGCCCTGTGGAGTTGAAGTTCCAGGACCGATTTTCTTCCCCAATGTCGAAACATAGGGAGTTGTTCAGGTCCCAGCAGAAGGAGTTCTGGACCGGTGCTTCAGCGGGGTCCATATATGCAGAAGGGAGCCCCATCGATGTATTGGTCGCTAGCAGCCGAGGGTAGATCGGGGAGTTCCGTGCTACCGGAAGGGGAGAGGGAATAACTCGGAGTATTCCCCATGTCAGATTCCCTTCAGATGGAGCACCTCCAAGGATCCCTACGACGATCAGAAGGCCTGAAAAAGGAAGAAATTCCTCTCACCCCGTAGGGTTGGGCATTAATCAAGGTCTCTTATCTTGTAAACAGGGAGCCATCTTTCTGGCTCTTCTATCTTATCCTCGGGATGAAATGACAGGTGGCCCTGTCTTCTGTTCTTTACCGTTACAGGGCCATGCCAACCTCCCTCTTCATCTCTCCACATGACTTTAGAGCCTGGTAGGGCCTTGGTGGGAGAGGGCAGGAGCGTTGGTTCTTTCTTAGCATGTCCTTTTGGGGAGAAAAATCTCTGGGCGGCTGTAGTGCCGTCATCCCTGACTTGTAGGAAATTCATGGTAAATAGTACCTGAGACAGGTCTGAATGGGTCAGTGACCTGCCAACTCCCCCTTTCTGTTTAAAGAGCGTAGTTTTGAGTGTGCGATTTGCTCTTTCTACCAAAGCTTGGCCAGTGGGATTGTAAGGGATCCTGGTGGAATGGGAAATGGAAAATTCTTTGCAAAAGGAAGCAAAGGCTCTCGAGGTGTAGGCGGGCCCATTATCGGTTTTGATAGCCGAGGGGACGCCTAAGACAGCCATCTGGGCATATAGATGTGAGAGAACGTGTTTAACCGCTTCTCCTGGCTGTAGAGAGGCGAAGGTGAAGGAGGAGAAGGTGTCCACCGAGACATGGATGTACTTACGACCCAGGTGAGTAATGTCCATCTGCCAAAGAGCATTGGGGCCGTCCCCACGTGGGTTAGACCCCTCCGCGGGGAGGGCTTGTCTAAAGGGAGCACAAGAAGTGCAGGAGCGCACAATTTGGCGAGCCTCCTTCCGGGGAATGCTGTATAGGCGCCGGAGCGACCTGGATGACAAGTGATACTTACCATGTGCCAGCTGGGCAGGTGTGGACAGGTTTAACAAGAGAGCCCTATCTGCCTCCGCATTGCCCTGGAATATGGGGCCGGTGGAAGAAACGTGAGAGCGCACGTGAAGAACAAACAGGGGGTGGTTTCTATCACGGAGGGAGGATTGCAGCTGTATAAGGAGTGGGCTAATGGAAGAGGAAGTGCCCTACTAATCTTTCCCGGAAAAATCCTATGCCCCAAGTAATCATAGGGGAAATCCATCTGTACCTTTTCCGGGGCTATGTGAAGCCCCTTCTTGCGGAGGACATGGGTGGTGCGTTGCAAGCAAGCCCGAGCCCCCATCACAGAAGGTGCTGCAATCAAGATATCATCCATGTAATGTATGAGCATGCAATTCGGGCCATGTAAAGCTGGCACAGGGTGGGGCTATTGGCCATTCCCTGCGGTAGGACGGTGAACTGATAACGTTTACTGGGGGCTTGGAAATTGATCGCGGGGAGGGAAAAGGCAAATTTTTCTTTGTCCTCCGGGTGGAGGGGAATGCTATAGAAGCAGTCTTTAACATCAATCACTATAATAGTCCGCCCTTGCGGGACTGCAGTGGGCATAGGGAGACCAGGTTGGAGGGTCCCCATGGGTACCATGTTGGCATTTACTGCCCGAAGATCAATCAACATTCTCCAACTCCCCCCTTTCTTTTTTATGACAAAGACGGGGGAGTTATACGGGCTAAGGGACGGTTCCACTTTGTTCTCGCGCAGGAGGGTCATTACTATGTCTGTGAGGGCGATGAGCTTTTCTTTTGTCAGGGGCCACTGCTCAACCCAAATAGGTTTCTTATTAATCCATGTTATTCTGGGGGAAAAGCTCATCTCTAGAGTGGCCCCAATTAATTTCCCCACAGGCTATCAGGGGTGGCAAGTGTCAGGTTAAGCTGGCTCAAGATATCTCTACCCCATAATGCATAAGGGAGGTCGGGTAGGCACAGTGGGGTGAAGAGTCCAGATTCTTCCAAAGCTGACCACCGTAAGGCGTGTGCTGCTTTCATGGCAGATCTATTGCCCCCCACCCCCGTCACTGCTTGAGGGCTCTGTAGGAGTGGCCACTCGCGCCTCCACTGTCCCCTATTTATGACAGAGCAATTGGCTCCAGTGTCAATTATCCCTTCGAGCTTCTGATTTTCCACTGTGACGGTTAACAGTGGTCGCCCAGAGCTGACCGGGTGGACCCAGTTCACATGAGCGGGAGGGGTCCGCAAGGGCAGAGCCTTTCCCACCTCTTGGCCCTGTTTTACCAAGGTGGGAAAGGGGTGGGGGTTTGTGACCCTTACGGATGTGGGACTTCCGGGACCAAAAATGACCTGGGTATGGGTGACTAAGTCCACACATCTCTCAGCCCCTGTGATGAGCGCTGGGAAAGTAGTTAGCTCGATGGGAATCACGAGGTTTCCCAAGGCTCGATCTCTCTCTGCTGTGTCCCTTCTCTATAGTCAACCCTCACGGGGATAGTCACAGTGATGGGGCCGCTGTCTTCGAGCACGGGGGGGGGGGGGGGGGGGGGGGCCCGCGGCCGGGCCCCTCCCTTTCCCTTTTCCCGACTTCCCTTTGGATTCGCAGAACCTGGCTATGTGACCTGGCTTTCCACAGGAATAACAGGTCGGAACTGAAGTGGAGGGGGGCCGCTGCCTGCACTGTGCTTTGAGGTGCCCTGGCTTTCCGCACCCAAAACAGGTGGGTCTCATCTGCATACCGCGAAGGGCGGTCAGGAGGCTATCCTCCCGGTTCTCCATGGCAGTCACTAAGGCTTGAATTGAATCCTCGCTGGGCATGTCCAGCAATTTGTCAACAATTTCTTCTAATGAAGCGTCGGGGGGAAGGCTGCTAATGGCTGCGATCCCTTTGGGGCGAAGTCCCTCTTTAATCAATTGTCTCATAAGTAGATCAGATCCTGGGGTGTCTCCCATTATACGAGTCACTGTCTCTTTAACCTCGTTCACAAATGAGAGGGGTGTCTGATCTGCTCTCTGCTTCAGCCCAACCAACTTCTGTGTGGCTCTCCCCCCCTTTCATGGCTCCAATCTTATCCCAAGCTGCAACATGTGTTTCTTTAACAGTCTCTAGCTCAAACTGGCCATACCGGGCCTGAACAGCAGGGTCAGTATAGGCTCCAGTTCCACACAGGAGGTCAATGGCTAAATCCAGGGGAGTATAACCCCGGGATTTTGCCAGCTTAGAGGCCTCTCTGCGGGCCTGAGCCTTAAAAGCTAAATATGAGGAGGCATCCAGGCACGCGGCTGCAATTTCGTCAAAGTCAGCAGGGGTCCAAGGGTGCGTAGCGAAGAGGTTTTGCATCAGTCTTTTTACATAAGGGGAGCTTGGGCCGTATTTAGTCACGGCCTCCTTAAGTTCCTTAAGCATCTTAAAAGGGACAGGGCGGTAGTCTCGGGCTCCGGTAAGGGGGTCCGTAAATACCGGGTAGAGGCCCCAGTCATCCCAGTCCACCTCCTCCCCTTTCTCTATTGCTATGGAGGCACTCGCGGCAAGTAGGCCGGATGGGCGGAGCCCTTGAGGGGATCTCTGAAGGGCGGACAAGGAACACGGGGGATTTTTTGCCTCTGTTTCCTGGCTGGGCCGCCAAGTCTGGGGCGCGGCAGCTGTCCAATCAGCGCGGACTCCTCCCTCCTCGTCAGCAGCCTCCCGGTCCCACCTACTCACGCTCCTCTTCCTGCCACCCCTGAGGACTGTTTGCACCCCTCCCTTCCCGCGCTCGGAAACTTCCGGCCCTGAATCTCTAAGTGCGCCACATTCATCGCCCTCCCCCTTTCCTTTCTGTCTCGGTAAGGAGGGGCATGTGGCATTTTCTTCTCCCTGGGGGCCCCTTGTTCCCCCATTGTTTCTTCTAAGTTCCTCCCATGGATACAGGGGAGGGGGTGGCCTTCCCTCTTCCTCTGAGCTCTCTGAATCCGATCCCGCCAACGAGCTACCCACCTGAGTGCTGATTGTTCGTGCCAAAGTCACCTTCTGGGGATGCAGGGCTGCATCCACTATCTTATACACTGTAAAATCCTCAGGGGTCAGTTTTCCCGGGCAGGTGTCATCATAGGAGGCCATCTGCTGCCCTACCACCTTCCATTTACCTGGTTGGATCCCACTATGTTGCACCCAAGGGCAGATGTTCCAGATATTCTCAACAAAAGCACGGCACGTCTTGATAGGTAATTTACAGCCATGCTTAGCGCAGAGTTTATAAAGCTGCGCTGCAACGACCCCTTTCTCCTCCGGCTGAAAGGCGGGAATACTATTCCGGCCCCCCATGCTGTCTACTAGCCGAGGCTACAATCCTAACAGGTGGCAGAACTGGCAAGTTCCCGTTCGGCAAAAGAGAAGGAGGCAGCAGGGCACAATCAGACAGGCCAGCACGGCAAGGAGCGTGATTGGAGCAGAAGGAGAAAGGGAAGAGAAAGGAAGCATAGTCAACACAATAGGGATATGTCCTTCAGGCAATATCTGAGAGTAAACGCCCTCTCCTTCCTCCCGGTCGGAAACGACCGAGGCTGTCTGGAGAATCCGACCAGCGGATTCAGACGTTCCCTAGCAAAATCAGGCCCCTGTTCCGGGTGCCACTTGCCGGGTTTTTATTTACAACACCGGCTTCTTTATGCTAGTCCGTCCTCTTACTCACCAGTCCAATGCGTGATGAGTCTTCGGGGTACCTCCGGCCCCCACTCTTTGATGGGGGAAGAACCAGACAGAGCGCCTGAGGTGGATAATGAGTCTTTATTCTTCTGTGATCACATCCCGCTCCTCCCCACCTCTCAGCAGACACTTTTATCCCTTCTGTCCTCTCTCCCATGAACTCTTACCCAATGAGGGGCCGAGTTCTGTAACATTCCCTTATAAGGTGATTATGTTTCCCCCGCTAAGCGACCGCCAAGCCTCTTCCCCCCCCCCAACAAATTAACATTTGTTTTTCTATGATGTCAAAGAGACCCTAATGAAATAGCTTTCAGGTTATTTCTTTGTAAAATAACAAATAAATTGCAACATTAAATTTTATAAACAGAAAACTCATTTTATTCCCAAGATGTGATCATTTCTATGTAAAGTAGAATTAAGGAACAGGAAACTTAGATGATTAAAATATTCAGAAATCATAAGAATAAAAAATACTTAAATATGTGTAAAATGCAAGTGTGCTTGGATTCTATGCTAACAAATTGCGATTCAAATGGAAAAGAGTTCTTAAGGAACTAAGAAAAGATAGCTCAAATGCTAGGAAAATATAACAAATCTATCTATCTATCTATCTATCTATCTAATCTATCACAAAATAGATAGTAATGTATCTTTTCTCAGATCATTTCCATTGTTACAGAATATCCACTGAACCATTTGATGGTTCCAAAAATATAGCAGTTAAAACTTTTTTTTTTTCCTAGGTCTTCAGCAGCTGTAGCTTCTGAGGAGGTAGAGGTTGCAGATCCTGCAGATCCCTTTGCTTGGTGGTTTGTCCAAAAGGTTTGTTTTTCTGGATGATGGCTACAGAGAACCAAACTAGTGAAGTCAATTATATATGTAGAATATTGATATTTTTATAGTTCTGCTCATCAGTGGCAACTGATTAGTTTGGGCAATTAAGGAAATGCTAAATATATTCTCCTATAAAGAGAACAAACGACCTTTTTCTCTATTCTATTGGATTTTAAAGTACTTCTAATATTCTGGAAAAGTCTTTATTCAAGTCAAATTTAGCAGAATCTGAATGTCTATTTCTCACTGCTGAAAAAAAACAGAAAAAAAGAAGTAGATTTAAATTGTAGCATGGGGAGAATGTTCTTCCAAAGAAGAGTGTTAGATACTGAAATTTCATCGTGGGAACTTCTGAATCTGAAATGAATCACAAATGTCAGAGATAGTTTAAAATGTATTCCAACCTGGGATCATAAAGTTAGAGCTAAGAGAAACTTAGAGTTCATCTAGTCCAATGCTTTCATTTTACAAAAAAAAAAAAAGAAATGAAATTTTAGTGACACAAATCTCAAGTCTCAGAAATGAGATTTGAAACCAGGTTTTTGAACTCCAAATTCTCATTTACAGTGTAATTCTGTTTATACAAGACTGCCATCATAGCGTTTTACTTAATTTGTGTTTATTGAAGAAAAAATGTTAAAAAAAAAAAAACCCAAAACCCCCATGTCTAAAATTACTGGAATGAATCAGTCCAATCACAGTTTGAAGAAATTTTAAACACATTTATTGCCTAAGAAGGAGAAAAGTTTCTGTCAAATTAAAAATGATTATATTGACTTTCTGGTTTATTATTCCCTTCTGAGTTTACTTAGAACATACTATTCCCTAGAATCTGACCGATCCTGATTGAAATAATAAACATAAATCTCTATAACAGGAAAAACTGAAGGACAAAACCTCTGTCTAATGCAAAATCCATCAAAATCTGTTTGATGTCAATAGGCTAGGCCACAATTCAATTAGTCAATCAGTCAATATTTCCTTTTTTCTCTTCTCTATCTTGACTAAAACTCTGAACAAGAAAGCTAAAAAATTTATAATTCTATATTCTGACATTCAAAAGTCTCCACACTCTGACTCAAACTTGCCTTCATATTTATTCTCCTATATTCCAGCCAAATAAAATTAATGTTGATACCCTGTTCTTTCCCTGAATTCTTTTGCATCCTTGTTTTTGTTTATGTGGACCCCTAGCACTTAAATAATTTCTCTATATTTTTCAATGAGTGTCATTCTCTTCCATCAAAGTCCAATTTATCTGCTACGTTCCTTGAAAATCTTGTTCACCTGGGTGAATGTGGACTTTTTTTTAGCAACTCTCAGCACTTGACTTAGATTTATTTTTTCCTAATGACCTCATCCTCCCATGTACCAAAGTTATTTTTAACAAATCTTCCCTTTCTTCTTGTCCATATTAGACAGCAAGTTTCTGGAGACTGTCATATACATATATATATATATATATATATATATATATATATATATATATATATATATATATATATATATTTATATATAAATATATATATATATGTGTGTGTGTGTGTAGGCATGTATATATATATGTGTGTGTGTGTGTGTGTGTGTATAGGCATGTATATATATACATACCTGTGCAATATACATACATATGCACATTGTATGTGTATATGTGTATATATACACAGTTTCTTAAAATTAATTGATGCAAACTAAATGATTGATTAATTTTGTTGGAGGAAAGAATATATTAATATTGATTACAATTTAATTGAAGAGACTTTCTGAAATGCTCTGTGTCTGCTAGGATTCATATTTCCCAATTAATCTTTTTTTTTATTCCTTTAACAATTAAAATTGTTTACAGCTGTGCAACTGTTCAATTATTTTAGTTTTATTCTACAAAGCAAGCACAGCTTTTTTTTGCTAATTTATATTTTCACATATAGATAATGTGTTTCTTGATATCCCAGTATTTGTTGCTTTAAACATTTCTTAAATAAATAAAGATTTGTACCAAGTCCTAACTGCTAGGAAAGTAGAGTTATTGACATTTTTTTGAACTATCAAACATAAGTGAGTGGAGAAACACTTACTGAAGTAGGTGAAATATTTGACCTTAATTAACATACCCATGTTTCTGTCTCTCTCTCACCCCCATTTGTCACACTCTCTCTTTTCCTGTCTCCCTCCAAGCCATCCTCTTGTCCCTCTCATCACATATATGTATATGTAGAAACCTGACACACACACACACACATATATATATATATTATAAACATATAAATAGCATTCAAATATATTGAGATTATCTTGAGAAATATGCAAAGAATTTGTGTTTAAGTTTTTATACTCTGTGGGTCATGACAGTTCTTTTAAATTATATATCAAGATATTTCAAATTCTCTAGAACCTCAAACTGGAAACTCAAACAAAAAAAATCTGTCTTTCAAAGACTGTTTTTCAGTCAACAAAATTTCTTGTTCATTTCTAATGTGTAGCTTGGCATTTCAACTCTTTTTTTCTTTTTAATTTATTTTTATTAAAGATATTATTTGAGTTTGACATTTTCCCCCAATCTTGCTTCCCCCCCCCCCCCACAGAAAGCACTCTGTCAGTCTTTACTTTGTTTCCATGTTGTACCTGGTTCCAAATTGGGTGTGATGAGAGAGAAATCATATCCTTAAAGAGAAGAGAAGTCTAAGAGGTAACAAGATCAGACAATAAGCTATCTGTTTTTTTTTTCTAAATTAAAGGGAATAGTCCTTGCACTTTGTTCAAACTCCACAGCTCCTTATTTGGATACAGATGGTACTCTCCTCTGCAGACAGCCCAAAATTGTTCCCAATTTTTGCACTGATGGAATGAGCAAGTCCTTCAAGGTTGAACATCACTCCCATGTTGCTGTTAGGGTATACAGTGTTTTCCTGGTTCTGCTCATCTCACTCAGCATCAGTTCATGCAAATCCCTCCAGGTTTTCCTGAAATCCTATCCCTCCTAGTTTCTAACAGAACAATAGTGTTCCATGATATACATATACCACAGTTTGCTAAGCCATTCCCCAATTGAAGGACATTTACTGGATTTCCAATTCTTTGCCACCACAAACAGGGCTGCTATAAATATTTTTGTACAAGCAATGTTTTTACACTTTTTCCTCATCTCTTCAGGGTATAGACCCAATAGTGTTATTGCTGGGTCAAAGGGTATGCACATTTTTGTTGCCCTTTGGGCATAGTTCCAAATAGCTCTCCAGAAGGGTTGGATGAGTTCAGAGCTCCAACAACAGTGTAATAGTGTCCCAGATTTCCCACATCCCTTCCAGCAATGATCATTATCCTTCCTGGTCATACTGGCCAATCTGAGAGGTGTGAGGTAGTACCTCAGAGAAGCTTTAATTTGCATTTCTCTAATAATTAATGATTTAGAACATTTTTTCATATAGCTATGGATTACTTTGATCTCCTCATCTGTAAATTGCCTTTGCATATCCTTTGACCATTTGTCAATTGGGGAATGGCTTTTTGTTTTAAAAATATGTCTCAGTTCTCTGTATATTTTAGAAATGAGTCCTTTGTCAGAATCATTAGTTGTGAAGATTGTTTTCCAGTTTACTACATTTCTTTTAATCTTGGTTACATTGGTTTTATCTGTGTAAAAGCTTTTTAATTTAATGTAATCAAAATCATCTAATTGGTTTTTGGTGATATTCTCCAACTCTTCCTTAGTCATAAACTGTTCTCTGTTCCATAGATCTGACAGGTAGACTAGTCCTTGATCTTCTAATTTGCTTATAGTATTGTTTTTTATGTCTATGTCCTGTAACCATTTGGATCTTATCTTGGTAAAGGGTGTGAGGTGTTGGTCTAATCTAAGTTTCTTCCATACTAACTTCTAATTTTCCCAGCAATTTTTATCAAAGAGGGAGTTTTTATACCAATGACCAGACTCTTTGGGTTTATCAAATAGCAGATTACTATAAGCATCTCCTGCTTTTACACCTAGTCTTTTCCCCTGGGCCACCACTCTATTCCTTAGCCAATACCAAACAGTTTTGATGACTGATGCTTTATAATATAATTTTAGATCGTGTAGTGCTAAGCCACCTTTGTTTACGCTTTTTTTCATTAAGCTCCTGGCAATTCTTGACTTTTTATTTCTCCATATGAATTTACTTACAGTTTTTTCTAACTCATTAAAGTAATTTTTTGGAATTTTTATTGGTAGGGCACTAAACCACTAAACAGATAGTTTAGTTTTGGTAGAATTGTCTTTTTTATTATATTAGCTCTACCTATCCATGAGCAGTTGATATTTGCCCAGTTATTTAAATCTAATTTAATTTGTCTGAGAAGTGTTTTATAATTGTTTTCAAAAAGATTCTGAGTCTGTCTTGGCAAATAGACTCCCAAATATTTTATATTGTCTGAGGTTACTTTGAATGGGATTTCTCTTTCTAGCTCTTCCTGCTGTTTCTTGCTAGACATATATAGAAAAGTTGAGGATTTATGAGGGTTTATTTTACAACCTACAACTTTGCTAAAATTGCTAATTGTTTCCAGTAGTTTTTTAGATGATTTAGTGGGATTTTCTAGGTACAGCATCATGTCATCTGCAAAGAGTGAGAGATTTGTCTCTTCCTTCCCAATTCTAATTCCTTTAATTTCTTTTTCTTCTCTAATTGCTGATGCCAACATTTCTAATACAATATTGAATATTAGTGGTGATAATGAGCACCCTTGTTTCACCCCTGATCTTTTTGGGAATGCCTCTAGCCTCTATCCATTGAGTATAATGCTTGTTGATGGTTTCAGATAGATACTGCTAATTATTTTAAGGAACAGTCCATTTATTCCTACACTCTCTAGTGTTTTTAATAGGAATGGATGATGTATTTTGTCAAAAGCTTTTTCAACGTCTATTGATATGATCATATGATTTTGGATAGGTTTGCTGTTGATATAATTGAGTATATTAATAGTTTTCCTAATATTGAACCAACCCTGCATTCCTGGAATAAATCTTACTTGATCATAATGTATTATCCTAATGATGACTTGTTGTAATCGTTTTGCTAAGATTTTATTTAGGATTTTTGCATCTATATTCATCAGGGAGATAGGTCTATAATTTTCTTTCTCTGTTTTAACTCTTCCTTGTTTAGGTAACAGTACCATATTGGTTTCATAGAAAGAGTTAGGCAGATTCCATCTTTCCCGATTTTTCCAAAGAGTTTATATAGGATTGGAACCAATTGTTCCTTAAATGTTTGGTAGAATTCACTGGTGAGTCCATCAGGCCCTGGAGATTTTTTTTAGGGACTTCAGTAATGGCTTGTTGAATTTCTTTTTCTGAGATATGGTTGTTTAGGTACTTAATCTCCTCTTCATTTAACCTGGGCAACTTATATTTTTGTAAATATTCATCCATTTCACTTAGATTAACGTATTTATTGGCATATAGTTGGGCAAAATAATTTCAAATTATTACTTTAATTTCCTACTCATTGGTGGTGAGTTCACCTTTTTCATTTATGATACTAGCAATTTGGTTTTCTTTTTTTAATCAAATTGACCAGAGGTTTATCAATATTATTGGTTTTTTCATAATACCAACTTTTGGTTTTATTTATTAATTCAATAGTTTTTTTGCTTTCAATTTTATTAATTTCTCCTTTAATTTTTAGAATTTCTAATTTGGTACTTAATTGGGGATTTTTGATTTATTCTTTCTCTAATTTTTTTAGTTGCATGTTTAGTTCATTGATTTCCTCTTTCTCCAATTTATTCATATAAGCATTTAGAGCTATAATATATCCCCTGAGAGTTGCTTTGAATGAATCCCATAGGTTTTGGTGTGTTGTTTCATTATTATCATTATCTAGGATAAATGGTTAATTCTTTATATAATTTGTTTTTTGGTCCCCTCATTTTTTAAAATGAGGTTATTCATTTTCCAATTTGTTCTGGGTCTATATCTCCTTGGCCCAGTATTGCATATGACTTTTATTGCATTGTGATCTGAGAAAGATGTATTCATTATTTCTGCCTATCTGCAGTTGATCATTAGATTTTTATGTCCTAGTACATGGTCAATTTTTGTATAAGTTCCATGTACTGCAGAGAAAAAGGTATATTCATTTCTATCCCCATTCAGTTTCCTCCATAAGTCTACCATATCTAATTTTTCTAACAATCTATTTACCTCCCTAATTTCTTTCTTGTTTGTTTTATGATTCTATTTATCTAGATCTGATAGTGGGAGGTTGAGGTCTCCCACTAGTAGAGTTTTGCTATCTATGTCTTCTTGTAATTCTTTCAGATTCTCCTCTAAGAATTTGGATGCTGTCCCACTGGGTGCATATATATTCAATATTGAAATGGCTTTATTGTCTATGGTACCTTTTTAGGAGGATATAGTTTCCTTCCTCATCTCTTTTAACGCTATTTTTGCTGCTGCTTTGTCTGAGATAAGGATTGCTACCCCTGCTTTTTTTACTTCAGCTGAAGCAAAATATATTTTGTTCCAAACTTTTACCTTTACTCTATATGTATCTCTCTGCTTCAAATGAGTTTCTTGTAAGCAGCATATTGCAGATCATCAATTGGACAATTACAAAATGAGAATAATTCTCTCAGATCCTCAAATGAGCAAATGCAAAAAGAAATTAATTCTCTCAAACCCTCAATTGGTCAAATGGAAAGCTCTTTCAAAAATAGAACTGACCAATTGGAAAAGGATCACTTTGCTATTTGCTTACATTTTAAAGGAGAGTTCATCCCATTCACATTTAAGGTTATGATTACTAATTCTTTACTGCCCTCCATGCTATCTTCCCTTTGTTTTTATTTTCCCCCCTTTCCCCCCCTTTTATCCATATTCCCGAATCTTTTGTTTCTGAAAACCACCCCCTTCAGTGTGTTTGCCCTCCTATATCACACCCTCCCCCTTTCTTTCCCCTTTCCCTTTTTCCCTTTTCACTTCTCTTCCTTTTATTGTTTCCCCTCTCCCCTTCCCTTTCTCTGTCCCCCCTCCCCTTTCCCCCTTTTAATACTTGAAAGGTTAGATGATTTATCAGTTAACTGAGTATGTGTAGGTTGACTTTAAGTCAAGTCTGATGAGAAGATTCAGGTGTTTCTCCTCTGTTCCCTTTTTTCCCCACTATTACCAAAGTTTTTTTGTCCCTCTTAGTGTAATGCAACTTACCCCATTCAATCCTCTCCCTCCTCCCGTCTCTTTCCTGTCTCCCTTTTTAGGGCAGTAGTGTTTTTATTTAGATCATTCTATCTACGTCATAGAAAATTCTGAGTGTCTGACTCTTCTAGTTCTGTGTATTCTATCGAATAGAGTCTAAATTCCTGAGAGTTATTAGAGTCTTTCTCCCAAATGGGGTTAAAGCCAGTTGCATCCCATTAGATAGTAGTCTCATGGATAGGTCATAAATGTCCATCATTTCTGGCAAGGTGTATTCTCTCTGTTAGAGTTACATTTATTGCATTTTTTTTCTTTTACCGCACCCCCCCTTTTTTTTTTTTACCTTGCAGTGTTTCTCTTGAACCTCCTGTTTGATGTCCAAATTTTCTGTTTAGCTCTGGTCTTTTCATCAGAAATTTTTGGAATTCTTCCATTTTGTTGAATGTCCATCTTTTCCCCTGGAAGAGTAGGCTCAGCTTTGCAGGAAAGTAGATTCTTGGCTGCATTCCAAGGTCCCATGCTCTTCGAAATATCTCGTTCCAGGCCCTTCGATCCCTTAATGTTGATGCAGCCAGGTCCTGCATGATCCTTACTGTGGCTCCTTGATATTTAAATTGTTTCTTTCTTGCTGCTTGCAGGATTTTGTCTTTTATCTGATAGTTCTACAGTTTGGCCACAGCATTCCTTGGTGTTTTCATTTTAGGATCTTTTTCTGGTGGGGATTGATGTACTCTTTCAATAACTACTTTGCCCTCTGATTCCATGATATCAGGGCAGTTTTCTGTCACTAGATCCTGTAATATTAAGTCCAGGCATTGTTTCTCTTCAATGTTTTCAGGAAGTCCTATAATTTTCAGATTGCCCCTCCTCGATCTATTCTCAAGGTCAGTGGTTTTGTCGATGAGGTATTTTACATTTGCTTCTATTTTTTTCTATTTTTTGATTTTGTTTAACTGACTCTTGCTGTCTTGTGGAGTCTTTAGTTTCTGTAGACTCCATTCTTTTTTGGGGGGAGGAGTTTTCTTCATTAACCTTTGCAACTCCTTTTCCAATTGGTCAGTTCTATTTTTGAAAGAGCTTTCCATTTGACCAATTGAGGTTTTGAGAGAATTAATTTCTTTTTGCATTTGCTCATTTGAGGATCTGAGAGAATTATTCTCATTTTGTAATTGTCCAATTGATGATCTGAGAGATTTATTCTCCTTTTGTGTTTGTCCAATTGTACTTTCTAAGGTTGTTTTCTTGTTGCAAGGTATTAATTGTCTCTCCCAAATTTTTAAGCTCCTTCCTTATTTCTTCAAAGAAGTCTTTCTGTGCTGGAGACTAGATTGTATTCTCCTCAGAGGTTCCAGGTCTCTCTGAGTTGGGGTCTTTCCCTTCCAGGAATTTTTCTATGGCTCCACCTTTCCACTGACCCTTCTTCATTATGCTAAGACCTTGAGTTGGGGGGGGGCTGGTACACCTGGGCTTCGGGTCACTAAAGGCTTTACTGAGTGTAGTTCCTCTTGCTGGCCATTAGGAGGTGCTGGATGCCCTCTCTGGATTGTCTGTGACCTGGGTTGAGAGGCCTTTGCTGAAGGGAGGAGTTGGAACTATTGAATTCTTTTGCCTTCAATCAATGGTGGACTTTACCCTGGCCTGAGGTCATTCCTCAGCTGGGCTGGTTCTTCTGCTCATACACCTGGGCCTGAGGCAGAAGTAGTTTGCAATTGTTTGTTTTGGAGGAGGTGTCAGTGCAATGGAGGCATGGGCTCAGAGCTTCTCAAACCGAAGGAGCCCAGTGATTGTGTCTGCAGCTCTCCTGCACCAGACTTCTCCCCGCAGCCCGGTCCCCAAGCTCCAGGGGGACAGCACCAACACCAGTGCCTCTGCTTTCCCACGGACCCAAGCCCTTTTCTTCCAGCCCCACCGCTGATCCAGTAGGTCTTGCTCTCTGGCCCTCAGACTCCCGGTTCCAATTCAGCTGTTAATTTGGCTGATCCAGGTCTGATACTCACCCGCCTGAATTCCACCAAAGCTGCAGCTTATGCCATCAATACATGATAAAATAGTTATAATCAGTGCTATTATATCAGTAAGAAAACTTGTTAATGGAAAAGACGAAGTTAAAATAGTTCATAAGTACAGTATCCATAGCAGTAAAACTGTGAAAGAAAATAAATTTCTTTGGGAACACTAGCATTTGTTTCCATTTTACTAACCTATGCTTTCCTTGTTTATTCTCAAGAACCATCACACAAACCATTATAGGTTTTATCTCAATTCTCTGCCCACAGGAATGTAAATTTTTTTTTGATAGTTAAAATCTGGTAAAAAATGATCTTAAACTTTAGTATTTCAAATCTCTCTAGCTCTCATCAGTTGGCCAACAAGAGATCCTAGGCCTGGTTCCACTTGGTCATTTTTGGTGTTCAGATTGACCGAGGGAATGTAAATAGCAATCATTTCTGTTTTGGCCAGAAATTCTGAGGGTCTTTCCCTCCCAGATTGATTTTTAGGGGGGGAGGGGATTAGATTAAAGATGTCTACCTCTGCCTCATTTCTTTTTTAACTAGTGTTAATCATTGAAAGGACATCGCTAAATCAAATTGAGAGCTAGAGTAAAAAAAATTAGGTTTTCCCATTGCATTCAGGACCATTTACAGTTATGCTGATACATATCTGGCCATTGAGCCCAGATGGTTCCACAGTGAAGTTGGTGACTTTGTACAACCTTTCCTTACTTCAATTCAATTCACTTTTATGTAAAGCATCATATCCCTGATGTCATGGTCCTCTTTGAGAACATGGGAATAATAATGAAGAAATGATCATGGAATAATTAAAAATAAACAGAAGTTGGCTAGTTGGTTAGTTTATGGATGCAAGTAGGGTAGTGGCAAAAACATGAATGAAAGAAATGGACAGTGCAGTTTCTAGCATGATTATCAACTTTTTAGATAGCTTCACAATATCCAAAGGAATAAGCCTGTGTGCTGGCAAAATTACAAATACATAACATTTCTGCTTTAGCAAGCTTAATTCTCTAAGTTCAAGATCAGAGTGATTGGCAAATCACAAAACTTTTAGTGAATATATGTACAACCAATACTCAATTAAGTCAATGAGTGAATGTAATACCTAATAGACATTGTTAAGTTTTTAAAAATTGCCTCTATGTGAGTATTTTTAATTTCTAAGGCAAAAACAATATTTAATTATTAAATAAAATTCATTAAAATTATAGGACAAATAAAATATAATAATTTGTATTATTTACTTAAATAACTTGTTATGTGAGTTAATATTTGTAATAAATCATTTAGTCATCATGTTATCAGACAACAATTCTTGAGGGATTTTTTTAAAAATTCTATTTTATTAGAGTTGCTATAAATATTTTAGAACATATAGGTTCTTTTCCTTTTTCTCCTAATTATCTTTAGAAATAGACTTAGTAGTAATATTTCTGGGTTGAAAGATTTAGATAGTTAAATAATTCTTTAGGTATAATCCCAGATTGATCTTCAAAATGAGTGGAACAATTCTCATTTCCAACAGTGGCGTGTCCCAATTTTTTCATATCTCTTCCAACATTTGTCACTTTACCCTTCAATCATTTTAACCAATCTACTGGGGATAAAATTAAGCCTCAAGCTTGTTTTAATGTGCATTTCTCTATTAAATAGTGATTTAGAACATTTTTATATGATTGTGAATTATTTTGATTTCTTCATTGGAAAAATATTCTTATTCTTTTATAATTTATTAATTGGAAAATGACTTGTGTTCTTACAGTTGAGATGAAATGCATTATGTATTTGAAATATGAGACTTTTATCTGAGAATCTGTCTATAAAATTCACCCCCAGCTCGCCCCCACTATCACCACCATAGTGGCGGCTGACCTCCGGCCCTGACTGCCTTCCCTTCCCCAGTCCTGCTCCCTGCCCGCCCGCCCGCCCGCCTGCTCCGGCTCTGTGAGCCGTGGCTGAAGTAGATTCATCGGCGCTGCCGCCCCGACCCCTGCCCCGGGGGGTACTGCAGTGGGTAACCGGGTGGCGAGCGGCGGGACCAGCCAGGAAGATCCTACAGCGGCCTTCCTAGCCCAGCAGGAGAGCGAGATAGCAGGCATTGAGAAGGACGAGGGCTTCAGCACCCTGGACAGCGGCAGTGTGCCCTCTGGACACTCTTGATGGAGTGATGAATTGAGACTACTACCAGGAGAGTAATGGTCCAACCGATGGTTACGAAGCTATTTCACGAGTGGATCGATTACAGTCAGGACCAGAAAGTATCCGTAAATGGAGAAAAGGACAAATGAAACGTCTAGAAGTCCTTGATGCTAATTCTCAGAAGCAAGAAGCAGAATGGCAAGACAAAGCAATAAAGGAAATGGAAGAGTAGCATGCAAGGCAAGATGAACAACTACAAAAAACAAAAGTAAATAACAGGACAGCTGAAGTAGTTTTTGTAAATGATGTTGAAGAGACTCTTTGGCACTGAGTGGGAATGGGTGGCTCGGCTGTGTGACTTTAACCCCAAGACTAGCAAGGAGCTAAGGATGTGTCCCCCAGGCGTTCAGTCCTCATCTCCCTCAAGCAGGCCCCCCGGTTCACTGAAGGGGAAGCCCAAGGAAACACTACGATTGCATTATCTTAATCTTACTCAGCGAAGCTCTTCACAGTCATTGGATTAATCATATTGAGTTCTTTTGGACCAAATATCTTGTCTATAGAGTTGATCATTGTTTGTGACTGCATGTTTTCTTCAATTGTTTTCTCCCTGGCATCCAAGTGGGAGGGGAATGAAAACCTCCAGGACAATAGCTTCTTGTGTGCTTTCGTGCATTGTCATTTTCAACTGTACTGATATTAAAATTTTCTTTCCAATAGCAAAAAAATAAATTAAACCCCCACCCCACCCCCCTACAATTTTCTGCTTTCCTTCTGATCTTGGTGACTTTTGTTTTATTTGTTCAAAACCCTTTCATTTTAATATAATACAAATTATCTATTTTATACCTCACTCATTCATTTTTAAATTGTCACCTAATCGTAAATCTGATAAGCAGTATCTTCCATGTTCTTCCAATTGTCTTTTAATGTCTCTTTTAATCTGGGTCACATATCCATAAAAAACTCAATTTCTGGCAGACACCTTACCAGTTTGACTACAAGTTTTTAGCAGATAAAGAATTCTTATCCCAAAGTCTTGTTGTTATATTAGTCAAAAAACAGAGTTACTATAATTATTTGCTACTCCAAATGTATGTTTACCCTTTTTCATTGATGTACCTTTCTATTTCTTAGCTAACACCAGAGTTTTGACAATTATTGTTTTAATAATTAGTTTAAGATCTGATACTGTTTTATGGCCTTCCTTCACATTTTTCTTATTATTTCCTTTAGTATTCTAGACATTCTTCCAAATGAATTTTGGCATTATTTTTTGCTAATTCGATCAAAAGAATTGGTACTTTTAACTGGGATGGCATTGAATATATCAATTAGTTTGGGTAAAATGGTCATTTTTCTTATCGGCCCCTGTCTACTTATGAATGAACAACTAATGTTTTCTAATTATATAAATTTGATTTTATTTATATAATTTTTTTCTTTATAATTGTATATAATTGATGCAATCTAGAATTATTTCATTTTCAACTAAACATGCAAAGATAGTTTTCAACACCAATCCTTTTGCAAGCTTTTGAGTCAACATTTTTCTTCCACCTTCTCTTCCCTCACTCCTCCCCATGACAGCAAGCAATCTAATATAGTTTGTACATGTGCAATAATGTTTAACATATTTACATAATAGTCATGTTGTGAAAGAAGAATTAGAATTTAACAGTGGTGAGGGGGTACCAAAAGAGAGAAAGAAACAACATAAAAGTAATTTTTAAAAGGGGACACAATATACTTTGCTCTGTATTTTTTCTATGGATGAAAATGGCATCTTCCATATTGGGTCACATAATTTTCTGCCTTTATTTTTGATACATTGATTATTTTAATCACTACATTCATAATATAAATTCCACTAAATCATAAAAATCTGTTCTTTATAAATATTATTATAGTATTTTAACTAGTAATTTGTTTATAATTTTTGCATCACTATTCTCTATATTTTACGCTTTCTTGTTTACATATTAGTGTCATATTTGCTTCATAAAAGGAGTCAGGTAGAATCCCATCTTTATCTATCATTCTAAATAACTTATTTAATACTGCAATTAGCTGACATTTAAAAATTTGATAGAATTCATTTGAAAATCCATCTGATCCTACTACTTTTTCTTAGAAAGCTCAATTAAGAACTGTTCCATTTCTTTTGCTAAAATAGATCTATTGAAGTATTCCAAATCCCTTTTTACTAATCTAGACAACTTATATTTTTGTAAATATTCATACATTTCACTTAAATTGTTACATTTGTTGGCATAAAATTGGGCAAAATGATTCATTGCAATTGCTTTAATTTTAAAAATCTTTGTGTTGCACTCACCTCTTTCATTATTAGTGATTTGGTTTTCTCTCTTTTTTTTTAAATAAAATTACCAGTAGTTTATTTTTTTCTTAAAGCTAACTCTAATTTATATTTATTAATTTAATAATTTTTCACTCAATTTTCCAATGCTTGCCTTTAGTTTTCCAATTCAGTATTTAATCTGGGATTTTTAGTTTGTTCTTTTTTCCTAGTTTTTTTAAATTGAATAGCAATTTCATTTATCTGTTCTTTCTCTATTTTCTTGATGTATTTAGAAATTTTTTTTCTTTGATAGATGCATTTTCAGCTATAAGTTTTGATCTTTCATTATTGTTTGGTTATGGAATATTTCTATGATTTGTTCTTTAATACACTCACTCTTTAAGACAAGTTTAACTTTCATTTAGTTTTATCTGTTTTCCAAAAATTATTAAATATATTTTAATGCATTGTGATATGAAAAATATCCTTTAAAGATTTTTACTTTTCTGAATTTTACTATAAAACTCATATGTATTGATATATGGTCAATCTTTGTAAAGGTACCATAAACTTCTGTGTAAAGGAATATTCCTTTCTATTTCTATTCAATTCACTTCAGGTATCTCTTATCTAACTTATCTAAAATGCAAATCACTTCCTTAACTTTTTTCTTATTTTTTTAAATTTACCTGGTTCTGAAGTTCTGATTAAAGTCCACTACTCCACTTATAGCATTACTCCTCCTATAATTCATTTAACTTTCAACTATTTAGATGCTATAGTATTTCATATATATAAGTTAAGTGTTGATCTTGCTTCATTGTCTGTGGTATTTTTCTCAAAATTTAGTTAATCTCTTTTAAACAAATCTATTTTAGTCATAACTTTGTCTAAGATTATGATTGCTACCCTTGTCTTTTTTGCATCAACTGAAGCATACTCAGCTATACTCCAACTCCCTCAATTTAGCTCTGAATATTTCTAATGCTTAAATGTGGGTCTTGTAAACAACAAATTATTGGATTCTGATTCTTAATCTATTCTGTTCTCCACTTCTGTTTTGTGTGATATCATCCCATTCACATTCAAAGTTATAATTACAATTTGTGAGTTTCCCCTCTAACTTATTTCTACTTATTATCCTTCTCATGCTCTCTTATTACACCAAATCCAGGTACCTTATTTTCTTTTCTTTTCATCCTATTCCTTATTCTATCCTAATTCTTCCTGTATCCTCTTCTCTATCTGCTTTGACTATAAATTTTTCTTCTCACATCTTGTTTGTATGAGATAATTGTTCTTTTTTAATCTTTGTTTTTCTAATGTGATGGTTCAGTTTCTCTTCTGTTTTTTTTCTAGTTTTATTATTTCTTGGTGTCTTATAATGCTAATAGTTTCCTCTTGTCTATTTTTGTTTTTCTTGGATTGCTTTTTTCCCCTAATTTTCCTTTAGTCTCTCATATTTGATATTTGAAATTCTTTTTAAGTTCTTCCAAGAAATCTTTTTGGGCTTTTGACCATTTGACATTACTCCTTAGGGTAGGAGTTTCTATCTTCTTTGGAATATGAACTTAGATCTTCTTTTATGCCATAGTAAGTATTTGTGGTCACTTTCTTTCCGTTTTGCTTGCCGAGTTTTATTGTTATTTTTCTTTTATTTTAATTTAAGATTCTTATTAACATAATCCTGTGTTTATTCTGGGATGTAGTTAATGATGCCTAGGCCTTGGGTCCTCCTTATTATTATTTTTCTCAATTCTTTCTTCTCTTCCTTTAAGCTACAATTAGCTACCCCAGTCATGTTGTCCCCAAAATGTTCTTGCTCCTTGTGGTACCATACTTATTGGGATGTGTTCTTTCTTCCTCACCCACAGCCATAGCCTGGAATCATATCTGGTCAGCATCACTACACCTATAAATATCAGAGGTTCTTCAGCCTTCCTCAATGAATTGTATGATTTTCATTCATTGAAAGTTTGTGAGTTGAAACTCCCTGAAACCAGAAGATTAAAGTTGATGAGGTGAAATTTCTTGAGACCTCTTTGTTCTTTAAAGAAACTACCCCTAGGGTCTGCTGTTTGTTGATTCAATGTTTATATTTTACCCCAGTCCAAGGAAATTCTGTATTTCTTGAGATCCTTTAAAGATCCTCTTTAATTTTGTTGCTCTTTGTTTATTTTGTAGCAAAGTTCTGTGAATTTGTAGATGAATTTTGAAGAGCCTAGCAATTTCTAACCTACTCCTCAAACTTCCTAAAATAACCCTTGAAGATTATTATTATATATGAGATCAAAAATTAATTTTGTTTTTTGAAGCAAAATATTTCTTTCAAAATATTGCACATTATATTACAGTACATATTATCCAATATATTTGCTTATTTGGAGATTTGTTTAGCCTTCATCAGAAAAAACAGCATATTAAAGACTGCCCAATAAAATATGCTAATTGTTGATAAAAGGTTTTAAAATCATATCAAATGGGGAAATACTATGCAAGAGAAACCTAGAAGAACAAAATTTGTAAAGATATAATAGCAACATAGAATAAAAGATGAGGAACTAGAAGAGGAACATAACTTTGTGAAAGTGGTATAACTTAGAGGTGGCTAAGTGGTGCAGTGGATAGAGCACTGGCCTTGGAGTCAGGAGTACCTGGGTTCAAATCCAACCTTTGACACTCAATAATTTCCTAGCCGTATGGCCTTGGGCAAGCCACTTAACCCAAATACCTTGAAAAATCGAAAAAAAAAAAAAGAAAGTGATATAACTTGAAAGTGAATTTTATTGAAGTAAGGTAGGGCTGTGCAAAATCATAGTTTCACTCTGTCTTTTGGAGTCATCCATGTCCAGTGGAAAGATAAGCACAGGATGATTGAAGATTGCTCCCAACTGCATGGGAGAGATGCAGAAAAGGAGGAAAGACATAGTCTAAAATAGCCTCTGGATTAAGGGAGCAGATTTCACCAGAATTAGGGAAAACACGGCATAAGATGCCCTTTGACTAAAATTGGAATCAAGTTTACAATGGAATCTGGACTAACAGAAATTATACTTATTGACTTTCTAATGAATGTAATTCAAATATACAAAGAAATTGAAGTAAGAGTAAGGAAAAGAGAGTTACAACAACAAAAAAAGATATAGTCTTCTAAGAACATTATCAGGAATAGTAAAATTCAAAAGTAAATATATCCTGAGACACACACTTACACAAAGCAGGTGAGAGATGTTGGGGAAAGAAGAAAACAAAAGGGATTAGTATCATTGTTTATGGTGACAAAATCATAGTTATTCAACTCATGTTGCCTCATTTTTCTACAAAGGAAAACATGCTTTAGACTGGAAAGAGTAAAGCAAAAATTGCTTCCATGAAATCAACAATTCATGAATTAAAGTAGGTAGGGCTAGATGAATAACCTGCCAGAGCATTTTAAGGAGCTAGCAAGTATGAGTACTTAAGTTATCAGTAATCATAGAAAATGAAAGGGTACCACATAACTATAGAAAAGGTAAGAGCCCAAAAACGTATAATTTGACATTTTTTTTGCAAGGAAGTGGGATTAAGTGACTTGCCCAAAGTCACACAGTTGCATAAATACTAAGTGTCTGAGGTCTGATTTGAACTCAGGTCTGCCTGACTCCAGAACTGGTACTTTATCCACTGAACCCCAATTTGACATATTTTTTTGCTTAAATTCTAGAATTTTTTTGTTGTTAGGTAGTCTGATAGTCTTTACATTGTTTCCATGCTATACATTGATCAAAATTGAATGTGTTGAGAGAAATCATATCTTTTCTTTAAATTAAAGGTAATAGTCTTAGGTCTTTGTTTAAACTTCACAGTTCTTTCTGTGGATACCAGTGCTATTCTCCATCACTGATACCCTAAAATTGTCCCTGATTGTTGCACTGATGAAATGAGCAAGTCCATTAAGACTAATCATCAAGATGGCTAGGTGGCGCAATGGATAAGGCACCGGCCCTGGAGTCAGGAGTGCCTGGGTTCAAACCTGGTCATAGACACTTAATAATTACCTAGCTGTGTGCCCTCTGGCAAGCCACTTATCCCCATTGCCTTGCAAAAAAAACTAAAAAAAAAAGACTGATCATCAACCCCATGTTGCTGTTATAGTGTACAGAAATTCTAGAACATTTTAAAAGAAATGTATAAAATGTATCTAGAAAAGCAGTGATCCTCTAAAGGAATAGATTTATCAAGAAGTTGGGCTATCAGATTCACCTTTCTTCCATTCTTGATTGGCAAATCAAAGAAATGCTGCACATAAAGTTATCAAATTTTAGTAAAGCAATTGAGAGAATTTCCTTTTCTATTTTTTTCCCAAAGTTTTAATGATATGTTTTGTTTTTGTACTATAAACATTTGCAGAATACCTTTATTTTGTGAAAGGTCCTTTGTAACAACATAAAACAAATAAATTTTAATAATGTTGTGATTTTGTTTAAAAATACATTCAATATTTCCCATTGATAAGAAACTCCATCTTTTACTTTATATATATATATCTTTCCCATTCTCTCCACCTCCTTGAAATAAAAGAAAAGCAAAGATGCATGATCAAATAAAAAAATTCCCTATATAGAAAAATTTAGTTTATTCTGCATGCTAAATCTGTCAACTTTCTGTAATAAATAGCATGTTTTATCATTGATCTTAAGAAATCATGATTGGCCATTGAATTCATCATAATTCTTCCAACTTTCAAAATTGTTTTTGTAAGGTTTCTATTGCATGCCTTGTTCTCATTTCATTCTTTAGTTTACAAGTTCTCAATTTTATTTTTACATTTCCATTCTTCTGGATGTTAGAAAGACTGGGTGGAGGAGTAGGAGCTAGATGGTATGTCAGATAAAGCACTGGATTCACAGGGTCAGGAAGAAGTGGGTTTAAATTCTACCTCAATCACTTATGATCTCTATGACACTGAACAAGTCACTTGACATTTGTAAGTCTTAATTTCAGCACTGTTAAAATGCTGTTAATAACACTTACTTCCTAGAGTTGATCTAAGAATCAAATGAGATAAAATATTCTGAGAGTTTTGGAGGCCTTAAAGTGCTACATAAATGATATGATGACAATGATGATGATATATAGCTCAGTGGATTTGGAGCTGATTAAATGATCAGATTCAATAAGAACTTCAAAATTGAAGTCTCACATACAGCACTCCATCTCTTATATATGTGTCTTTGCAGTGGCTATTCTCTACAGAATTCAGTCTTTCTTTTTACCAATTTCATCTTTAGGGCTGTGCATGACATGTAGGCACAATATAAATGTTTATTGGATTGGTTTGGATCTCGCAATTGTTAGTGCTTTTCCTCCTTCCTTAATTATCTTATATATATTTTAATTTATATTTATGTAGATGTATGTAATTTATATATGTATGTATATGGATATATACTTCATATATGTGTATATCTTTACCTTTATTTATACATTTGTCTTGAGTAATGGAATGTAAACCACTTGAAGGAAAGAAATATTTAAATTTTATCTTTGTATATCTAAGTGAATAACTCATAGTAGGCACTTAAAAATGCTAATGGGTTGCTTGATTAATTAGAGAGTTAATGTTAGTTTGTAAGGATATCTTTTATTTGTTCCCTGCTGTTTATCTTTTTTTTTTTAATAACTAGGACTATAACACAGATAACATGATGATAGTTCTGAACAAAGAAAAATATAACATATTGGATGGATGATAGTACCAGCATCCAAAAACTCAAGCTAGAATACTGGTTCATAGTTTTTAAAAGAGATTTTATTATCAGTAAAAATTAAAATCGATAATTCAATAAAAAAATTAGACTCAAAAATGAGTTCAATAGATTCAAATTTGAGACTATATGTTAGATAGTAGTTTATGTTAAAAGGTTTGGGAAATTTTAATGAACTGTAGGAAAAATATAAATCAACAGTTATACAGCAAATAGCTTTGAAACAATTAGGAACTCAGCATAAGGACAACCCACAATTTCAAATGACTAATGATAAAATATGCAATACCTCTCCTGATAAAGTAGTATAAAACTCAAAGTACAGACTGAAACATATTTTTGTACATGGTCAATGTGGAAATTTGTTTAAATTGACTACACATGTTTTTAGTATGTTTCATTTTTCTTTCATTCTCAGTGGTAGGTTGGAAGTGAGGTAGTAGATTTGTTGATGATTAAAGTAAATTAACTATAATTTTAAAATAAACTTTTATATTATGGTAAAAAATCAAAGTAATAATGATCAATTAACAGAAGAATTATATTTGATAAAAAAATCATCCTTCTGAAATCTAGCTTGCTCAGATCAGATCTGGAGAATTGTGGATTTAGGTGGGTTTAGTATCTGTCCTCACATTTCAGGAAGTAAGCTGTTATGCTGAAGAGTGACTAGAAGAGGTTAAAGATATAGCAAAGATTTGATTTATAAGAAATAGTTAAAGGAGCTAAGGATACAGATCTAGATGCATAAAATTTAGGAGGACATAATATTTCTAGGCACAATTCTGAAAGACTGTCTTCCCAAACATGGATTGGTTTTATTCTTCTTGACTCTAGAGTACTAGAAACAATGAGTGGAAATTGTGGAGAGACATAATTAAATTTCACATAAGGAAAAGAAAAAACTCCTAACAGAGCTTTCCAAAAATAGAATGGGTTGACTGGGTCTTTAAGTAAAGATTATATGACCATTTTGTCTGATATGTTGCAGAGAAAAGTATTGTAAAGATATGGGTTGGACAAGATTAAGATTTGGGGTCCCTTCCAAGTTGGTGATTCCATGAATATTAGATATTTATATTTAAGTAATTTTAATGGAATTAAACCCTTGAAATATATTTAAATGTTCAAGAATGATTTTTTCTAACTATGTTAAATATCTTGATACCTAGGGACTCAATTGCTTAAAACCTGTGAAAACTGAACTTTGCATCCAAGTTAACTAGCAAATTGTATATACTTAAAGTAAGGTGTGATTTTATGCACAATTTGGTCCTATACAACAGAGTGTAAAAAAATATATTTGACTACTGAACATATGAACTCTCACTTTTGAAACTGAAGAAAATCTAAAGTCTAACTGAAAATGTGTCAACTAATTTAATTTTAAATTCAGTGAATCAGCAACTACAGTTTTTGATACAAACTCAGCTTATTCAGTGACAAAAAAATGCAATGTGTGGAGGATGTGATTTCCATTCAAAATCTTTGTATATTACTTAGAGTTCCAAAAGGTATTTTAAACAAAAATGATAATATGAATCAAAAATTTAATCATAGATTAAGTTTAATTTAGGAGAAAAGTAAAAAAGATTGAATAATGTGACTTAAAAGTATACACAACAAAATTTATTTTGACCAGATAGGATTGTTTGTTAACTAATATATAGAAATCACTCATCTACTCGACAGTGCCCCCCCCAGTCTCTGTCTCTCTGTCTCTGTCTCTCTGTCTCTGTCTCTCTGTCTCTCATACAATTTCAAAATATCAGAACTCTCTAGCAAATTTTTAAAAGAAATTTTTGACAAAGAGCCTGATTTCTAAATAACAGTTAAAATTCACACTTAATAATTTCCTTTCTCCTCAGAATGACCAGCTGATACATTTGTTGAAATCCTGTTGTTTCTGTGTTAAAAAAAATACTCAAGGTCACTTACTTAGGAGAGGAAATGTAAAATATAGCAGGTTGGCCCAGGTGCAAATTCATCTGGTTGAGTTCAAGCTCAATTTGGGGCAGCACAGTTTTGGGAGAGCCCAGACCATTCTTCCACAGATTCTAGAGACAAGATTATATAACTTGCTCCATGATTCCATCAGAAGGTGAATGTGGAAGAGAGAGAATGTGGGTTAACATATGCTCTAGATCAATAGCTAATTGAGTAATTCTTCAACATTTCAGAACAAATGTCTATTAACTCTGAGTTAATATGTGTCTATGTATCTAGGAACTTCCCAAAATTTCATATGAAGTCAATTGCATCACAGTGGGAAATAATAAGACATGATTCATGGAATGTCTCTTGTTACACGAATTTAGTAATGGTTCTGTCATGCCTAATTCTTTGTGTGACCCCATTTCCTTCTCTACCTCATTTTATAGATGAGGAACTGAGAGAACAAAGTCCATTGAATTTCCCAGGATCATATAGCTAATAAGTGCTTGCAGTTAGATTTGAACTCAGAAAGACCAATTTTCCTAACTCCAGTCCTAGAACTCTATCTCCTGTGCCACCTAGATGCACTAACTTGTTACACTACAGAGAAGTCAAGCCTAAAATCACCCAAAAGATGCTTATGATGGTTGTGTAGAAAAAGCACATGAATAAATGTCATCATTGAGGAATTTATGAAAGAGGGTAGGAAAGAAAGATGGACTAGTCATAAGGCAAGTATTAGAGATGATTAATGGTCAGTTAGGAATTCTCATGAAGTTAAGAGAAAGTGAGGAAGGCTTGTGAGACTTGATGGATGTACCTCTTACAGCAAAGTTTTTGAGAGAACAGTGACAAGAATTGGAGGATTGTTATTTGCAATAGTGAAGGAAATTTCCAAAGAAATAGGATCACAGGCCCATTTGAGTTTTCAGATATGGGTATTGGGTAGTTCTTAATTGGAGACTATAAGTAGTAGTCTTCAAATAGAACATAGACAAGAACTGCCTACCCTAATGCAGGCCCTTATCAGTTCATATTCGAATTATTGTTATTGCCTAGTGGTTGATCTACCTGCTACATATCTCTATAAACATGTCTTTCCTCTATTCAGTGCTAAAGTGATTTTTCACAAAACCTGCATGCAACAATGCCCCACACCCTTCTGCAATTCTCAATAAATTGTAATGGCTCTTTGTTACCTCCAGGATTAAATCTTCTGGTTTTTAGAATCCTTCCATTGGTTATTGACCTTTCACTTATAATTTGGTGTGCACTCCATTCCAGTGCCACTGCCTCCTTGCTTCTTTAATAAGGAACTATATTTTTTTTCCATTAGGCATTTTCACTGACTAGCTAGAATGCTCTCCTTCCTCATCCCTGTCTCAATGCTTCCTTCAAGTTCCAGTTAAATTTCTATGTCTACAGAAAGCCTTTCCGAATTCCTTTTAATTTTAGTGATTTCCCTCTGTGGTTAGCACAATACCTGGCACATAAGGGATAATATGTAAATGCTAGTTATTATAATAATCATAGTTATTATTAATTAGTTGTTTGCATGGAGTTCCCCATTATATTGTGGACTTCTTAAGGACAAGAAGGTCCTTTGCATTTCCTTGACTCCGTAACACGTTACAAATAGTTGGCATATAATAAAGGTTTATTGACTGACTTACTGACTGACTTGGTGAGAAAGTGTGGATGAATTACAATTTGTATTGTGGAATGGAATGACCCCATTTATAGCATCAATGGTTCACTGAAAACGTAGTACAAGGTGTCCTTCATCCTATTGCTTTCTGATCAGAGAGATTTTTCTCTTTGATTATGGTATGGATATTTCTCTTTGGTCACCCTGACATATTATATATGGTGACATAATATGAATAGGATTTTTGAATTTGCTTTTCCCCTTTTTTTCTTTAAACTATATTCTAAAAACAATTTGCAAATAATGCGAGCCCACTATATATATCAAAGTTTTTAGCCATATGTGTTTATATTTCCACACACACATATGTATATTACTTTAAATATATGTCTATATACATACACATATACATGCACACATAAAATTTTATGAGGCATGAGGGACATAGAATGTATTTTATTTCTAAACTACTATTATTTGATTTTTACAATAAACATTTATTCTACATAAAAGACACAAATATATTTTGAGTGAAAAACACAACTTTTCACTGAGTGATTCTTTCCAACATCTTTTAAAAAATGCCCTAAAATAAGACTCCTTCAACCATCTCCAGATATTTGCTTTAAATTTTATTTTATTTGCATTAGTTTGTTTTTCTGTGTACAAGTACACAAACTTCATCATTACATTCATCTTCTAAATCACAGGTCTAAATATTTCACAAGGATAGCAACATAGGTCCTATGGATATTATATCCTTAAGGTTGGCAGTGACATTTGAGGGGCAAAGTGCACTCATCTGTCTCTTAAGTTAAACTAATTAAAATATATTTTATTTATTTGTTTTTCTAACTATATGCAATGGCAATTTTTAATAATCAATTTTTGCAAGGTTTTGAGCTTTACAATATTTTCCTTCTCTCCTTTCCCTCCCTCCTTCCCAACAGAAAGCAAACTGATATAGGCTTTACATTTATAACTATGCTAATCATAGATTGATATAGATCATGTTGTAAGAGAAGAATCAGAAACAATTGGAAGGAAAAAAAGGAAAGAAAAAATGATATAAAATAATAATGCAACATAAGTTAAAATATTTTAAAGAGAAGCATAACTTCAGAGTGAATTGTCTTTTGAAGAATTGAGGGTATATGTACATACATGTATCTATATTTCTATGTATACACATGCACACATGTATTGTGCACATGTGTATTTCTGGCAAAACCTAGAGTGAGTAAATTTAAAAATTTTGCATATTTTAAAATAGAAATGCTTGGAGTTCACTCATAAAAATAATATTAGCTCAGAATTCATTCTGCAATACTTATTATTCATAGGGGAAACCAAATAAAATAAAATGTACATAATTATAGTTTTGGCATAAATTATGTTTTTCAGAATTATATACCATTTACATATTGTATGTGCTTCTAAGATACATGTATGACTTGCATCTTAATAAACATGTCAATGAAACAGCAGGAAAAATGAGTCAATTACTTTTTGGATTGCTGTGCTACCACAAACAGCATAGTTATTGCCAAAACAATTCAGAGCAAATAATTTACTATGCAAAACAAATGAGACTTTCTAAAGAAAAAGAAAGATGTCATAGTGGACAGAGCCTGGGTCTTGGAGTAAGGAGGACCTGAGTGCAAATTCAACCTTAGACCATTAATAATTGCTAACTGTATGACCTTGGGCAAGTCACTTAATCCCATTGCCTTGTAAAAAAGCCCCCCAAAATAGAAAAGAAATAGTTTCATTTTTGTCAGTCAACATTCCCAAAGCATGCATTTTAGAGTAAATATAACCTAATTAAAGAATATAGTAGACTTGAAACAGTAATAGAATCAAATTGTGTCACGATGCTCCATGTCACTTCTTGACTCTTTTCAAACATAAGTCTGCAATGCTAATAAATTGGGTCAATTACTAATTTCATGCCATCTCAATATATGGCTAGGGAATATCTGTAATGTGATTACACAGACTTCTGGAAATATTATCTGGTTAGAAAAAAAGATTTATACCATTATGTCAATTAGTCACTTAGTTAATCTTACATATTTGTGGAATAAAAGAAATAATAATGAAAAGGGTTCCACCTCTTTTTTCCCCAATCCATATTTAATCACATAATAATACACATAATGTAGTATTAAAGCATTAACACCTGATATTAAATGTTTGTGAAATGGTAATGTTATTACTCTAAATAAATCTGTAAAGGGGTAACCCTATTGGCTGAGGAAAATAGCCATGCCCTGAGATGATTTTTAAATAAACATTGTTTGAGATAAGGGCAATTCTAGGAGGTAGAAGGACCGCAAAGCACTAGTAGTGGCAGCACTGAAGGAAGAACTCAGTCCATGAGAGTGAGTCACATGAAGAAGGCTATGGGAGAAAAAAAGAGATTTTTCTCTCTGGCTCTGTCTCTCTCTCTCTCCCTTTCTGTGTCTGTCTCTGTCTGTCTCTGTCTCTTGTCTCTCTGTCTCTGTATCTCTCTGTCTCTCTCTGTCTCTCTCTTCCCCCTCCTCTCATTCCCTCCCCCCTTCTCTCTCTCATGCTTTCTCTTTTTTGCTTTCTCTCTTTTTCTCTTTCTGCTTCCCTCCTTCTTTTCTTCCCTCTCCACCCCCTTTCTGTCTCTCTGTCTCTCTGTCTCTGTCTCTGTCTCTCTCTCTCTCTCTCTCTCTCTCTCTCTCTTTCTCTCCTCTTTCTCTCTCTCTTCCTTTTTAAGAACAAATGCAAAGAAAAGAAAACAAGACTTTGATTTCCTATCTATCTTCTGCCCAGGAAGTGGCAGAACTTAGAATCCAAACCAGTGCAAAAACTGAAAATCTTGGGTTAAAGTTTAAGGACCTCTTTGTCATGTTGCTACTGTGAAGCTATATCCATTACTCCTACTTCTAATGACCTGAACAGGTTAAGAGGAGAAAGCATCTCAATTCAGCAGAGGGGTCATTCATAGAAGAGGTCTGGCACTTGGCTTTGTTCTTTCTAAGAGATCAGAGCAATGTCATAGTCAAAATTTGAAATAGATCCACTAGTGCTGCTCTGTGAAGAACAAGCCTAGGGAGTCTAGCAGAGTAACCTAGCAGAAACACCATGATAGATGGAGCAAGCCCATTGTAGTAGTGAAGCAACCTGCCTCACAGAAATGCCATGACCAATGGGGAGCAATGTGAAGACATTATAGGAAGTCATGGAATCACAAAGCCCTACAAGTGCCAGACTTATGAACTGCCTCAGTCTTACACATTCCCTGTAGGAATATGTCTCACTATGTAGGTTTTTGCCAACAGTTCATACAGATATCGTGTGTATTTGTGGGATGGTACAACCTGAGGTTATGAATGGGAAATGTTTTATAGTTACTATTCTTATTATTCCATCTAGAATCTGAACAAACAGCCTTACTTCTAGGGATTTGACTCATGACTGTGAGAATAAGTTGTAGGTATATCACAGAGAGAATGACATTGTTTTTCTTTTGGGGTAGAGGGAAGCATTATATTCAGTATTTGTCTGAAATTTCTATCAGGATTTATAAGTTGAATCTCTGTTTCTTCAATCAGTTTATTTGTTGATTATTTAGCTTTGGCAAATAGGAGTCACTTTTCATACAGATATATTTAAAATCTACATGAATAGGGCATACCACCTAAATTCATAGCATAAATAATGTATTCATTTTTGAAAATTAACCAGAGCTTCTGCTTTCTTGAAAAGCTAGTTATTTTTTAAGTTGCCAAATTAGGATTGCTTACCTAATCTTACTGACTCATATAAAATGATCATGTCCTGGTTCCCATTTTTACATCTTATCATTGCTGATTTCTAGGCTATTGCTTGTATAAATAGGCATCCCCTGGGAATATTTTAAATTAAAGTTCCCAAATATGCATTTCATTTAGTTGGTATTATTTTTTTCATGTCAAACAAACTAAATTAAAACTCTCCATATTAATATTTAGCAGTTTTTACTGAGCCATATATAGTAAAACAGAAATAAAATCCATACATTATTAACGTGTTTTCTAGGCTAATAGAATATGTTATATGCATATGCTTTTATTATTGAAAATAATCATTTCGCATTTAAATAAATATACTTATGAACTATAATTCATTTGTATAATGTATAATTACAGTTATGCCAGGAAAATTTTATAAAACCTTTTCAATGAAGAATTATTATTCAGTGAAGTACATAACCATTCTCATATCTCCCTATCTTTAGCTGATCCACCCATTCCCTAATATATATATATCATTTATATATTTTTCTTTCTTTTATTAATAAACTAAAGAAGGTGATGTTCAATTAATATATTTACTTCCTTTCTTTTCATTCTCTCTTAACTCTGGAGCTAACTGCTCATCTTTCTTGACTTCTCTTTGACTTTGTCAAAGTCTTTGACCAAGTCAATTATCCTCTTTTCTCTAAATTTTCTTGACACTTGTCTCTTCTGTTTCTCCTCCCACCTATCAGACCATTCCTTTTCAGTTTCCTCTGCTGGATCTTCATCCAAATCATACTGTCAGCTTTGATTATCTTCCATGGCTCTGACTTAGGCCCTATTGTAAGAAGCCTTTAGCTTAATTTTTGATTATTCTATATTTAGCTCTAATTTCTGTGTATTTACTTATATAATATGTATTATATATTTACCATAATCTAAGCATATTCATATATTACATATGTATGCAGTTTGTATTTTTTAAAATTCCTTCATATCTTAGCACTGTATCTGGCATATAATAAATACTTGCTGATGACTTGAATATGAAAATAGGGCTGTGAGTTAATCAATGAACATTTTTGATATTATGTTAATTTCAAGGGATAAAATGAAAGACAAAAGATAGTCCCTAATTTCAAGGAGATGACTGTCTATTTGCAGGCACAACATAGAGATAATTGTATAAAACAAGATATAAAGATTATGAATTGGAAACAAATCAACAGAGGTAAGGTATTAGAATTAAGAAGAACTGCAAACGGCTTCCTATAGAAGGTAGAATTTTTTCTGGGATTTGGAAGGTAGCCAGGAGGTAGAGGTGTGTAGAAAAAGCATTCCAGGCATGGAGAACAGTCAGTGAAAATATCCAGAATCAAGAGTAGTATCAAGAAAAGATAGAAACAAGAGAGTATCTGGGAGAATAGAATGATTGACAATATCAAAGACTGCAGAGAGGTCAAGAAAGACAAACATTTCATTGTCAGTTGAATGATAAGAAAATGACCTTATATTTGACAATTAAAAATCAATAGTAATTTTTGAAAAAAGCAGTTTCGGTGAATGATAAAGTTGGAAAACAAGTAATAGAGAAGTAAGGGGAGAGAGAAGAAAGGAAATGGGAGTATTTATTGTAGTTAGAGTAGTTAGAGTTAGTTAAAGAAAGTAGTTAGAGAAAACAGGAGGATGGCAGTCAGAAATGAAGGAATCAAGTGCAGACTTTGTGGATTTGGGAGAAATTAGAATGTCTGTAGGCAGTAAAGAAGTAGACAGGTAGAGAAAATGCTATGAAAAGAGTGGAAATGATAAAAAAGGCAATCTGCTTGAGAAGATGGAATGGAATGGGATCATTTATACAAGAAGAGTTTGCCTTGTCAAAAAGAAGGTTCATTATGTGAGAGATGATGAAGGATATAGTGATAGAAGGCATCTGTAAAATGTGAGATGAGTAAGAACTCTAAGTGAATGGCCCCAATTTTTTTTTCAGTAAAGTATGAGGGTTCTGAGCTGAGAGGGATGAAAAGGCTTGTAAAAGCCATTGTGACAAATATAATGAATATTTAATGAATGACCTTCCCTTTTAAGAATTTAGCCCTTACTTTACTCCAGTCTTAATGCTATAATCAGATTATAATTCCATGGATAAAGAAAGGCTATAATTTTGGAGGATTTTCAGTCAACAATTATTTATTAAATGAGAACCTCCATAGTAACCAAACTCCATCATACTTTTGTGTTATATTTTGAGATAACATTGGTCATTCTGTATGTCTTTATTTTCTCTATATTTTATTAGCAGAATTAAATTTAACTTATTTTAACAAGTGATACTAAAAAATAACCCTCAGACCCAGACTAACTGGATATGCCTGGAGAGTCACTTGATTTTACTGAACTTCACTTTCATTATCCATAAAAATCAAACAATACTAATAGTAGTTCTTATCAGGTAGGATTGTTGAGAAATTCATATGAAATAAAGTATGCAAAGTGCTCTGCAAACCTTAAAGAAATAAAGAATCATTCATTATTATTAAAATTCTATTTTTTATATGGATGTACAGATCAGAAAATTCTAGTAAGGAAGTTCCTTCCACCACTGCAGATTCCCAAATGGTAGACACTTTCAAAAACTGCATGGGGGGAAGAAGATTAAATAAAGTGACTAGGAAACCCACAGTCAATATGTGTTGAAGACCAGTTCTTTATCTACTCTACTTATTAAGAAATTGTGTTTTTGTGAGTCTACATAAATCATCAGGATTTCTGTTTATCAAAACCAAAACCCTACAAGAAGAAATAATCAGTTACCTCATTTAAATTAGCTCTAGACAATATAAAATACCTGGGAGTATACCTTCCAAAACAAACCCAGGAACTATATGAACAAAATTTTAAAAACTTTATACAAATAAAATCAGATTCAAATAATTGAAGAAATATTAATTGCTCATGGTAAGACATTGGAAATGATCATTCTACCAAAAATAATTCATAAATTTATTTAATGCCATCTAAATGAATACCTAAACCTTTTTCTGTTAAATTAGAAAAATAACAATAACAAAATTCATTCGAAAGAGCAAAATGACAAGAATATTTAAAAAACTAATAAAATACTAAAGGGAGTTTTAGCACAACTAGATCTTAAACTATGTAATGAAGCTTTGATTAACAAATTATACAGTAGTAGTTAAAAATAGAAAGATAAATCAGAAGAACAGAGTAGAACAGAATTTTACATATTACTTATCAGACTTTTGGATAAATGCATAATTTATAAATAATCAAGGGACAGAGAGCAGAGTGAAGTATAAAATGGATAATTTTGATTAATAAAATTTAAAAGGTGTTATACAAATAAAGCAAATGCTGCTAAGATCATAAGGAAAGTAGAATGTAGAGAAAAAATTTTATAGACAGATTCTCAGATAAAGGTCTAATTTCTCAAATATATAAAGAAATTTTTCAAATCAATAAGATTGCAAATCATTCTCCAATTGATAAATGGTCAAAGAGAAGAATAGGGAGTTTTTCAATGAAGAAATCAAAATAATATATGAAAAATACTCCAATTCATTATTGATTAGAGAAATACATATTTCACTCCTATTAAATTGACTAAAATCATTTAAGTGAAAAGTAACAGATATTAGAGGAGATTCCACTATTGGTGGAACCATGAACTGATCTAATCATTTTGTAGAGCAACCTGGAATTAGGTCCAAAAGATGTTATACTATCTATACTCTTAAATCCAGTAATACCACAACTAGGTTTATTTCTAAGGATGATTAGAGGAAAACAGAAAACAGCCTATATGTTCTAATGTTTATAGCTGCTCTTTCTGTAGTGTTGATGAACTGGAAATTGTGGTGATACCTGTCAATTGGAGAATGGTTGAAAAAGCTGTGGTATCAGATTATGATATTACTATGCTATAAGAAATGATGAGCTTGAGGATCTTACAAAAAATAGATAAACTTCCATTTTATTTTCTTTGATGTCTAAAGTTCCCTTGACCCCATATTGTTTTACTCATGTATCTCCACTAATGCTCAATAGTCAATAGGATTATTGTCTTAGACTTGGAAATCCAATACTTTCATTTGACAGCTGTGAAAACTAAACCTCAGAGAAGTTAATACAAATATCTTGAAGAGATATCATAGATGGTCTCAGTTATACTTTGAATGATCTGTACCTTTCCTTCTTCATAGGCTATGCTCTTCCATGCTTTAAGTCCTATTGTATCACTGATAGAACACTAGTGAAAAAAATAGCCTATATAAATGATAGATTTTTATTTTTTCTCATAAGAATAAGGCTGCAGTTCTTAAAAATCTTATCCAATTTCCCAAATGCTCATAATTCTCCTATTTATTTCAGAGTCTAAGTGATTGTCCTTCCACAATATCTGTCCAAGATATTTTTATTATTGAGTTAATTCAAATGAATATCCATTCAACCGCATATAAAAATCTGGGCCATAAGCATTCTTCATCCATTTGTTTTTTTTTTCCTTGAGTGAATAGACTGAAGTAATTTATTCTGAGTTACAAGCTATCTCATATAAGAAACTTCAATATTCTGAGGCTAATGCAAACAGTATGATTTCATCTGTAGATTAGAGTACCTGTAGGACCTACCTCTTTAAAGGAAATCTGTCTTTCATTTATACTAATGGACTCAACTATTTAGACCAGAAGGAACCATAAAGAATAAGTCCAACCCCTTCCTTTTACAAATAAGGAAACTGAGGTTCAGACACAGTAAATCATTTCTTTAAGTAAAGACAGCTAATAAGTGTCAAAAGTGGGTTTTCTGACTCTGAAGTCCAACACTATCCACTACACTACTATACTGTTTGTAATGCTAAAATGCTCTATGACACTGATAAACATCTCTGATAAACAAATACCTCTACATTATATGGTTCTCTGGACATTTATATTCAGTGGATCCCAGAATAAAGCTTTTCTCTTGTTGCACTTCTCAAGGAATCTCTTATTAAATATAATATACATGAATGTATGTGTAGATATACATAAAATACATGCATATACATACTAAATATGTGTATATTCACATATGAATGTGTATATTATTGTTGTAAAGAGAACCATGACATCAGTGATGTACTACCATGATATGCAAGTAAAATAGATTTAAGTAAGGAGGACTGTGTGCTTGCATACACACACACACACACACCTGGGATATATTTGCCCACTTAATTAAATACTTTTTTACAGTCAATAAAGAAGCACACGATTTTTTTATTCTTTATAGCTTTCATGCGATTGTATAATTAGAAAAATATTATGTTATAAAATATATGCTTTGGAATTAGAAAAATATTATGTTATAGAATATATGCTTTGCAAAAACCCATACATTCAACTTCTATCCCTGCATCAAAAGCATCTTTCATAAGTTTATTTTCTTTGGAAGATTTTTGTAGAAATGAGAAATTAGTTACATAGATCTGTACTTCATTTTTCCTATTCTTATATATTCCTTTTCATAAAGGATAAATTTTCTAGTTTCACTGGAATTCCTCTAGGAATTTAATAGCAATTAAGCTTCTAGTTATATATAATTTAGGAAACTATTATCTAGAGGCATTTTGTATCTGTTTCTATGGAAAACATTCCTTCAATTTTTGTTTACCCTTCATTCTTTTTTGTTTTGTTGACAAAGTAATGGGTATGCGACTTGCCCAAAGTCTCACAGCTAGGCAATTATTAGGTGTCTGAGGTCGGATTTGAACTCAGGTCCTCCTGACTTCAGGGCCAGTGCTCTACCTACTTCACCACCTAGCTACCCATTGCCCTTCATTCTTAAAGAGGAACACAACACTGGGAAGGGGTCACGACTTGCAAGTGAATTGGATTTAAGTGAGGCAGTCCTGTGCAAAGTCACCAGTCTCACTCTCTCTCCAGAGAGCTATCTAGATCCAAGATGTAGATCAGGATGACTAGAGATGTTTTTGGATGCAGTGAGAGACTATGGCCTTTTTCACATTTGTCTGAGACAGCCCCCATTCATTGATTAAGGTTAGATAAGAAATGAGACAAAGAATGAATTCTTTTGCCTGGTAAAAAAAAAAATCAATCTGAGAGGGGAAGACCCTCAGGGTTTCTTGGCCAAGACAGAAGCAATTATTATTTATACTCACTCTGAGTCATCAGAGCCCAAATAACCACCAAATGAGAACATTTAGCAGTGCTTTTGCATTGTGTAAGATACATAATAAATGTTTGTTGTAACAACTCATTTTTATTAAAGACACACCCTAAAGAACAATGGACAATCCATAAGACTCAATCAGGGGACACACCCAAATTTTCACTTATATTGTGATGCTTTGCCTTCTGCTCAAGCTCATGATCTATCCTGCTTCATGTGGCCTGTATGGAAGGTGAAGAGGAGGGAGAGAGTCACATCATGCCAGATAAAACTCATAGTTTTAGTACAGTAGTAAAATTTAATTGAAAAACTGTATAATGATATTTTTCTGAAATATAAAAAAATTCATATTTTAGAACTGCAAGAGAATTTAGGATTTAGAAATTATCTTTTCATCTTTAACAGAGGAAACATATATAAAAAATCAAGTAACTTTGCCTTTGTTGGAGTTATGGACAAAACAGAGTACTACCCACATTTTCATGCTTTTATTTAATCTACATTCCACATATTCTACATAGAAGAGACAGAGTTACTATTTCTATGATTTGCTTGTTTTGTAATATTTTTAGTATGCAATGGTCACTTCTACTTTATCTTGTAAAGTTTTGATGGAGAAATGATATCTTTCTATTAATTAGAGAAATTCACATTGTAACTTTATTAGTTTTTCAATACCAACTTTTGGTTTTTAATTTTTTAGTCTCTTCCATAATATTGAAAATTTTTTCATTGTTATTTGATTGGAGATTTTTTTAACATATTCAATTTATAAATTGTACCAACAATTTAATATTTGAATTTTATTATTTTTGTTGATGAAAATCTCTAAAGATATAAATATTCTCCACACAACTGTGCTAGCTACATTTCATGTTTTGTATGTTATCATATTATTGTCACTTCTTTGATGATATTTTTCTATTATTTCTGTAATTTATTCTTTGAGCCACAGTTTTTAGGATTAAGTTATTGTGGGGAGAAAAGGCAGAACCAAGATGGCAGTATAAAGGCAGGGATTCACCCAAACTCTCCCTCAAACTATTCCAAATACCTGTAAATAATCATTCTAAGTAAATTCTAGAGTGGCAGAAACCTCAAAAAGATAGAGTGAAACATCATTCTAGACCTAGACAATTTGGAAGATCAGTGGCCAAAGGTCTGTTGCACTGGGTGGGAATACAGTGCACCACCAGCCCTGTCAGCCCAGATAGAAATTCAGGAAGAGTAACTGAGCAGTGGGGTTTCCAGACCTCTCAGTTCACAGATTGCCAAGGTCAGCTATTCTCTAATCAATAATAATTTGGAGGATTTTTTCATATGATTATATATAACTTTAATTTCTTCATTTTTAAACTGCCTATTCATATCTTTTTTGATCATTTCTCAATTGGGGAATGACATGTAATTTAATTCTCTATATATTTAAGAAACGAGAACTTTATCAGAAGCCCTAGCTGTGAAAACTGCTCCCCAGCTTCCTGTTTTCCTTCTAATCTTGGCAGCACTGGTTTTTAAGTGCAAAAACTTTTAAAATTTAATATAGTAAAAAATAATCCATTTAGCAATGTATAATGTTCTCTTCTTCTTGACAGGTCATAAATTTCTCCCTGTTCCAATTATCTGACTGATAAAGTATATAGTCATTTACTGCTATTTCTTTTTTTTTGCCTATCCTAATCTTCTGGTCCATTACTCTATTTCTTAACCAGTAACAGGCAGTTTTAATGACTAACATGTTATAATATAGTTTTAGATCTGGTAGAGCTCAGTCATCTTTTTTTATTTATAGAAATGATTATTTTTGCATTTTTCATCAGTTCTCATAATATTTTTGACCTATTGTTGCTCCAGATTAATTTTGTTAATATTTTTTTCTAGCTCAGTAAAATAGTTATTTTGTAGTTTGGTATAGCACTAGATAAGTAATTCAATATGGGCAGAATTATCGTTTATATTCTATTAGCTTGACCTAATGATGAGAAATTGACATTTTTCAAATGTTTAGATCTGACTTAATTTGTGTGAAAAGTGTTTTGTAATTATGTTCTCACAATTTCTGGGTTTGTTTCAGAAAGTAGATTGAAAGTATTTTATGTTGTCTCAATTATTTTGAATGGAATTTCTCTTTCTATCTTTTGCAGTTGAGCTTTGTTATTTATATGAATATATAATATAAATGTTGATGATTTATGAAGGTTTATTTTATATACTTTGTTGAATTTGATAATTGTTTCAAGTAGTTTTTAGATGATTTTCTAGGGTTCTCTAAGTATGCCATCATATCATCTGTAAAGAATGAAAGTTTTGAATCCTCATTGCCAATTCTAATACCTTCAATATTTTTTCTTCTTATTGCTAAAGCTAATTTATCTAATACTATATTGAATAGTAATGGTAATAATAGACTTCTTTGTTTCAACCCTGATCTTATTGAAAATGTTACCGGTTTATCCCCATTGCATATAATATTTGTTGATAGTTTAAATAGGTACTGCTTATTACTTTAAGGACTCCATTTATTCCAATACTCTATATTGTTTTAATAGAAAGGGATGAAGTATTTTTCAAAGACTCTTTCAGCATCTATTGAGATATGCATATGATTTCTGTTGGTTTTATTTTGATATATTCAATTGTGTTGAGTATTTTCTTATTATTGAACCATCCTACCTACTACAAATTCTACCTGATCATGGTGCATTATCATAGTAATAGCTTTTTGCAATCTCTTTGCTAAAATTTTATTTAAGATTATTATATCAATGCTCATTAGGGAGATTGGTCTATAATTTTATTTGACTCTTCTTGGATTAGATATTAATGTCTATTGGTTTCATGAGAGGAATGTGGCTGAACTCCTCCCATTTTTAAAACTGTGTAGAACTGAAATTAATTGTGCTTAAAATGTTTGGTAGAATTAGCTTGTACACTATATACTATACCCTGAAGAGATTATGAAAAAGGGTAAAAATATCCCCTGTACAAAAATGTTCATAGCAGCTCTGTTTGTGGTGGCAAAGAAATGGAAACTGAGGGAATGTCCTTCAATTGGGGAATGGCTTAACAAACTGTGGTATATGTATGTGATGGAACACTATTATTCTATTAGAAGCCAGTAGGGATGGGAATTGAGGGAACCCTGGAGGGATTTGCATGAACTGATGCTGAGCAAGATGAACAGAACCAGAAGAACATTGTACACCCTAACAGCAACATGGGAGTGATGATCAAACTTGAAGGACCTGCTCATACCAACAAAGCAACAATGAGGCACAATTTGGGGATATCTGTGATGGAGAATGCCATCCATATCCTGAGAGAGAATTGTGGAGTTTGAACAAAGACTAAAGACTATTACCATTAATTTTTTTTAAATGTTATGTTATTATGTAATTCTGCTATATCTCATACTATATGTTTCTTTCTTAAGGATATGATTTCTCTCTCACCACATTCAACTTAGATCATGGAAGCAACATGAAGACTATCAAACTGCCTTCTGTGGGGGGTGTGGGGAGGGAAGTAAGATTGGGGGTAAAATTGTAAAACTCAAAATAAATAAAACATTTCTAAAAAAAGAAGAATTCACTTGTAAATCCATCTGAACTGGAGATTTTTTCATAGGGAGTTTATTGATTTTTCTTCACTTTCTTTTTTTTCTGAAATTGAGCTAGTTAAGTATTTTATTTCTTCTTCTTTTAACCTAAGTGGTTTGTATTTTTGTAAATATTCATCCATTTCACTCAGGCTATCAAATATATTGACATACAATTGAGGAAAAAAACCTCTGAATTGTATCTTTAATTTCCTCCTTATTAGTGGTGAGTTCACTCTTTTCATTTTTGATACTGTAATTTGGTATTCTTTTTTATATCAAATTACAAAAGTTTTATATATTTGTCATAAAACCAACTATTGGTTTTATTTATTAAATCAATACTTTTCTTGCTTTTAATTTTATTAATCTATTCTTTGATTTCATAATTTCTAATTTGTATTTAATTAGGAACCTTGAATTTGTTCTTTTTCTGATTTTTTAGTTGCATACTCAATTCATTTATCTTCTGTTTCTCTTTTATTCATATCAGCATTTAGAGTTATAAAATTCCCCTAAAAATACTTTGCATCCTATAAATTTTGGTATGATATTTCATTATTATCATTTTCTTGGATAGAATGATTGATTATTTCTATGATTTATTGTTTGATCCAATTATTCTTTAAAATTATATTGTTTAATTTCTAATTAATTTTTAGTTTTTCTTTCCATGTCCTTTTATTACATGTAATTTTTATTGTATCATGATCTTATTAGCATATTTTTATTATATCTGCCTTTCTGCTTTTGATAGTAAGGTTTTTAGGCCCTAGTACAAGGTCATTTTTGGTACAGGTGCCATGAGCTACAGAGAAAAAATGTATATTCTTTTCTATCCTCATACAGTTTTCTTCAGAAGTCTATAATACCTAAGTTTTCTAAGATTTTATTCACCTTTTTAACTTCCTTATTGTATATTTATTGGTTTTATTCAATTATTTCTGAGGTCCCCTACCATTATAATTTTGTTATCTATATCTACTTGTAATACATTTAGCTTCTCCTTTAAGAATTTGGGTGCTGTATCTCTAGGTGCATATATGTTAAATAATGATATAACTTCATTGCCTATGATGCCTTTTAGGAATATGTAGTTTTCTTCCTTCTACCTTTTAATGAAATCTTTTTTTTTTTTTTTGCTTTTGCTTTATCTGAGACCAGGATTGCTACCCTTGATTTTTTTTTATTCTCCTGAAGAATATTATATTTTGCTCCAACCTTTTACCTTTACACTTTATGTATCTCTTTGCTTCATATATGTTTCTTGTAAACAACATATCGAAGGATTCTGGTTTTTAATCCATTCTGCTATCTGCTTCCACTTTATGGGAAAGTTCATCCCATTCACATTTACAGTTAAGAATACTATTTCTTTATATCCTTCCATGTTATCTTCCCCTTTTTATGCTTTTCTCTTTACTTTCCACTCATCCTCCTTACCAATGTTTTGTACCTTTTCTCCTTAACTTTTTAAAAATTTCAAATTTAATATTGCTTTCACTCATACCTTCACCTTCCCTTTTAACTATCTTTTCCCCCTTTTCTTTCCCTTTCCCTCCCCCCTCTACTTCCCTGTAGGGTAGGATAGATTTTTAAACCAAATTAGCAATATATACTATTGCCTCTTTGGGTGAAATCTATTGAGAAGGATTTACTCACTGTTCACACCCTTCCTTTTTTCTCTACACTATAATAATTTTACCTCTTTTCTTAATGTTATTTACCCACTATTGCTTAGCCTTCTCCTAGTACAGTCCTTCCTTTTAGGTTTTTAGTGCTTTAAACTTGTCTTGTGCTTTTGTCAAAATGTACTTCTTTCATTTGTTCCGATAGAAGTACTATTCTCAAAGGGTGATTGATTGATTGATTAGCAGCATCACCTCATAGTTACTAAGTACTCTTCCCTCTTCTGTCTCATTAGAAATACATTTCTCAAGCTTCATAAATCACATCAAATTATTTTTTTTTTGGTTTTTGCAAGGCAAATGGGGTTAAGTGGCTTGCCCAAGGCCACACAGCTAGGTCATTAGTAAGTGTCTGAGACCAGATTTGAACCCAGGTACTCCTGACTCCAAGGCCGGTGCTTTATCCATTACGCCACCTAGCTGTCCCTAATCACATCAAATTATAATCATATTATATCTTACTCTCTTTTCAAGTACCTTTCAAAGATATACAATTCTCCTGAGTCTAAGTATCATGCAAAATGGACTATTTATATACCCTAACTCCAAGCATACTCCCTTTAATTGTAGCCAGAGTGTCAAGCAAAGCAAAAATCTCTTCATGATATTTTCAAGTCCAGTCCCATTAAGTATTCTCTCTCCTTCCATCGCTATAGTACTCCAACCATAACCCTACAATCCTTCCCAAGCAATGTATGGGGTGTACTCTCTCCCTGTCCCTTTAGTACCCCAACCGTGGTACTAAAACCCTAGTAATGGATTAAGCATGGATTAAAAACAAGATCTCTTCCTAATTTCTTTATGTCCAACCCTTCTAAGTAGACTCTCATCCTCTGCCCCTCTTGTACTATAAACCAGTAGGTTATCTAGTAAAGTCACTTCTGATTTAATTAGATATAGATATAGATATAGATATAGATAGAGATAGAGATAGAGATAAGGATAGAGATAGAGATAGAGATAGAGGTAGAAGTAGATGTAGATGTAGATGTGGATATGGAGATGGATATAGATATAGATATAGATACAGATATATATATATATACATATATGGAGATATAAACAAATATATTACATATATAGATATAGATATAGACAAATATATTACGCATGCACACACACACACACACACACACACACACACATTTAAGTACTCTAAGGACCAGGATACTCTAAAGGTCTCTTAAGAACTTTAGAATTGATTGTAAAGCAGTGGGACATTGGCAAAGACTGCCCAGGATAGGGTGGCCTCTTCAGAGAAAATGCTGAGCTCTGTTGGCAAGGCAGAATTAAAGTAGCTCAAAGGAAAAGTGAGATACATAAGTGTAGAAAAACCACTCCAGGTGTTCTCCTGGATTATTTGTGCCCAACCTGTGGTAGAGAACTCTGAGAATGTTTTGGTCTGATCAATCACAGTAGCATGCACCATAATTTGTCTCAAATAAAGTAATATCATTTTGCTTTTCCTCAATAATGAAGGACAAAAACCTACCATATATATATATATTTTATGTACAATCTCTTCAACTAAATTCAGTCCTTTATCTATCCTTATTATCAAGAGCTACAAGTGTTATTTCCCATTGTAGGTTTGTATACTATCTAATGTTCTTGCCTAACATTTCCCCCCTTTTTATGTATATCAAGTCTTGTTTTGAAGATTGAATTTTCTATTTTTATGATCTTTTGATGACAAAATGTTAGAGGTCCTCTGTTTCACTGAAAATCCATCTTTTCCTTCTGACAGAATATGCTGAATTTTGCAGGGAAGTAAAATCTTGGTTGTCATTCAAGGTTATTTTCGCTACTAAGTATAATATTCCTTTTCTGACTTTCTGCCTTTGACTATAAGGTTTTTATACCCTAGTACAGGATCAATTTTGATATCAGTGTCTTGTACTGCAGAGAAAAAGGTATGTTTCCTCCAGAGGTCAATCATATCTAAGTTTTCTTTTTTGGCTTTGTTTGTGTTTTTTTTTTTTCAAGGAAGTGGGGTTAAGTGTTTTCCAAAGGTCACACAGTAGGTAATTATTGAGTCTGAGGACAGTTTTGAACTCAGGTCCTCCTCTCCATGAGCAGTGCTCTATCCCCTGCTCCACCTAGCTGCCCCCTCAGTTTTATGTCCAACCCTTCTAAGTAGACTCCCATCCTCTGCCCCTCTTGTACTACAAACCAGTAGGTTATCTAGTAAAGTCACTTCTGATTTAATTACAGATATAGATATAGATATAGATAGATATAGAGATAGAGATAGAGATATAGATACAGGTATAGATATAGATACAGATACAGATACAGATACAGATATAGATATAGATATAGATATAGACATAGACATAGACATAGATATAGACATAGATATAGACACAGATATAGACACAGATATAGACACAGATATAGACACAGATATAAACACAGACACACACACACACACACACACACACACACACACACATATTGGCAAGGCAGAATTAAAGTAGCTCAAAGGAAAAGTGAGATACATAAGTGTAGAAAAACCACTCCAGGTATTCTCCTGGATTATTTGTGCCCAACCAGTGGTAGAGAACTCTGAGAATGATTTGGTCTAAGTTTTCAAAGATTTTATTCACCATCTTAACTTCTATTGTTTATTTTGTGGTTAGATTTATCTAGTTGTGAGAGGGGGAGATTGAGGTCTTCCATCATTAAAGTTTTGTTGTCTAGGTCTCCTTGTAATTCACTCAGCTTTTCCTCTAGGAATTTGGAAGTTATATTAACTACTAGGTGCATATATATTAAATAATGATATAGCTTCATTGCCTGTGGTGCCTTTTAAGACAATGTAATTTTCTTCCTTATCCCTTTTAATGCGATCAATTTTTTACTTTTGCTTTATCTGAGATCAGGATTGCTACCTGGATTTTTTTTTTACTTCAGCTGGAGAATAATGTATTTTGTTCCAGGCTTTTACCTTTACCCTGTGTGTATCTCTCTATTTCAAATGTGTTTCTTGTAAACAACATATTGAAGGGTTCTGCTTATTAATCTGCTTCCACCTTATGGGAGAGTTCATCTCATTCACATTTACAGTTAGGATTACTAATTCTGTTATTTCCCTGCATGTTATCTTTCCCAATTTATATTTTTCTTTTTCCTTTTCTCTTATTCCTCCTCATCAAACTTTTGATCCCTTTTCCCTTTAACTTTACTTTTAATTTTCACTTTCAGTTTATTTTTCATTTATACCTTCACCTTCCCTTTAATCAGTCCCTTCTTCCCTTTTCTTTCTTTCCTCCCTCTCCTACTTCCCTGTAGAGTAGGATAGATTTTTAAACCCACGTGAAAATGTATCTTTTCCCTCTCTGGGCCAAATCTATTGAATAGAAATGGTCAGTGTTCACACCTCCCCTTCTTTTCCTCTATTATCATAGCCTCTTTGTGCCTCCTCACATGGTGTTATTTATCAATAAAGCATTAGTGATCAAATTTCCATCAATCAAATATTGATTTATTGATTGCTTTATAAGCTTAAAGTACTTTCAATCAAAGTACAATCATAAGTTGACTGATTGATTGCTTTATTGTTTGATATATAGCTTTGCCTAGTAGTCATTAAATACTTTCCCCTCTCCTGTCCCATAATACACTTTTTTTTTTTAGTTTTTGCTAGGTAATGGGGTTAAGTGGCTTGCCCAAGGCCACACAACTAGGTAATTATTGAGTGTCTGAGGTCAGATTTGAACTCAGGTACTCCTGATGCCAGGGCTGGTGCTCTATCCACTGCGCCACCTAGCCACCTCCAAATACACTTCTTAAGAATCATGAATCACATCAAATTATAATCATTTTATACCATATTCCCCTTTCACTTACCCTCCAAGGGTAACACAGTAGTCACGAATCAAAGCACTGTGCATAGCCAAATCATTTCACGAACATTTACATCCCCCACCTCAAATCAAACTTTGACATTCCCCCACTCTATTCCCCCAACCAAGGTAGTAACTGAAGTATGGATTAAATCCCACTCTTCTAAAAAGGTTCCCACCCTCTGCCCCTAAAGTCATTTTTGATTTAATTAGTTATAGTGTCTCTAAGTGCTTCAGGTACTGGGTCACACTGAAGGTCTCTCTTAAGAACTTGATTATTAGATATGGGAGAGACTAACTCATTGACCACTCAACATAGGATATCCTTATCAGGGAAAGTGCTAAGCTTTATGAATAAGCAGGATTAAATTAGGTCAAAGGGAACTAAGACACATAAGTTTAGAATAAATACCCCAGCTTTTTATCTGGGCTTTTTGTATCAAACATAGTGGTATCATCTTATTCATTGGAAAGACAGGAAGTAAGCATACCCATATCCTCTAAATCCATTCACTTCAATTGTATTCAGTCCTTTAGATTATCTTAAGAAAAACACAGTTCTCAAGAATTATAAATAATATATCTTCCCTTATAGGGTTGATTTCAATTTTAGAAATCAATTTCATATTTTTCCTCCATGAATCTCATTTCTTCCGCCCATTTTTCTTTTGTTTCCCCTGTGGTTTTTAAATTATTTTTTAAGTTATTTTATGAACTTTTGGATTTGAGCTCAAGTCATAGACTCCTTTGAGACTTCCCATGTAGATAATTTGTCACTGCTTTCTTCTTTTGAGATGGCATTTTTATCATCTTTATCCTCATAATAACTTTCTACATTTAGCACTCTTAGATTTTGCTCATTTTAATTGTTGAGCTCTGCTCTTGGGGTACAGGTAGTATAGTCCCAAGCTGCTTTCTTGACTCTGCCCTAGAAGCACCTAGAAATTATCAAGGAAATTGCCCTAATCTTCTAAAACCGGAGGGTAAAATAGAAATTCAAAGAATCTACTGATCACCTCCTGAAAGACTTCTCAAAATGAAAACTCTCATTAATATCATAGTCAAATTTCTGAGCTCCCAAGTGAAGGATAAAATATTACAAATAGCCAGAAAGAAACAATTCAATTACCATGGAACCACAGTCAGGATAAGGGAAGATTTCTCAGCTTCCACATCAAATGATCCAAATATTTAGAATATGATATTCCAGAAGGCAAAAGAGCTTGGATTACAAACAAGAATCAACTACCCAGGGGAAAAGGACATTCGAAGGAATAAGGGACTTTGAAGTTTTCCTGATTAAAAGACCATAATTGAACATAAAATTTGTATTTGATCTTCAAATGTGAGATTCAAATGAAATATAAAAAAAGGAAACAGGAACCACAAATCTTAAGGGGTTAATGATATTGAACTCCTTATATTACTGCATGGGGATATGATGCTGATAATTCATATGTACTTTCTCATTTATTAGGGCAGTTAGAAGGACACAGGTAGAAGTTGAATATGAAAGAATAAATTAAAAAGATAGCATTAAGGGGTGAGAGAAGAACATACTGAGAGAAAGGGAAAAGGGAAGTAGAATGAGGTAAGTTATTTTACATAAAAGAGGCAGTTGAGTAGAAGAGGAGATAAGTGAAGAAGAATGAGTGAGTTTACTCTCATCTAAATTGGCCCAGAGAGGAAATAACTGAAACTCATAATTGAGGATAGAATTCTAGTTTACCCTAGAGGATAGTAGGAGGGAAAGGGGAAAAAAGAAAGTGGGTGGTAGTGGAGTGGAGTGGTAGTGGAATAAGGTAGTCAGAGGCAAAATACTTTTGAGGATGGACAGGGTCAAAGGAGAGAGAGAAAAAAATAGAATAAATAGGGGTAGTGGGAATAGAATGTAGAGAAATATAGTTAGCAATATTAATTATGGGAAAAATATTGAAAAGTTTCTTTGACAAAAGTCTCAGTTCACAAACAGATACTAACAAATTGTATGATTTTGACTATATTAAATGAAAAAATTTTTGCACTAATAAAATCAAGTACTTAGGATTTGAAGGAAAAGAGAAGGCTGGGAAATCATTTTCATAGTTGAGTGTTCTAATAAAGGTATCATTTCTAAAATTTATAGGGAACTCAATCAAATTTATAAGATTACAAATAATTCCTCAATTGATAAATGGTCAAAGTATATGAACAGGCATATTTCAATCGAAGAAATTAAAGCCATATATAATCATTTGAACAAATGCTCCAAATCATTATTGATTAGAGAAATGCAAAATAAAACAAGTATGAGGTACCAGCTCACATCTATCAAATTGGATAAGGTGACAAAAAGGGAAAAGAATCAATGTTGGAGAGGTTTGGATTGGTACGTTAATGCATTGCTGGTGGAGTTGTGAACTAATCCAACCATTTGTAACAGCAATATGGTGCTATGCCCAAAGCTCAATAAAACTGATGCATCCCCTTTGATCCAACAATACCATTACTGGGCTAAAATCCAGAAGAAATCACAAAAAAAAACACTGAGAAAGTTCTACATGTTCCATAATATTTAAGCAGCAATTTTTGCAGTGGCAAAGAATTGAAAATTTAGGGGATCCCTATGAATTGGGAAATGGCTGTAAGTTATGGTGTATGAATGTTATGGAATACTATTGTTCTATAAGAAACCATGAATGGTTGGACTCTAGAGGAGCAAGGGAAAATTATTTGAACTGATGCTGATTAAAGGGAGCAGAACCAAGAAAACATTGTACTTATTAACAACATTGTAAGTTGATGAACTTTGATGTATGCAGTCCCTCTCACTAATTCAGAGATCTAAGACAATCCTGGGAGACATGCTTGGCTAATTCCATCTACATCCTGATGAACCCCCCCCCCAACAAAAAGCACTGAATCTGAATGAACACCACGTTGACTTTTTAAAACTTTTTCTTATGTTTTTCCTTCCTATCCCATGTGTTATTTCTTTTCCCTTAGTCCTAATTTCATACAGAAATGACTAATAAGCAAACATATTAAACCCAAAAGTTCATGTACAAGCTTCACTAGACTGTTGGCTGCTAGGGTGGGGAAGAGCCAGTGGAAGAAAATTGTGTAACTTATAAATATGCAAGTTGATGAATGCTGAAAAAATTTCATAACATGCAATTGAAAAAACAAAATAAAACATCAATCAAGAAAAAAGGAAAGACTTGTCTAAGGTCACATGTAATTAAAAAGCAGTTTTTTGGAAGTTTGATTGTTATGGGACTGAATAAATAATTTAATTTGCTTAGAATTCTCATTTTCATCATTTTAGCTCAGGCTAACCATGAACATTTTATATTTTTCCACTTATTTAGAACTCACTTTTTTGTGCAAAAGGTATTTTGTAATTGTGTTCATATGGTTTCTGGCTTTGTCTTGGGAGGTAGATTCCCAAGTATTTTGTTTGCTACTGTTACTTTAAATGGAATTTATCTTTCTTTGTCCTGCTCTTCTATTTTATCATTTACATATAGGAATGCTGATGATTTATGTGTTTATCTTGTATCCTGAGACTTTTCTGAATTTATTTGTTTCAAATGGATTTTTAGATGATTTTCTAGGGTTCTATAAGTATACCATCAAATCATCTGTAAAGAGTCAAAGTTTTTCTTCATTGAAAATTCAATTTCCTTTAATTCATTTTTCTTCTCTTATTGCTAAAGCTAACATTTCTAATAGTATATTGAGTAATAATGGTGATAATGGCATCCATATTCCACCTCTGATCTTCTTGGAAATGCTCTTTGTTTATCTTCATTACATATAATACCTGTTGATAGTTTTAGATAGACACTGCTTATTATTTTAAGGAAAACTCCATTTATTTCTATACTCTCTAGCATTTTTAATATGAATGGGTGTTGTATTTTTTCAAAGGCTTTTTCAACATTTATTGAGAATATCATATGGTTTCTGTTGGTTTTGTTACTGATATGTTCAATTATGTTGAGTGTTTTCCTAATATTGAGCCATCTCTGCCTACCTGGTATAAATCCTTCTTGATAATGGTATATTGTCTTAGTAATAACTTGTTGTTATCTCTTTCCTAAAATTTTATTTAAAATTTTTGCATTAATGTTCATTAGAGAGATTGGACTATAATTTTCTTTGTCTATTTTGGCTCTTTGGGTATTAGTACCATGTTGGTGTCTTAAAAGTAATTTAGTAGAATTCCTTCTTCTATTTTCTTAAAAAAAGTTCCTATAGAATTGGAATTAATTATTCCTTAAAATGCTTAGTAAAATTCACTTGTAAATCCATTTAAGTCTTGAGATTTTTTTAGGGAGTTGATTGATAATTTCTTTCAATTTCTTTTTTCTGAAATGGGAGTATTTTATTTCCTCTTCTGTTTATCTGGATAACATATTTTTGTAACCTGTAGGCATATGGCTGGGCAAAATAGCTCTGAATTATCATTTCAATTTCCTTCTCATTGGTGGTGAGTTCAACCTTTTCATTTTTGATAATGGTTATTTGGCTTTCTTTCTTTTTTAAATCAGATTTATCAATTTTTCTGTTTCTTTTATAAGCCAAATACTTGAGTTTTATTCATTAGATCAATAGATTTTTGTTTTCATTTGGTTTTTATTTCCTCAAATTTCAGAATTTCTAGCTTGATATTTTGTTGGGGATCTTTAATTTGTTCTTTTCCAGCCATTTTAGGTGCCTACCCAATTCACTGATATCCTCTTTCTCTATCTTATTCACATAAGCATTTAGAAATATAAGATTTTCCCTAAAACTTCTTTTGCTGCATCCCATAAATTTTGGAATGATGTCTTATTGTTCTTTGATGAGTTTTTTTATTATTTCTATTTGTTGTGTAATCTACTCAGTCTATAAAATTAGGTTTCTTTTTAGTTTCCAATTAATTTTTGCATTATCTTTCCATGGCCCTTTTTATATAATTTTTATTGTGTCATGATCTGAAAAACGTGCATTTAATATTTCTCTCTTTCTACATTGATTATGAGGTTTTTATGCCCTGGTACATTGTTAATTTTGGCATAATATTTATTGATCAGTTACATAATTATTGAACATAGATTTTTCTTTTTCAATATCAACAATGCAATATAAAGCACTAAAATATTTTTTGTAATCTTTATTTGTTTTAATAAATTTTAGAAATACCTTAAAAGGAGTTACATCCAATCTTCTTTAACTGAAGCTTCATTTGGCCTTGGCTTGAGTTAGATTAAAGAAACAGGTCTGATTTAAGAAAACTGTTACTCAGGAAGCTAATATGATTATTATTATGTGGTGGAATAAGTAGGCAAAAAGAAAAGCATACATATGCACACCATATGGTGACACAAACATTCAGCAACACAAACCTTGCCCAGGTCATGCATGTGAGGGAGAAATGTATTATAGTAGACATCTTGGTGGGAGTACAGACTCAAAGTGGATTCTCATCAGGGAAGTTTTAAACCTTATAGATGGACTTGGTTGAAAACAGATAATCAAAGTCAAATATGGGAAGGGGAATTCCTAACTAGATCCAGATGTAGTGGGGAAATTCTCTGGGTTGTTATTGATACCAGACTTGGGTGGGGAAATTTCCTAATCTGGACCAGAAATTTGGTGAAGATTTGAATTCATAAACAGGAATTCCAGAAATCAGTGTGGATTTCAGAAATAGTTGTTGACTTATATACTCTGAGTGAGCAGGGAATCTGGTCCACTGAAGAACCAAGATCACATCTGAGAAAGGGTCAGAATGAGTCAGGACAGTGGAAAAGTACAGGTTGTTTGCATTATTTACATGTTTATGATCATTATGATCATTAGGATCATTAAGCCTAATACTAGAATAGTATTCTTTATAACTACATCAAACAATATATTTCAAAAATCACAATTATCACAATTGATCAGCACAATTATAATATGTTTAAAATGTTGTCATGTTTCTAAAGCACTAGAGGATCAACTAAATTTAGAGTTGACATCAGAAATGTTCAAAGAAATAGACTTCAGCTTTCTTACCCTACTAAGTAATTAATATACCCAGAATGGGAAAAAGTAAAGTTTATAATTTTTGTAGACATTGTTTGACACGAATGATTGATGGTCCTCTAATCATTGCCAATTCAGTGACAAAGAAGACCGTTTATTTGTTCACCTTATACAAATTATTTTTCTATGCACAGTATTCTTTAAATGTATACACATAGAAATATGTAAACATATATATATATATCAGGATTATATATATATAAATTCAGAAATATTCTCATCTTGAGTACATAATAATAATCTTTCAAGTTTTACCTAAAACTGCAGAGAGTTCCATATACATATATATATATATATATATATATATATATATATATATATATAAAATTTCTTTATCCAGAAGCTTGTTGAAGGTGGGGGGGGCATTATATTTGGAGCCAAATTTACATTTAATTGTTAAGTTGTAGTTTGTAGATTTTTCTACTCTACTAAGACATTTATTTTTTATTACTTCCTTAATAGTGACCACAAAGATGGCAACAAGTTTAGCTAAAATGAAGTTGATGATGGTAAATGAGTGAGGAAATATTTATAACTTTCCTGGTTTTAGGGGTTTTCCTTAATCTTCAATAGCAGTTTGAGGTCAGAAATAGATGGTTTTTTTTGTGTGTGTGGTTGAAGTTATTATGTCCATTATTCTCTGATATACATCTTAATACAACAATTGTCTTTTAACTTGATCTTGTAACACATTACATTCTTCTGTATCCCAAAACTTACCCCAAATACCCAGAAAATACAGCTCACACTCAGTGAGTACTCAATGTCTACCAAGACTACCATCCCCTATCACCAGTGACAAGAATTATTAAGACGATTTCAGTCTTCCTTACCTTCACATTATATAAAACATAAATGAAGCATTCCTATTCCAAAATCATTGCATATGAATTGCCTAAGAAGCTAGTATTTCTTTTTTATAGAACTGTGTTACAGAATTCATCGTTTGATTAATATTTTATGACAAAGATTTTGTCAGTCTTAAATTGGCTAGTTGTCCTTACTGCGAAGAAATGCTGATGGATTATGTAAAGAAAGTAATGCTGAATTTAAACATTAAGTTGACGGAAATACAGAAATAGGAGATTATTGCTCCCGTATAAAATATTTTTCCTACTGTGTTCCAGTAGGGGGAAGTAAAGATTCACTGTCTAGTATTGTTCTTGGCTCTGGACCTGTGTGTGTTCTTGTAACCTACTGTCTAATCCTTAGCACAAGCATCAAACAGCTACCAGCTAGCCTGTGATCACACGTGTTCTCATCCACGCTATTTACACTAAAGACCCTGGGTATGCTCGGATCTCTTTGATCTAAATCTGCCCTTCCTTGATCTTTCAGTACATTCACTTGTGGTTGTTGGTTTTTTTTAAACTTTATTTTAATTGCAGCTTCTCCACTCCCCCACTCCTTCCATTTCTGGTATTAATTGTGGCCGTAACTGACTCAACTTCCGTAGGTTTTAGACCTTTTACAAATTTAATGTTGAGGTTTCTATCTCAAGATGGGGCAATATTCCAACTTCTGCCTTTCCTTTTTCGTGAGATTTTTAAATTTTCTTAAAATACCATTGGATCCTAGAGGAGATCTCACTTTAAATTCACTTTTCAAGTCATAAGACTAATGCGGAGCGCTGGAGCCCTTTCATTTTTCGCCTAAAAGTGTGTGGGCAAGGTTACCTGAAACCCAAGCTTGTATGTTTACAGATTTGGTCTTTTTTTTTTTAATGGGGGAAGGGAAAGACTAAAGAATGTGACTTCCCTTTGAAGGCTTTTTGCATTTTCCTTTCTTATCTTCCTTGCATTTAAAGATGAAGGTCGTGTGCAGGTATAGAGGGGATGAATAATTAGGAAGTGCTTCTATGAAACCACTCACCAGGAAAATTACCTGCTCATTAAACGGGAAGCAGAGAGGAGCAGGCACGTAAATTCTACCTTTCTCCTACAGAGAGGGGCGAGGTTTGGGGAAGGGAGGAGACTCAGGGGGAGGGAAGGAATCTAGTGTCTGCGCAGCCAGTTTTCACCCTAGCCTAGCTGCCTAATAGTTTTTTTTCCCCCTTTTCCTTTATCCACTCACATCCCTTCTCTTCCCTCCCCCTTCCTAGCCAAGATCCCAGGGAATGGGCATGTGGTGGAGTCTGGAAGTGGAAGGAGCTTAGTCCACGCCCTCATATTCTCTTTCCCCTGGCCCAGGGACCGACTCCGGGCTGCCTTTCCCTCCTCTGGTCCATCTAGCAGCAGCAGCAGCAGCAGCAGCGGCAGCAGCAGGAGGAGGAGGAGGAGGAGGAGGAGGAGGAGAAGGAGCAGCAGCAGGAGCAGGAGCAGGAGCAGCAGCATCTGCGAAGGGAGAAGGACGCCTACTTCGGAGGCCTCGGGTTGGATCTGCAGCAGAGGCGGCGGCGGCGGCGGCGGCGGGAGCAGCCCGGAGTGGACGGTGCCTCCCTGGACTCTCTCCATCTCTATCGAGGGGCGCGCGCGCGCACACACACACACACACACACACACACACACACACACACACACAAACACACACAAACACACAAACATCATCCAGTTTAGCTCCTTCCCGCGAGCCCTTCCCATTCACAATTGCATAACAGCAGGAGCAGCAGCAGCGGAGGTGGCGGGGCAGAGCCAGCAGCAGCAGCAGCAGCAGCACAGCAGCAGCAACCCCTAGCCTCGCCACTCACTTTTTTCCCTCCCTCCCTCAAGCAACGCCGAATTGAGAGTTTCAGACCTCAATTTCTTTTTTTTTTTAATTTTAATTCTGAATCTTGTTCACTTTCTTTTGGAAAAGGGGGAAAACAGTGGAGAAAGGTTGCACAGGAAAAAAGCAAAAACCCCCAAACCCTAAGTCAAGACTGCCTGCAAAAATGTTGTATTGTCACATTCTTTTTATGGAAGTTAAGTAAAAATAAATAAAATAAATTAAATGAATTAAAAAAACAAACAAACGATAACAGCCAAAACTGGACGGAATTAAGGCGGATGAGAAAGAAAGAGGGTGGGAAGAAAAGCAGTCCAGCCTATGGTTTTTTCGGCAATGTAATGGGACGTTTTTGGAATGAGGTCCTTTTCTTCCATTTTTCTTCTTGACTTCTGAAGAAAGAACTTGGCTTTGGAGTGAATGTCTAAGAACCGCATTTAGGACACACTTGGATAAATCCTTTACCTGATGTGGATGGGTGCAAATTTAGGAAGCAGAGTGTGGAAATCTAGCAGCCTTTGGAACTCCCTCTGTTAATCTGGATGCAACTAAATGTACTCTCTTCAAGACCTTTCCAACATCTTTTGATCTTGAGATTTGCCCTTTACTTTAATTAGCTTCTAGGGAAGTCTAAATTTAAGACCTGCCTCTTTTGTTTTTTAAAAAAGGACCCTCTTTTTTTCTCCTTTTGCTTTCTGGAACTGATATTTTATGCAATCTGGATCATTTTTTTAATATGTCAGAATGTGTCTGCTAATGTTTACACATCTCCTCCTCTGTGGATTTGTATATTTTCAGGTTTATGGTAAGTTTAAAACCCTCAAGAAAAATTTATTCTTTTTTTGTTAGAGTAGTTTTCTTGAGCCTAATAGAAGACATATGTAAAATAACATAAGAGCATCTTAAATAGGTTTATTTCAATTAAAGCATGTAATATGGTACAAGAGCTTTTGGGGGGGTAATTGGGGGAGAAGCTTCTTTTTTTCTTTTGTTTCTGGAACTGTTGAAAGTATGTTTATAAGATTTTCCCCCTATTGACAAAGAATGGATAAAGTGACTAGAAATAGCAATTTATCAGTGTGGTTAGAAAAAAGAAATGTCAGTAAATACTTCAAATATGGCTAGATGTCATTTTCTTTAACATTATTTTCTGTGATGTAGTGGCTAAACTTTTGTTTAGAGAATCAGCTTATCAAATATGGTAATTGCTCATTTTGGAAGATGGTAAAAATAAGTTAGGAATTTGAAAACAGACATCTAGATTAATGACACCTGTGTTTTGGAATATTCATTTATATTATGAAATTAGTATGAAGAATTTTGAGCTTTATGGAGAAAACTGTCAAAAGAAGGGTGGGGGAGTCTTCTGAGTCTTTGAAACAGGAAAGCAATGAGCTTTCAGAAAAATAGGCTAGCTAATAGGGAAAGCTTAGCTGAGAGTGTTCAGAGACAATGGGATTTTGAACAGGTGCTGTAGGTGTCTCTCTTTAGATTCAGTCAATCTGTCAAGGAACTAATATTGGTGCTGAGATTTTTATGTCTTTTGTTGTTAAAATTTGATTTTCTGAGCAGTTTTCAAATGATAGGAGCTTCTTGTGGGGGGGGAAGGCATTTCAAAATCTTTTATATGAAAGGACTTTATATGAAAGGATTTTATGTTGACATAGTAGAACCAGTAGGCTTTACTTTTATTAGTAGTAAAAAAAAAATGAAGAAAAGGAAGGATTAGGGCATGCTGTGTTAAAAACTTAAATTCAAAATACTATGGTGACCAATATTGTATAATGTGAATTGTAATGTTGTATATCATCTTTTAACATTCATGAAGAATAGCTGTCTCTGGGGCCCATATTAGTTCTACCTCCTGATATCCATTCTCCTTTAAGTTTCCATGTTAACTTTGTACTAGCTTTTGTATTCTGACTTAAGTCACTATCCCAGACACTGGTCATTTTTGCATTTCTGTGGGAACAAGCTTTGCTACTTGAGGAATTCTAGGAATCAGAATCAAAATGAGGTCTCCATATGAACATGAAATGATACAGATTAGTTTACTTATTGTATAATATATGTTTGCAGTCATGGGCAACTTATCTTTTGCTCCAATGATAGGAGGTAATAATGCATGTTATCTTTTGTTGCTTCTGTTTTTTTTCTTTTAAGTAGAAATGTTTTGAAACTAATCATTTCAAGTTACTGTATGGTAACTGTACTCCATTCCATACAGGTTATGCTTTATAAGTTTGGCTTGTTTAAAATAAAGAAATGTAGAGGTTTCATCCTATTTTTTTTAATTGTTATGCTTAAAAGCATTTAATATAGCCTTTAAAAATTGGTTTTAATCTCCATATGAGGTTATGGTTAGAATATCAGAAATGTACATGTAAAAATTGCACAGACTACACAATTATCAGCATGTTGAAACAAACAAACAAAAAAAGGTGTGTAACTAGAAGGAATACAATTAAAGTGTTCAGTGGAAGTGACAGAGTGAATCAGAAGAGCTTGGTGTTACAGAATATAATTAATGTACCAAGCTGTTTGACGGTATATGAAACAAATGCAATTAACTAGCTTGCAAGAACAGCAATAGAAAGATATAATTTATTCTTTTTTTTCCTCTATGAGAAGCAAAACTAGAACCTTTGTTCTGATTTAGTATTTATTAGAAAAGAGAGGATGTCATATGAATCAGATATCTAATACCTTGCCTACCTATTACTGTCTAGCAGATTCAAAATGAAATAGTGAAAAATTGGTGGGATTTGTGGAACAGAAATTGAAAGGTTTTAAAATACTTTGTCAAAGTCCCTTTCAAAATCTTAGTATTCATATGTGTAGAAAGCAAAGAAGTGTATTTTAAAGTTTCTATGGTCATGTTATGCAAATAATAAGTTTGATGCTGACTCTTGGCATACACTGATGTTATGGGGTAATATGATGCTATTGTTGAATTATGAAGATGAAGTTATAATGAAAAATCCAGAGAGGAAAATAGAAAAAAAAACTAAGGGTAAGTGAAAGGAAATCCATGATTTTGGTGAAATGAACAGTTTGTATGTTGCTCAGCAAAGAATTATAAAATTGAGTTGGCACTGAAGGGGATTTGACTGGGGAAATTGGTGCTTAGGTTTTTCATTTCCTTTGGCCTCAGTTTCCTCTTCAGATCTATCTAATTTCCTTTCTAGCCCAAAGATTCTATGGTTCCTACTCCTTCATCAGTTTTCTGTGAAGAATAATCTTTTATACACTTTCTCTATGAATTTTAAATTTAGAGAAGTGTCCACAATTCTGAAAGATATATTGACCATGTTGCTATGTACTAAGGTTAATCTTATTTAGTGACAATTTATTTACAACGATTTATATGGCAATTGTATAGCAGTAGCAATTAATCATATGCACATTTTTATCTTATGATGATGGTAGAACTTCACCAAACTATAAAAAATAAGTGCTTTTTAAAAGAATGATTTTTCAGAATTCCTTTTGTTATCTATTGAGAATAAATAAACAAACATAGTGTTCCCTTGAAAAACTGAAGTACACAAATAAACTTTGCCTTCAACTTTTGGTGCTAATCTGGTGGTAAATAGAAAATGAGCCTTTCACAAAATAAGACCTGAGGATTTGCACTACCATTTTATAAGGATATTTTTAAAGTTTATCCATTTTACATTTTTTATTTTTTAATTCAGCTATAGAACACTAGTCTTTTATTTAAAACCAGGAAATGATATAAATCACCACAATTTATTATTTTCATTAAATTTTGGTGTTCTATATCTGTACCTTTGTACATCTGTAACATGCAAATATTGTAATTATAAAAGATCTTTATTAAATGAGGCTATATTTTCTTATATTTTACAATGCATTCAATAATGAGAACAAAAGCACTTTCCACTGACATACTTAGTTATCCTTTGACTGTTGTCAAAAGGTATCATGCATATCACTCCCATCAACCTCTTTTCACATCTCCCACACTCCCACACCCCTCCTGACTTTTTTTTGCTATTGTTAGCTCCACTCTTGGGATTTCATTGGTGAAGGGAAGTACTGGTTGAGAAATCTCCCTCTACCAGTGAAGATCAGCTACTGGAAAGTTTTTCAGTTTATAATGTTGCTTGGGCCATTGAAAGATTAAGTAGTTTACCTGGGGTCATATAGCCAGTATTTGTCAGAGGTGAACTTGAATTCTTGACTTCTGGATCATCATGCAAATTCTCTATCTTGCCCTGCTGACCTGCCTACTAGAGATCTACTCTAAGACACATATTAACTATTATAAAACCCATTTTGCATGCAGATAAAATTGAAATTTATTATTAGAGATATTTACATATTCTATATTTGATTTCTGTGTTATATTTCATTTGGAGATACTGTATTTGATTAAGCTTTAATTTACATGGAATATGCAAAATTTGGCCAAATTTGTAATATAAATATTTCATGATTTAGAAGAATTTCCTAGGAACTGGATACATTTTTTAATCAAAAAATGAGCTTATAATTGAGGGAACTCTGCTCATGATAATCCTGAGACAATTTATTATATAATACCTTAAAAATCTCAGCTATGTATGCCCATAGCAAACTAGATAATATTTATAGATCTTGCCTAAAATATCTTCTCATTTAAACGGGACAGTATATAAACATATACTTAGGTATATATTAGTTAATTTGTCAGTCTTCAAGGTAGAATACATATATATGTATATAAAATTACATTTTTCAGTTTCCTCTACCACACCCTTGTTGTTTTATCCTTAGACACATGAGTTAACACTTGAAAATGGGAAGAAATAACTGGAAATGTTAAATCTAGTGCATTCTTGATTTTTTTTAAAAGACACTCATTCTTTAGGAATGTATTCTTTAGCTTTGGTAAAATCCAAATTAGACTTTGCCACTGTTCTCTATCAACAACATTACATCTCCCTAGAAGCCCTTTGTTACCTTTTACTGTACTTGCCAATATGGGCACAGGGATAAATCGTGTGCTTGTGAAAATTAAGGGAATTTAGGGAATAATAATTTGGACAACTTAAATACTGGAATTTACATGTTTGTATAATAAAGAAGTACATTTACATTAACCCTGAGAGAAACAGAGAGTGAGAGAGAAGGTTTTTGAGAGAGAGAGAGAGAGAGGGAGAGAGACAGAGACAGAGAGACAGACAGAGAAAGAAAGACAAAGAGATAGGAGAGAGACAGAGACAGAGACATTAGGTGAGGGAAGAGATGAAAAAAGTATATAAATATATATGTATATGACATATACATATATATGGTCAATAATAGGCTTGTTCAACAAAATTGATAAATTAATTAAACAGTGAGCTATTATTTTAAAATGAATTGAATTTATTCCTGTCTGGAGACATTCAGATGAACTAGTCTAATGGTTGTTAATTATTTTCAATCTTTGGCCCTTTTAATGATCCAAAAGTCTCAGAAACTTCTTAACATTACTTGTCCCCCTTAGTTGATGTGTTCACTATAAATAAAATCATACTAAAAAAGCATACTTTTTATATATAAATATAAATAAATGAATCTGTAATAGAATTCAAAAGATAAGTATTTTCATATTGCAAACATGAATATTGTTAAAGTTCAGCCCACAGACCACATGGCAAATATTGCAACCACTCATTAACAGCAGGCCACTCTTTATGAACTGTGAGTTACTGGGTTCCTTCACAGATTGAACGGTCATAGATACTCCTGTTCCCATTTTTGGATAAAGGGATTCAAGATTCTAGTATAGAATGTTAATATTTGTAAAAGTTAGCTTTTGAGTTGTTAACTTATAATAAAAACTGTATTCTTTATTTTGGAGGGGGACAAGGCAATGGGGTTAAATAACTTGCCTAAGGTCACACAGCTAAGCTTTAAGTATATGAGGTTGAAATTTGAACTCAGGTTCTCTTGACTCCAGAATTGGTACTGTATTCACTGCCACACTTAGCTGCCCCGAAACAATTATTGTCTTCTAATAAAACTTGACATACTCTTCTATGGGTTTTCTGATTATTCTATAATGATTTATTACATTTCTTAGTAAATATACATTTTCCTAACTTTAAAAGTCATAAACTATTTTTTCTTATTCTTCCCTATTCCAGAATTCCCATTCTAGGACAAATGCTCTCATCATCAAAGTCAGGAATCTTTCAAGACCCCTTCCTCTCTCCTCATAGAGATGACAAAAAAGTCCCTGTTTGGAGATTCTTTGTTCTGGTTGAGGAAGTCACTGAGTACTGTTTGCTTTTCCACATGTTTCTTGGAGGTCTTGGACACTATGTTATTTAAAACTCAAATCTGATCTTTCCTATTCCATTAGAATGTGAACTCCTTGGGTGCAGAGATATTGAATTTGTCTTTCTTTCAATCCCCAGCACTTAACACAGTGCCTTATACCTAGTGAACTCTTACATGCTTTTTGGTTGACTGACATTTTCTCTTCATACAGAGATTTAAAGCTATTTTCAAGAGATTCAATAAATTACTTTAATAGTTTAGTTTCAAAGCCAAAAGACTTTTGGGATAATGAATTGGTAGAGTACTATCTAGTGTAGTTATAACTTGGAGAGGCCTCCTTACCCTTCCCTAATCTAATCCTTGTTTAAACATTCTTAATTTTACCATTGGTTAAAGTAGAGTCAGGAGCAAATTATAATTCCAGTTGGTGCTGGTGAGAGCTATATGTCGTGATTATAAACTTTAAAAATTAAATTGAAGGGAGTCTTTTTTTATGTACTTCCATGTCTTCAAAAGCCTTAGCATTATTCACATGTCAGGAAGACTATAAAATGGGCTACTTGAATGGTAGTCTGATAGTAATACAAGGACTAGTACCATGAAGTACCACAGTCAGTGGACTGTGATCTATGTCACTGAAAGAAGTATTCTCCTTTATGAATTCATAAATATATCAAAGTGCCTAAGCAAATGGAACAAAAGAAACAAGTCTTCAAATTGTACTATCAGTAGGAAGATGATTTTTTATACTTCCTTCATTTCCTCACTATGATCAAAGGAAAAGACCCTTTGTACCTTTTTTGGTTCATAGCTACAATTCTTGTTCCCTTCTTCCATGTCCCTAAAACATCTACTTCTTGGTACAAGTAGCCAAGTAGGGAGTTTTCAAATATGAATCCTTTGAAGTAAGGGACTTTCCTAAAGCTTTCAAGATTCATATTTCCACCTGTCAGTGTGTACCATATTAACTTTGAAATGCCTCTTTTCTATTTGCTAACATAACATGGAATGTTGCTAGAAAAGAGAAAAATAATTCTATTTTTCAAACGGGAAAAATAAAGTTTGCAAATAATAGGTCAATGAGCTTAGCTTATGATTCCTTGGGAAATTCTAGAACAAATTAGTACAGAGATGGAGAATAAAAACACATGGCAAAAAGAAGCAATGATTAGAAAGCCAGAATTGCTTCATTAAGAACAGGTCTCATGAGGTTAACCTTATTTCTTTTATGATAATATTACTACACTAGAGCATCAAGGGAATATTGTAATTGTAGTTTACTTAGATATTAGTGAAATATTTGATAAAATATCTCTTATTCTTGGTGGAAAATATGGAAATATATGATTAGCCAATAATAAAATTTCATGAATTTGAGACTGATTGAAATACTTAAAGAGTAGTCATTAATGGTTTAATCTCAGCTTGGCAGGAGGTCTCAAGTGGAATGCCTAAGGATCTGTTTCTGGCTATGTATTGCTTAACATTTTTATCAGTAATTGGGATAAAGAAATAAGAAGCATAATCATTAGCTTCACGTCACATAAAGCTGGGAAGGATGACTTAACACAATGAATAAACAGTCAGGTTAAAATGATCTCAACAAACTAGAATATGGGTTGAATTAATAAGATGAAATCTAATAAAAATAAATGTAAATCATTATTCAAAAAATAGTGTTGTCCAAGATGGAGAGTAGATATTTTTTCCCCTGAAAACTTGGTATGTAGTGGGGAAGGTATGGTTAGATAGTCATTTACCTGAAAGCAGCTAACTTTCTTAGTGCTTCTTTAGTTAAATAAAATGTGTCAGCCCCTCAAAAAGCTAAGGTGTCTTCAGACTGGTTTGAGCAAGAATAAAGAAGTAGCAAAAATACAACTCTATTCTTTTTCAGTCAGACCATATCTAGAGTTTTGTGGTCCAGTTTTGGAGTCAGTTTAGGAAAGAGACTGATAAACTAAAGACTGGTTGAACAAAGGCCTTGGTTAGTATCAAAGAAGTCAACTGAAGGAACTGTGGTTATTTAATCTGTACAGGAATGTGATACCTCGGTTTGAGTGTTTGAAGGGGTTGTCATCTGGAAAAGGAATTAGACTTGTTCTGTTTGACCTCAAAGGACAGAACCAGGCACACTGTGTAGAGGTGGCAAAGAGGAAAATTTTAGGCTTCATATTAGGAAAAATTTCCTAAATATAAGGTTGTTCTAAAAGTGAAGTGAGCTGTTTCAGGAGGTGGCAGGTTGCCTCTCATTTCAGGTTTTCAGTCAGAAAGATTAACAATTAGTTGGCCAAGAGAAACTCTGAAATTCCTTCTATCTCTAAGAGATGATGTGATTCTATATAACTGCATTCTTGAAGATGTTGAAAAAAAAAGCAACAAATAGCTTGGTGCCATGAAAGAACATTGTAATGGGAAAAAAGTAAACCTGATTTTAGCACTGTCTTTCCTATTATTTAGAATGTCATGGGAATAATTTGGAGAAATAGGGAGGAAGTAGCTGTGAGAATGAGGAAAATCTTACAGTTGTGCTTGAGCAATTTTGAAAGAAACAAGGGATTCTGAGACGTTGAGAAGTGAGCAAGCAGGGTTTTCGAAGCAATGGGGAAGCATAGAGAAGATAAGACTGATTAATAAGTTGAAGTATTGAATGCCAGATGAGGGACCTTGAACTTTCTTCCATGATGGTCTTCTTTCTATGAAGAACAGTTTGCCTTTTGGTTTATTAAGCATATTGGATTCTTAATGTTACTGATTCAGAAGTTCTGTTGATTCTTGAAGAGATACTTCTTTGCACCTTTGATAGTAATGTAATCATATGTGTGTATGTGGATTTATATTTCTCCATATGTATATACACATTATATACATACATACATATATTTGTGATCCATAAATCAGGCAAAGATTATAGGAGAAATATGATTCCCAAATTAGTATTACCATGGGAGAAAGGACTGAATTTTAGATAAATTACAAATGATATGTTGCATTAGTTATTGAAGCATACTCACAAAACTTGATTTTTGTGTCAATTTTACATTTAAAAATAGTCCTTAAGTGCATAAGTATATAATGTGTTATAGTATTATATGAAAATACTTTCTCTTTTAGAACTTAAAGTCTACTATAGAACTATATAAAATTATATATATAATATAGTACTATATTGAAAATAGCAATATGTACCATAGTACTATATACTATACTACATTACCATAGTAGATTTCATATTTAATAAAGGTAAAAGTATTTTCATTAACTTTTAGCCATAATTGATATAATAAATATTTCTTTACTTTGGTACAACCTATTTCTCTATTACGTATTTGAGTCATTTATATTTTCAGAGTCTTGTCTAATTTGTTATTTATTTGTGATAGATTTTTAAGAAAGGGAACACATAAGCTTTGATTTGTTTGATTTTACTAGAATATAAAAGATCTTAAGTCAGTGTGATATTTTGAGATGTGAGAATTGCAAGAGGAAAGTTTCATAAAATAATTAGGTCATTTAAAATTTCTCATTTTGCCGTATCTTTTTGCAAAATACAGGGGAGAAAAATATTGTTATTTGAGAACATACTTAAAATTATAAACAACAGTCTTTTGGGAATCTACAGATACCGAACTTATGAAGTGAGCTGCATGATTTTAAGATGTGAACTGAGTCCATTAATCAATACTCAAATGTGCTTTTATTGATAAATGAAGCATTTTAAAATTTAATGTGAAAAAACAAGATCGGTAGAACTGCTTAGCAGGGTTACAGTCTGAAGGGATTATTTTATTGGTATAACTAGTACCTTGTGTAACACAAAATTTTGATTCATGAAATTTAGAGAACAATTTTTCTTCTTCTTCTCCTTCTTTCTTATTCTTTGTCTTCTTTCTTCTTCACCTTCTTTCTTCTTCTTTGTCTTCTTTCTTCTTCTTCTTCTTTTTCTTCTTCTTCTTCTTCTTCTTCTTTCTTCTTCTTCTTTTTTCTCTTCTCATTGATTCTGGTTCTTGTGGGATCTCATTACTTGGCTTGTACTCCCAGGATTTTTTTTGGAAGTAAGCTTGAGAATTCAACTTGAGAGAAATTCAAGTTGTTTACCCCATTTTCAAATTGCAATAAGAACATCCACTTAAAACCACATACATTTTTTAGTGATTTGTCTAAAGCCTTTACCTTGTTGTAATAGTTTAAAAATATATAAAAGTTATGAAAATAGAAAGGATTTTTGCATATTTTAGAAAAAAAAGTTTTGCCAAGATTTCTTAATATCAGGTTTTTACAGCTATAATTCTAAATGTTTATTACTGAATGGTAACCAGTCCCCAAAATAAAATTAAGTAATTTTCCAAGATAAATAATATCCACCCTTTCCCCCTGCCCCTTCTACTTTTTAATTCAATCTGTGATTGAATCATTATAGGGAATTCTCTTAAGAGGAATTTTGTGAATCAGTGTCTGAATCAGTAACATTAAGAATCCAATATGCTTAATAAAACCAAAAGGCAAGACATTCAGTGTCTTACCCAGGATCACATAACCAATATTTGTCAGAGGTGGGACCTGAATCCAAATCTTCTTGACCCAGAGGCCTGCTCTCAATTTCTTATCCTCAGTTATATTAGTTGCAGAACATAATTTTCAGAGTAATACTAAATGCAGGTAAACTTGGAATGAATTTGTCAATCTATAATTTGCTCCATAAATAGCTGTGATATTGACTAGAGATCATTTTACCCCCTTTTAAAAATGTAATAGATTATCTTCTCTGAAGATTGACTATACAAATTCTGACTGGTCTTTTTACAGTGTAACATTTTCTCAGGGAGACAGATATGAGCTCTCAGATTTTGAGAATACTCTTTAGTCTGAATTTATACTTAGTTTATAAATTTGCACTTGAATAAACTCACAGAAATAACCCTAATACAGTTTCCAATAATATTTCTGTCATGAATCAGAACTTAGTGGACATTAAAAACAAAATCTGACACAAAATGAAAATGATTGACATAGGTTGTTAAATATAGAAATCTTTGAAACTTGCTTCTGTTAAGCACAGGCCATTGCTTATTGAAGAAACTGAACAGAACAAATGTAACCTTTTATAAACTTTATAATACTACTATATCCCTTGACATTTTTCTCATGTAAGTTATAAAAATATCAATATTTTGATAGTATATTAAACATCATCAGGGTATCATACAATGTCATTTCTCAAGGACTTCATTTTATAGTTGGTACTGTTTAATATCTTTGGAAAAGACTTACGAAGCTTTTGACTGAAAAATATGGATGATTTTGTGTTTAAATAAAATTTTAAATGTTTCAGTTTAGCCATTGTTTTTTTGAACACTTGTATAAAACACTTTTAATTCTGAAAGAGAGAAATATGATATTTACAACATATAGGGAAAGTGTTTGAGCATGTGATTTTTTTTGCCTATACATGAATTTTTAAAGTTGCTTTCCCACTTATCACAATTAGATAACTTCTATTTTTATGAAATAGAGACACATAAGTATTTGTTCTTTGTCATTATATTTGCATTTAAAATTGTAGTGCCTACAGTATTCATAGGATAGATATTTTAGGAAGCAGTCAACAAGATTTCTTGGATATATGGATATATCTAAGTGAAAGTGTGAATAATAAATGTATTTAGTTTTTCCTTCTGTGAACATATTTTGATCTTAACTAGCTAAACTTGACATACATCTAAGATGATATAAGCAATTTTTTAGTTTAGTTTTCAAAAGTATAAAATTCCCAGATTTAGAATATGACTCATGAAATGATAATGTTGATTGCAGAATAAATATGACTAGTTTTTTGGGGTTTTTTAAGGTTTTTGCTAGACAATGGGCTTAAGTGGCTTGCCCAAGGCCACAGAGATAGGTAATTATTAAATGTCTGAGGGCAGATTTGAACTCAGGTACTCCTGAATCCAGGGCTGGTGCTCTATCCACTGTGCGACCTAGCTGCCTCCTAAATATAACTAGTTCTAAACTTTGAAACTGAAAATAGAGTGAGATGAATGCAAGGATCATAGATTATTTTATCTAGATTTGGAAGTTATATAATTCAAGCCTCTTATTTTACAGTTGAGGAAATTGAGGTACAACAAGGTTAGGAAAGGAAAAAGCTGAAAGATATTGGCCAAAAAACTGTCAGAATTTGAATGGGGATTGGAATAGCTATGAAAAACAAAATATCAAAGATGATAATTCAATATTTAGGAATTATAGACTGTTAACATAAGGCTTCAAGCATACTTATTTAACATTGAACCTCTTTTGTTGGACACAATAAATTTGGAATCAGATGTAAAAGAACATGTATTGGCTTTGTATGACCCCAAATTTTTCCATTCTCTCTTGGAGCAAACATATCTTTTTTCCTTTACTGGCCAGAGAAATTCAGTAGTTAGTCTTCTCTTAATCAACAGTTAAATTAAAGAGTCCATGGAGATAAGGCATAAGAAACAAAGTACAGTTCAGAGCATGAATCATGACATGTCTTTAATATGTCCACTTTGTTCCCATTTTTCTTACAAAAACACTACCAAACTTTTGACAATCTATTATGTTTTCTTTCAACTATCCTCTATATATGTCTTTGGGAGCATTAAGGGGAGGATGAATGCTAAAGGGAGGTTGCAAGAATCTGTCCACTCTGAGAAAGAATAAGACTTGAAAGTTATTCATGGGACTATACATTAGTGAGCAGGCAAAGCAGACTGAATCACATTAGTCACTTGCCTTTGAAATCTGGTGATGAATACCTTTTGTTTTTAATGAGGAAGTGGAAAAGATAGACAAAAAAGGCCTTCAGGTTAGTTTGACACTAAGTTTGCAAATTAGATATATATGCATGTCAGTTCTTCTTAAGAAAAAAATTGCAGATTTCTGAAGTACAGAAATAGAAAAAAAGAGGATAAAATTTATTTTACACTCAGTAAGTACTCGGCATAATTTTACTAGATTTTGAGGCAACCATCACTCGGATGACTAGATCTATATATCATATTCAGGGTGCATTTTAGACAAATATATTCCACTACGTTCATTCACTTTTTTTGTTTGTTTGATAAACTAATTACAGCACTCTTGAGATTTCAGTGAAGCCTCTAATGAGAAAGTTTTAAAGGTGGCAGGTGTGAGTTTCCCATGAGCACTTCAAAATAAGAAATATTTGTGACTTACAAAGAAGTTGCTATTTTGTTTATATGTGTTTACATATGTTTTGTAGTAAAAAGAACTTAATTTAACATTAATTATATATGATAGATATATAGATATGGTTCATATCATAGTAGTTTTTGATTGGCTTTCTATAATTATGAATTAATAGCAAATTGTTTTGGTTTAATTATTGTCAGTTATTTAAAATGCTAATTACATATATAATGCATATGTGCTTTAAATGTATGCATAATATTGATTATATTTTGTTTCCTTATATATAAAATAACTAAAAAATAATATAATTGTTTATAATACTATTTTAAATATGATAACCAATTGGTATAAGCAGTGACATGCACAAAGTCTTAGTAAATCATGATCTTTCTTGTTTTCTTTTTCTGAATATATTTATATGTGTTTATATTGTATATTTTCTACCTTAGAACATTTCTATGATGTCATAGTTGACTTCCTTCATTTATATGTTTTTACCTACATTTCAAATTCTTAAAATTTATTCTGTATGAAACAGAAATCATATAGCATTTAAAGGCAGTATTAGAGTTTGCTGTTTTCTATTTTCTCATTGTTGAAGTGAAATATCTTGTTAAGAAGTTGTAATACCCAAGGGCAATCTAGATGGATATGTAATGATTTTGTGAGAGATGTCTAGAGATCACTTTTAAGTACACTCTGATTTAACATCCCTGTTAATAGGAAACAGAGGAATAAAGAAAGGATATAATGTAAATGCAAAAAATGCCATAAATAACAAAAAAAACCAAGAATCAAAATAAGCAAGAAAATAAAAAGGAAGAGAAGTACTAGTTTATTTGAAACATATATGCAAATTAATTCTTTAGGGAAATAATTAGATATACAGATTTTTAAGTAGGAGAAACCTGGAAAGCACTAATACAAAAAGGACCTTGGGGACAATTAAGAAAGATAGGAGGGTGGGCGGGGGAGAAAAACAAGTAATGGTGAGTGGGCAGCAAAATTGTATTCAGAGTTTCCAATGCTGTGTCACAGTGGAAATGTCAGTGTTGTTTTAATGTATATTTAGTGAGCAATAATTGATTGAAAAGGCAAACTATTTCTCGTTGAACATTTTTTTTTTAGGTAAGACCAAAATATCATGTTAGGTTTGAATTTCATTACTGGATAAGAAAATCTGGAGAGATAGTTAAAAGAACAGAACGAAGATAGAATAATTTATCGGCAAAGTCTATATTTATCTCTAGATGGGGAATGATATAAAGGAGAGACATATGTGAGTTGTTGCCTTCTTAAATGTGCAAACAATTACTAAGAAGAGAGTAATATTAGGAACTTGGAAATATTTCAGAAATCTAAACTTCATATTAAGAAAATTTGTTACAGAAATACTAGGCCTAGTCCAAACTAGATCTAACAAACCAAAAATCTTAGAATAAAGCAAGAAGAAATAGCTACTACAAATATCAATCCCTTCTCTCTCTCTCCTGTTTGTTTCTCTAAAATAGATAAGATAAATGAAGTGATTTGTACTTCAGAGTATGAGAATTTCTTAAACCAAAATCTTGTTTTGCCTAGTTCCACTCTTTTCTGGATGGAAGGTTCTTGGCAAAATGTTGCTGTTATTTGACATTTTCATTTACATTTCTTTATAAATGTCCACATATCTGAAAATATTAGCTATAGTGTGATGCATTTTATTATAAAATAATCTTTCCAGGGAGGCTCAAGAATGAACTACTTGAGGTAAATTTAACACTCAACAGTATTTCAAATGTACAAACTTCATATGTGCTTAAAGTAAAAGTAAATAAACTTAATTATGAAAAGAGAAGATGTAAATTTGATAAGATAAATTTGATAAGAATACAAAATATAATAATCCTTTACTTGCCTTCAATAACAACAACAACAACAACAACAACAACAATAATAATAATAGCCCTCTCTGGGGATATGAGATTTTTGTTAAATGTGAACATATCTAACAGTATAGATACAAAATTATAGGGTTGGAAACAATATTCTATTGGTAACCTATAGTTCCAGATTCTGATTGAATAATTCGATAACCAAAATTCTGTGATTCTCTTTTTTAAAAAATATTTTTAAGCAGAAAAATCTGCCTTCTTGTCCTCCCATTCCAACTATTATTCTGTCCCTGGTAATAAAAAACAAAATCTATTGAAAATATATATGTGTGCGTGGTTTTATATATATATATATATATATATATATATATATATATAAATATATATATATTATGCATAAATAGATATAGATACATAGACAAATCTAAATGGATTTAGTCAAGTCAAAAAAAATCTCCGTAAGATGGGTAGAATGTTTTATTTTTAGTTCTCTGGAATTGTGGTATGACATTACATTAATAAGCATTCCTAATTCTTCCAAAGTTGTTTGCTTTTTTGTATTGTTGTCATTGTATAAATTGTTCGGATTCTATTCATTTCATTCTCCATCAGTTTCTACAAGTCTTCTCAGGTGTCTCTGAACCATCTCTATTGTTTCTCATAGTGCAAAGTATTACATTACATTTATTCATTTAGTTCTCAATTTATGAGCACTCTTCAGATGACTATTTTTGTCTCAAAAAGAACTGTAAATATTTTTGTACATCTTTAGTTTGTTCTGCTTAAAACTAATACCCTCCATCTAATACCACACCTTTCTTCATCTCTCCTTTCCCTTTTGTCTTCCTGTTTATTGTGTGTGTGTGTGTGTGTGTGTGTGTGTGTGTATAGGCACATTCATTCTTGCTTTACAGTTGAGATGAGAATGAGACCATAGCATCAGTCTCTCTTTCCCATTTCCCTTTTTATCCTTCTTTCTTGTGCACCATCATTAAGTGAGATAATTTCCTCTTTCCTTTTCTTTACCTTCTTCCCCTCCCACCATGAATTCCTCTTATCTTTCTTTATGCTATTTTTCTGTTAAGTTCAACATGATATAACAGAATCACTCCCAGACCTTGTCTGAATTATTTCTTCTTGATAGAGTTTCAAGGAGACACATTTCCTCATATTTGAATGTAAGCAATTTATCCTTTTTCCCTTCATTCTCCCAGTTTGCTTCCTGGCTTCAGACTTAATGTTTGTTATGGGCTGGTTCTTTCTCTTTTCATGAGGTACTGGATGTGTTGTTTGCCTAATGTCTCAGGCACAAGTTTGAGCCCAGTGAACTCTCAGTACCCTCAAAGTGGCCTTATCCAAAGCAAGGACTGCAAAGTTTGATCACTTATCCCTCCATTCCATAATTTCTGGAAATTCCTGACTTTGGTTTTTTAGACCCAGTAACTGTAGAATAAGGCTAGACTCATCCCCTTTTTTTGTTGGCTGGAGAGGTCTTTAGATTCATTTAGAGAATTGTGGGATTCTCTTTTTGTTTGGTATTACTTCCCTTGTTATTTCGTTGAGGGCTGGACTAGATTCTGGTTCTAAGAACCTGCTCTCTCCCTGACATTTGAGCGTCATGATTGTTAGACTTCCTCTTTTCTTGGTACATTGCCCAGGTCTACTTAATGGGTAAGGGCTCCTACTTCTTCCTCCTCCTCAGTCCATTCTGATCTGTAACCCAAACCTGGCTAGTGGTGTTAGCACTTTTCCCCTGTTACACCCCTAGAGTTATGTGGGTACCTTGCTATAAATATGGAATCTCCTCTTGCTCTGATGTGTACCCTTGTTCTAGGATCTGTAGTGCTTCCTGTAGCCTGCTTCTGGCTCAGCCTTGTCCCCAGAATCTGCATGCTGCTCTTGGTGTCTATGCTGTCTTGAGCAGGGCACATGCTTCATTTTGACCTTTCTTTTTTTTCCCCTGAATTTTTCTATTAGCCTTCAGTCCGGTACACTTCATAGACCTGTTTGGAATAGTTTTAAACTGTATTGTATTCTGCTATCTTGGCTCCACCCCTTCCTGTTACTATATAAATTCAAGAAAATCATTTTTCTCAATTGAAAAAATTCTCAAAGTATTCTAGATAGCTTACATATACATAGAATTGTGTTTTACTAATAAATAAGGTAGAATATAGTTTACCTTAGTTAGTTTACACATATTTGTATCTTCTAGTATTTTTTTTATTCAAGGATGTATTTATTTGTAACTAAACTAGGATTGTATACAGCTTGCTGCTATGAGTTAAGCCTATTTAAATAGCCTAGAAAGACTGTAAAAGAATATTTTTATCTTTCCATGTTGAACCCTTCACTTCTAAGAGTTTAATTTAGTGGAGAGGAAAAGAAGGGAAAAGGGAAATGTCACATTTTCCTGTCTCCATGTTTTGTAGTTGTATTACTTTTCAACTGTGTGACCTTTTTTAAGTTATTTAACCTCTTTCATTCCTAATTTCCTTTCTGGGACCTAGAGGTTACACAATTTGAACAGCATCACGTGAATAGTAAGTACAGGAATTCTTTGATACAAATCTAGTATACACTATTTCACCCATTTACCATATTACCTGTTCAATTCCCTCTTTTACCAACTTATGCCTTTTCTCATTAAAGGATCTGGCACAGATATAACTAGCTTGATGTGAAGGGTACCTGTCTGGGGTTCATTTTTGAAATTTGTGATTGATAACTATATTAAATGGATATTTAGTCAATTAAATTATTATGCAAATAAATACAGCTATATTTATGTGAAAATGCAAGGACAGAGAAGGGAAGGAAATAAATTTTTATATAACATTCAGTGGTATACATTTTGTTTTCTTTTTACAAATATCTTATTATCTCAATAGCATTGTGAGATAGTTGCTATTATTAGCCTCATTTTACAGTTTACAACTGACACATACATCGGTTTATTGACTTGATTAGTGTCACATATCTAGTAAGTCTGATTTAAACTCAGTTCTTTGTAACTTCAGGCCCTGTTCTCTATCCACTTTTCTAGCAGTTACCTCTATTCTTCTATTCATCTCATCTGTCTTCAACATAAATCTGTGGCTGATTTTTAGGTGATACCCAATGATGTGAAATGAAGGGTCTAAATTCACTAAGTTCACAATTTTGTGGAAATAAAATGAAATGCTTATAGTATAAAATTTATTTCAAAAGACATAATTTCTAGCCTATTCTATTCTTTGACTTTATTTTACTTTTCTATGAGTACATTTAAATAAAATTTTTATTTAATATAAATACTCTTTTTCAAATAATCTTGTACTATGAGCATAGTGTCTTGTGCTTGGTATGCATTCAATAATGAATTTAATTCAGGAGAGTGGAAAGAAATATGTATAATTTTTCCTTTGAAAGAAAAAATATCTAAGAAAATATCAAAATATTGGCACCAAATAGATAAATAACTATTCTCTTTTATTTTCCTTAATGTAATTACAAGGGAAAACTATTTTATTTATAATAAAGCCCTTTAATCCACATGTTTGTCTTTTTTTTCCCTTCTGGGAAGACATGCATACTATATAATTCTTATAGGTTGAGATATTTTTGCATTTATGTATATATACATACATATGTATATATTTGATATAATCATATATCATAGAGGTTATTAAGAATCCTGGCTGTCATCTAATACATGATCTCATCTTAGATACTTTCCAAAAGACCTTATAGGATCTCCTGGTTCTATATCCAAGTTTAGATTCTTAGATTAGGAACTTGTACATCACCAACAATTCTCAAGACCCAACTCTCCCCTACTTACTCCAGAGCATTTTCACCCAGTTAGATAAACTTCCCTTTAGAGTCCAAAGGTATGGCATGCAGTGGGCCAAAAGCCCACCCATTTTCACTTATGCTACCAAACTGTTGAGAATAGGCTGATGGATAAGGTTCCCCTGCCAGAATTTTCCTCCTGTCATTGGAACTAATGGCGACTCCTTCAAAAGTCTCTCATTTGTTCACTTCCACTTTATAAAACTTAAATGTGAAAAAGGTATGTGAATGTACATGTGTGTATGTGTGTGTGTGTGTGTGTGTGTGTGTGTGTGTGTGTATGAGCATGAGCTAGATGGCACAGTGGATAGAGTACAGACCTGGCATCAAGAGGACTTGAGTGGAAAACTGACCTCTGACACTTATTATTAGCTGTCTGACTGTGGGTATGTCATTTAATCCCTATTGCCTTCCTTTCCTCCCAAAACTCATGACACTTAGGTGGCAAGATGGAGTTAGAAGGGCCTGAGTTAAATTTTGAACTTTGACACTTACTTTGCTTTGGGATGTGAACAAATTACCCCATTACTTCCTTTCCCCTCCCAAGCCAACCAACAAACAAAAAATTCAGAATTCAATATTAAATTACTTATTCAACTTCTGTTTCCTAATCTTTAAAATAAATTACTTGTAAATTTAATTATAATCCTACTCTATAATCCATGCATTGTTTATTGCATATTTGATCTAATTTACCTAATTGTAAGGATAAATAACTCATATTTATATACTATTTCAAATTATTGTGAAATATGGCTACAATAGTATGCTTGGAGAAGGAAGATGCTGGATTTAAATTTTACATCTGCTAATTAATAACTGGATGTTCCTGTGCAAGATAAATTAATAAAGAAAATTCTAGTAGTTTTAGTGGAGACATTTCTCAAATTCTGGATTCCATATTAATGATAGAACTTTTCAGGATTCCCTTATTCAGATTGACAAATAGGCAAGTTTTATGAAGTCTAAAATGCAAGGTATCTGAACTTTTGGAAAGTTCTAAACCTCAAAAATTTGGAGAATCAGCAATGGATTCATTTCTTTAAAAAATAATTCTGTAGTTAATTCTTCTTGTTTGAAAGAATTTAACTTAACAGCTATTATTCTATGTATTTCATCTTATTTTAGTTATTAAAAGCTGATCACCCATCCCTTTTTAAAATTAAATTGTTGTGGTTTAATTTGGTATTTTCTTTACAAAATGTTTAAGCATTTCTCTTCACCCTCCCACCTCCATCACCCTTCTCTCTTGCATTAAAAGGAATATGACTCATTTCCTTATAGTTCATTTACCAAGAAAAGAACTATTCTTCCAGGATACTGAATTCTTTATTGTGAGATTTTTCAAAGACTTTTAGCAATCTCTCAAATCACACCTGGACATTGAATAGGAAGTGAGTAGATGCTTTTAACTTGATAGCAACCTGGCTTTATTCAATTACCCTGAGGCAAGATCCATGTGGAAACTAAAAGCCAAATTTCTTTAATGTTGACTTAGAAAGTTGAACCTCAGTGGATTTCAATACCTTTTTTTAAAGGGTAAGGTTTTTAATTACTCCTAAAGTGGATTAGTGTGCCACATGTATTGTCTGGTTAACTACAAAATTTTCCAAAAAATGTAAGCATGAAATGACTCATTTCATTTCTAGTAATAAAGAACTTCCTTAGTATAAAATTGCTGTTACTATAACAGAAAGAACATACAAAGTAGTTCTTTTGAACACATTATAATACTAGAGTAATTGCCTAGTTACTACTTGCAAGTTTTATGACTTATCAATATGTGATTAAATTGTTAAAAATCACATGATCTTATTTTCTTCTGAAGCAATTTGTTTTACAATGATGAAATAGCTCCCCCATGGAGTAAATTTAAAGAAGAATTAAGAAGAATTTTTGTTTGCTATCTTGATTTAAATTTGTATAGTGGAGAACACTAAGACTGGGAATCAAGGAGACCTGTGTTCTGGTTCTAATTCTGAGATTATCTAGTGAGTTGCTTTTCTACAAAACATTTGACCTTTGTTTTTGCATTTGCAAGATGACGCAGTTGCATTAGTTCTATAATCAGAAGACCTGTATTTGTATTCTGCATGTTATTTATTTAGGTTCCTTGTATCTCACTTTCTTCATATGTATGACAGCAGTTGGCCTCAGACATCCCTTGGAACTCTAGATCTCTGATATTATGTCCAGATAACCCATAAGAGCTCTTCTAATTCAGAAGATTTGATGATTCAATGAAATTTCTCTTGGTTAAATAGTAAAAGGAAACAAAAAGCTTTTAAATGTATAAAAAAGATTTGTAAAAAAAAATTTAGAAATTAGGCTACTTTATTAAAATATGCAACTGTTGTTGCAATTAAAAATTTTTTATTTTCTTTAAATTATTATCCCTCTTTTCTTTGTAATTTGGTCTTTTTGTCTTTTCGTTTTTCCTTCACCTTTGTCTGCCTATATTGCCAAATAACATGTGGTCATACTTTTTTCTTGTTAATTCTGACATAGTTTCTGGGCAGTGTTTTCTAGACACTTTTCTCAGCACCTTATTCTAAGTTTATAATATTTTTTCTTTGTTCTCGAAGAGGACCATGACATTAGGGAGGTGATGCCATGACAAGCACGTGAATTGGATTTGAGTGAGACTGTGCTGCGCTAAGGCACCAGCCCCACTTTCTCCTCCAGAGCCATCTGGGTCCAGGGGTCAGATGGGAATCAGGACGTCTGAAGGTCCTGGATCTAGGTTAAGTAACTTGCCCCAGGTCACACAGCTAATGGATATCAAATGTCTGAGGTTGGATTCAAACTCACATCCCCCTGCCTCCATGGCATCACCTAGTTGTCCTATGAGTTTATAAATAGGAGTAATCACTCAGAATTGATGTATAGGAAACATTTTATTCTGCATCTATTTAAATTTCTTTGAGTTTCATTTTCATCCATCTCTGACTTTTACTTTCATGACATTCTCTCTCTGTCTCTGTCTCTGTCTCTATCTTATTCTGTCTCAGTCTCTTTCTCTTTATTCTCTTCATACTCTTGTCTAATTTAAAAAGATCTTTCTCTTCTGATTTCAGCCTCCTGCTTTCTCTATTTATCTATCTCGGTTTCTTTACGTTCCAGATGACCCTTTATTCACTTTTAGTCTTCTGTCACCTTTGCCTCTTGCTTCATTTACACTTCCATTAATTTATCTATTTCTTCTTATTTTAAAAATTTATTTATTTTCATCCATTCTAGACCTACTTTTGATCTGTTATTTTTTTCCTTCATCTGCTGCCTTTTGAAATTAACCTCATGTCTCTTACCTGTTTTCTTATCTCTTCTCAACTTCTATTTTCACATGGCTCTATCTTTCCTTTATTACTTTTTTCATATTATCAGTTCTTTATTCTTTAAATTCTTACCTTTAAGTACATTTCTCATAGAATTTGATACCCATGTATTATCTACCAATGATCTTATATCTTTGTAACCTCCCCCCATCCTATTTTTCCCCTTTTTGCTATCTAGTTCCCATTTTCTCTGAGTTTAGCAAGGACTACTCTTTTTACTTCATTCAGCTGGATTCATCCCTCTTTATTTTTGATTATGAACTGGTTATTGAATAATTTTGGGGTTTAGAAAGAATCATAACAATAACAATTTGTATTTATATATCCCTTTTAAGGTTTTCAAGTTGTTTTGCCCTATGTTATCTAATTTTATTCACACAAAAATCCATCAAAGTAGGTGCTATTATTAGCTCCATTTTATAGATGAGGAAATTGTGACTGAAGAAAATAAATGAATTGCTCAGTGTCTTAAAGGTATTAAGGATCCTAGGCAGGCTTTGAATTCAGTCTTCCAGACTATACTTCCATACTTCCAGTATGTAACCTAATTCAACTCCAACACCATTTTATTGATAACGAAGTACAAGCTCATATATTCTTTTATTATATCTGTATTTATATGTCAACATATGCATATATGTGTTTATATATGCATACACATACACACACACACACACACACACACACATATATATATATATATATATATATACACACACACGGATAGTGTTTAAGTTGTGTATTGATATTTGCTATTTTTCAAAGATGGAAGGATAAAACTTTTTTCCTCAATGATTTAACATTTAAATATTAATAATGTTAATTGGAAAAAATAATATATATGTACTTTATGTATAAATTCAATTGATTCTCTTTTTTATTTTTAAGATCATTCTGATAATAGCAGGAGGCAAACGAGTATGCTCAATATTTTTCTTCTAGGAAAAGGTATTCCTGTTCAAAGGTGTTAGGTTAGTTAAATTTTAGGAAATGAATTTTCAAACAATAATTTTAAAGTTTAAATCAAACTGTATCTTACTATTTATTCTTATATATAATTCATTTAGAATATCCATTTAAATGCATATTCTCAAAAATATCTTAAAATCAGTAATAAACAACCTCATTAAAGTCCATAATAAATGAATAATGAATGGTGGCATAGTAAATAGAATGATCAAATTAGATAAGGAAAACTGAGTCCAATTTTTGCTCAGACAAGTCTATGCCTTCACCTCTCTGTGCCTTAGTTTCCTTATCTATAAAATGGATAAAGTTGCCATAAATAATAACAACTACTTACAAGATAGTTGTAAGGATAAAATGATTGTATTACATTAACATGTTGCAAAACATTGCTTTATAAATATTTTTATTGTTATTAAAATGAACCTTTTTGGTCCACAATCTTAGAAGAATTTCCTCCCCAGAAACTACCTATGTTAATGAAATTGCTTATCAAGTAAAACAGTAACAACAACAACAACAATAGAGTGGGGGAAAAATAAAAGAGATTCATGAAATCTCTGGAAAATTTATTTCAGTTTAACACAAATGTAAAATCACGTAATAAAGACAATAGATATTCTTCTATTTAGTGGCTTTCTGAGTAAAAGTGGGAAAAGGAAAGGTGAATTAAATATTGTAGGGAATTTTGTATGTTATTTTATGTTTATACTTATTGCACTTAAACCTGATAATTATTATAACAATTTACAGGCAATTACATGGAACCCTAATGTTTTGAAAGTAATTGAAATTGGATTATTTGCAGTTTTCAAGGGACTAGATTAATTTTCTTCAATAGTTTAAGATCAAGATGGGTCTTGCTTGGTCTGGAATAATACATTCATTTAGAAATTATGGAAAATAGAAGTTTACACACATATATGTACACATATGGACACATAAGTTTATATGTATAGATATATGCATGTATGTATATATTAAATATTTTCTATTAACTTTTCCCTGGGGTCAAAGCATGGGGCAGTTGTCATCTCATTAATGCTTATATTCCTCCTAGAAAAGCATGGTTGAATAAATCAGGTACTGCAAAAGAATATATTTTAAAATATTCATTTGTGTTCTTAACCATTGACAAATCAGCTTTTAAAAAGTTTATACATGGGTTGGCAAAATTTATTCTATTGTTTTCTGAGAAATAGATTACAAGTCATTCTTTAACAATCATTAATAGGTGAAGCTTATGTTTTGTCACCACCCTTTCCAAAATATGACAACCTGTCATTCCTATTTCCTCATTTTAAGATTCCATTATAGACAGTAAATATAAGATGATTTTTAAATTTTTTAGGCAGGAGTCATTTGACAACTGATAAATTAGAAATGAATATCTTAAATTAGAAATTTCATTCAATTATATATGAGCTATTAATTTCTTTTTTTGTTATCTTCATGTCCTAAAGTTTATTTTTGTTACTTGAAATCTGATAAATTTAAGAATCTATTTTCTAAAATTACACAATAATGTAATTTGAAGTTAAAAAAGCAAGTTTCATTAGGAAATAGCCCACAGCATTATTGAATATACTGATGACCTTTCAACTTTGAGATCACAGTTCAAATTAAGCCTTAAGTCCTAAGTAAATTGAGATGAATGGTAGGATCTTGGCCCCTTGGGTGAAATAGACCACATTACAAAGTCCCCATGTGTCTATTTTTGAAAATTTACATAATTGGCATTCTTTTAGTATTGAGTTGGCATCACTGGAGCTATTTCTTATTGCAAGGAATTATCTTTCACTAATGTTAGGCTAAACTTACTTTTTCTATGAAAATGTTGCATTAGTATATACATATACATATACATATACATATACATATACATATACATATACATATACATATACATATACATATACATATAAACGTATGCATATATATATACATAACAAGGAAACAAAAAAATTAACATCCAAAAATTTTGGTCTGATACAGGTGCATAAACTGGGAGGGAATCTTGTGAAGGATGATGGGAAAAAATTGTGGGAAGGCTAGAGGAATAGATCATTTGAGGAAATAAAAGGTCAAAGGAAGACTTAGTGATTAGGTTGAATCTCATTCATTTCACCAATCACCCTTCTAAGGCTCTATTTTCAATAGTATTTCATTATACATATTGTACTCGTAAATCCTAGTCAATCCTAATTTCAACTTGAATTAATAGTTTTTATGTGAGAAATTATAAATTGCTGGAGAAATAAACTATGTGAGAAATTTATAAATGCTTTTGCTATTTTTTTTGGTGGAAGCTTGTGACTGAATTCAGATATTGGACAAAACAATGAGATGAAATAATAATTAAAGTATTATATGTATACATTAATTAAATATATATACATTAATTAAAATAATATATATCTATACATTAATGCTAAAGAAATTATGGGCAAGAGGATAAACAGGTGTTTTCAACTAAGTTCCTGTTTATAAACAAATGAGTAGTCTAATTTTATAATTCCTTGTATTGACATTTCTAAAGCACTTATAATTCTAAAGCATTTATAATTATACTATAATTATTTATAGGTGAAGTGCTTTTATAAAGTTTAATTCATAATACATGTAATCCTCGTAGCTAAAATATGATCAGTTTGAAGCATTTTAATAGTAATAAATAACTCCCATGTTCCAGCTCTCAAACTTAGTAATAACTCAGAGAAAATTAAATATAGCTTTTAATTACCACCCACATTAAATTCCATTACTTTTTTCTTCTGTGTGTGTTTGCTTTTCTAAAGAGAAATTTTAGTCGTTTACAACATTGTTTCTAATGCACTTTATGGTTCAGATTTGTCATTTCATCAGTGTAAAAACTGTCACTATGGAAATCACCCCCTCTCCACTGCACTAATAGGATTTGTCACTCCTTTGGAAATTATTATCTTGAAGCTTTATCAGGGACTCTTGGAGATTGATGGATTTACCTTTACTCATTCATTTCATAAATGTGTGCCAAAGGTAGAACTTGAACCTAATCTTGTTGACCCTAAGTTGTCCCTTTAGGGCTCATTATAGGCCAAGCTACCTTTATTATCTAAATAAGTTATGTAAAATATATGTCATTAATATATTGGTAAGCAGTACATAGCTTAACAACCCTGAACATCTTGAGTTTTTCAGAATTCAGTTTTCATTTTTTATTGTCTACTCATAAAGGTTTACTCGGTACTCAGTTGAATCTGTTATCTCATTATTGGAGAAATTCCCTTCAGAGATGTTTTTCACAACCAATCTGTCCAATTGTGCAACACTTGTCCATATTCTCTGTATTATTTTATTTATTTTTTCCATCTTCTCTTCTTAGATTGGTATGGGAGCAGGAGGGTTGCTTAAGTGTTTGATTCTTTCCTGATTTCTCTTGCAATTCAATGGATACCAGTAGAGCATGTTGACTGCCTGCTATTTTCTTATCATTTGACCAGTCCATATTTTTATCATAAATTTCTCTGATGATAGTCTTTAATTTATTTGTTTGTATTGATAGTTCTTTTTCTGTTAGGTATTATGTCCTGCTCAAAGTCACTATACTTCTCCCACTTTCCAGCCATTTTTTTCTATTGGGAGTAAAGAATGCTGAACTTTTATAACTAGCATAGCAGACTTGATATTATTCAGTTATTGCAATGGGATATCCATTACTAAACCTTGGGAAACATTATACATTAGTGTTGAATTAAAGTTTATAAAGAATCTTAGAATACTTGTGATTCTTAGCATCTTTTTAAAACTTTTCTTTCTATTTGCCATTGTTACTACAAATAGGATTTAAGGTCATTGTGTTTCATGACTTTCTATGGTAAAAGAAGCCAAATAAGAAGCCTTTATATACTTATGTAAGCTTATCAATGGAAATCAAATTCCATTGAGACTTTTATATATTTCATATCAAAATAGAGCAATAAAGATCTAAAGTGACATTGCTTTGATATTTTTTTTTCTTTTTTGCTTATAAGCACAGGTGGGTGTAGAGTAGATTTATAGCAATCTTTCAGTCATCAGTAGCAAGTCACTTTTATTCTAAAAATTTTGATGTTATTGATATTGATATTGTAAAAACTCCTCTATTTCCATGCAGGTTTACTTTTCAATATCAGCATCATAGCATTATTATTAATAGCAAAAAAAGATCATGAATATCAATGATTTAAACATCACTAAAACAGGAATAAAAACCTTGTGTTTGTTTCCCATGAAATTAATGTGTATCTTCAACATTTAAGCTGTCAATAATTAACTCATATAAGGAAGGTTTTATTTTTAAACTTTCTCAGGAAATCACACGACTGTGGGCAGACAGAAGAAATGTATACGCTGAGAGCAAAAAGTGTGCATACCTAAAAATGTTTAAATTATTTATAATCTCCTGAGATGCAGTGACTCACAGAGAAGGACTTCACTTTTAAAAGGACATTTATGGTACAGTAGAGATTAGGGGAAAACAATGATTAAGAACATTTTCTTCTTAGTGAATAACATTTGCAGTAAATTGTTTATCTTTGCTGACAGTAGAATCTATTTGCATTTTCTTTAATCAACTTGTTCCATATGAAGGGCTCTCTGAATTTAATTATGTGGTTATTTTGTTTACTAAAAAATAGTTTAGAGACAGTAGAGTAGATATTAGGCTTGAAAAAGAGAACTAAAGATTTGTAAGATAATTGTTTAGTATGTTATAGAAAGTAGGATTTTTGTGGCCTTATTTTTAATAATTGACTATTTTTCCATAGTTTTAAGGTGCTGTTTTGAGGATTTTTTAAGAGAAGTTTAAAAAATCACATTTGGGGTCAACAAATTTGAAATTTGGTTTATTTCATTAAAAAGATGCCTCCTTTTCACTTTAATTCGTACAGTGTTTGTAATTTTATCTAAGGACTTATACTGACTCAGCTCAGAGTTTCTCCATAACTTAGGTAATAGTTCTTTTGAAAATAGCTGAACTGAAAAACTCATTATCTTGCATGAAATTTTGTGCTGGACCTCTCTGAACTTATATTAAACAGGTTTTTAATAAAAAATTCACTTTCTTTCGATCCCTGAATCCATACCCTAAACCTTTCCAATACTGGTTGGATCTGTAAGAATTTAAATCCTGCTGGCAAAGCAGGTACCGAAATAATACAGTGGGGCATTGGAATATGTCTGAAAAGGGCATGGTTCGAGAAAATACAACTCAAAATGAATTTTATATGTAGATAAATATCAGATAAAATGAAATTTTGCAAGGGAAAATATCTATCTTTCATTTGCTTCTAATAGACTATCTGGGATAAATTCCTTTATATCCTTTAGTGTGATCCTTACTGCATGACAGAATGTCACTCTTTGTATTAGATGATAGTAGAAGCATTTTGAATTTGGTCTGAGTAGAGATAATATAAACTCAACACTATCAGAAAATTTAACTAACTCTTGAGGGAAAACCTACCTCCTGGATTTTTTCATTTTTCTTCTGTTGTAGGGCCTATGTGATTTATAACTTAGAGCAGAGAATTAGATTTTCTCCTTAATTTGTTTGCTAAAGGTTCAGAACCATCTCAATGATCTAGAACAATAATATATTAGATTTAAGGAAAATAAATTTGTTTGGTTGTATGATTCCTATTAGGCATAAGGTGGTGAGGGGATAGAGTGCTGAGCTTAGAGTCAGGAATACCCAGTGCAATTCAGGCCTTAGACATATTGTAATTGTATGATAGCTAAGTCACTTAACCTCAGTTTGCCTCAGTTTTATCAAATGCAAAATGGGAACAATAATAATAACATCTATCCCATAAGATGTGAAGATCAAATGACATCATATTTACAAAATTATTTGGCACAGTGCCTGACATAAGACATGTGAAATAAATATTTATTTGGTTTTCTTCTATTTCAATCTTCTATTTCGAGTTCTGGATGAAGGGAAGAATCCCTAATGAATAGATAACATTTCCACAAACTCCTTTATAAAAGAGAATATATACTTACCTACTCAAAAAATTTATCAACTTTCTTTTGGCTCTGGGGACATATAAAACTGTGAAGATCATGACTTAAAGAGTATAATGTATGAAAATAGATTGAAGGGTTTGGAGATATTTTCCTTAGAAAAGAGGAGCTTTAGATACCATGATAATGGTCTCTGGATGTGGACTATTAAAAAGAAAAACAATCAGACCTGTTTCACCTCACCACAGAGGGGAAGAACTGAGATAATTGTCAGAAGATAGAAAGGAAAAATTCCCAACAATTAAAGTTATTTGCTTAGGAGGTTAGTTGCTTGATTTGATGTAGTAGAAATCATCTATTCCAAGGGATAGAAATAAAAGATAAGAAAAATATTTTTTTCAACCTTATAAATGCTGTTTAATAATCAGTTCCTTAGATTTTTTCCTTTCCTTTTTTTCCTTCCTCATTGGGGCATGGTTTGGAAGGATAAGGGAGATTAGAACATAGTAGAAGAAAAAAAGTAAGGAAAAAGTCATTGAGACATCTTTTTAAAAATGTACAGAAGAAATCAGAAGAAAGTCTAGAAAGAATAGCAAACATTTAAAAAAATAGTGTTTACCTTAGGCAAATAGAAGTAAACCAAAATAACATTGACATGATTACACTGGTAATCAATAACAAATGCAATATAAATACAAGGAGCAAAATTATAAACAAAGGAAGTATGAACTAGTGGAAAGAGCATGATTTCTGGTGACCTGGTTTCAAATCCTTCCTACTTCTTTACTACTTCTGTTATGTTGAAGAAGTCATAACCCCTATAGGACTAATTTCCACATTTTAGAGATAAAATGTTTAGACTAGATGACTCCTACCATTGCTTCAGTTTTTGTGATTTTTTTGAACTTGATGGAAAAAGAAGTTTTAATTTGTACAAAATATTTCTTTTGCCTGAATGGTCCCTTAAATCATATGTTTTTATAATGTTATCCCTGGAAGATGATGGCCCTAAACTAGAAAGCTCCTGAAGCTTTTCCCAAAACAACTTTAAATAAAGCCTTTAATTAGACCCTAAAGCAATAGAACCCACACAAAAAGCCCCAACAGAGTGAAACAAATTTACAAGTCAAGACATCATGAAGGAACTTCAGAAAAGATCTGTCTCTTGCGGGTAAAAGGGAAGTATAGCACAGCATAGGCAGAAAGCCAGCAGGAGGCTCCTAGTCAAATTACAACTCAGGATACAACTTGGTAGAACAGTAGTGAGGGTCCCTATCCCAGATCAGTAGGCAAATTTGAGAGACCCAGAACTCTGTTGCAGCACTCTTATACCCTAAGGCAGGGTACATACTGAACATCTGAGATACCAGAGCAAAAATCCAGGGACCACCTCCCCACTCCCCAGCACAAAAAATATACCCTGAGTCACAAGAGCAAAGCTCAGAAAATTGAGCAAAAATCCAAAAAGAGAACTAAGCAGAGAAAATTAGAATTTTGATAGGGATGATTAAAAACATCATCTCAGAAGAGGAAAGCAATGACCAAAACTTCTTTCAATGGAAGTCTCAAAGGACTCTATAAATTGATTTTAAATCCAAAAACACAAATTCAGCAAAGAAATGAAAGTCATGCAAAATAATGAAAAATTGAAACAATACTCTTAAAAGTAAAATTGGCCAAATTTTAAAAAGAAAAAAGAAAACAACTACTTTGGAAAAAATAAATTTCTTCTTTAGAAGTAAAATTGACAAACTAGAAAAATGACTCCTCAAAAAGTAAAATTAGGGGCTGCTAGGTGGCATAGTGGATAGAGCACTGGACCTGGAGTCAGGAGTACCTGAGTTCAAATCTGGCCTCAGACACTTACTAATAATTACCTAGCTGCGTGGCCTTGGGCAAGCCACTTAACCACATTGCCTTGGAAAAAAAACTAAAAAAAAATCAAAAAGTAATATTGACCAAATGGAAAAGGAAAACAATCCAAAAGTAATTAACCAACTGGAAAATGAAACACAAAATCTAACAGAAAAAAATAAAGTATTAAAAGTAGAATTGGGGACTACTAGGTGGATAGAGCACCAGCCCTAGAGTCAGGAGTACCTGAGTTCAAATCTGGCCTCAGACACTTAATAATTGCCTAGCTGTATTGCCTTGGACAAGCTACTTAACCCCATTGCCTTGCAAAAACCTAAAAAGAAATATAAAAATAAAGTAGAATTGGACAAATAGAAACTAATTACTCCATGAGACACAAAGATTCTATCAAACAAAACCAAAAGACTAGAAAAAATGGAAGGAAACCTAAAGTACTGCTTGGGAAAAAGACCAATCTGGAAAATATATCCATTAGAGATAATTTATGAATTATTGTTCTGCCTGAAAGCCACAATCAGAAAAAAGAGCATGTACAATATTTTGCAGGAAATTATCATGGAAATTGCCCTAATATCCACAAACAAGAAGATGAAATAGTCCTTGAAAGGATCCATCTATCACTTCTAGAAAGATGTTCCAAAATAAAAACTCCAAGCAATATTGTAGCCAAATTTCAGAATTCTCAACTAAAGGAGAAAATACTGAAAGGAGTCAAAAAGAAGTAATTTAAATATCAGGGAACCACAGTAGAGATTGCATAAGACTTTGTTTAATGTTTCAACATTAAAGGATCAGAGGGCCTCAAATATGACATTGCAGATAGCAAAGGAGCTTGGATTACAACCAAGAATCAACTACCCTGCAAAATTCAGCATATTCTATCATGGGAAAAGAAAAATTTTCAATGAAATAGAAGATATTCATATTCACTTTGGTAAAAAGACCAAAACTGAGTCAAAAATTTGATCTTCAAATACTATACTCAATAAAATGTGTAAAATGATAAATGAAATGAAAAATAGTTTGTCTATAAGACTAAATTGGCTACATTCCTCTGTGGGAGAACAATACTTGTAATTCTTGGAATTTATATTCCTCTCAGGACAATTGAAAAAGAGCATATTTAGAGAGTGGGAGTATGACTTAATTGTAATATGATAATACTTTGGGACAGCAGAGGGAATGTATTTGAATAGAGGACAGGGGCATAAATTGATTATGATGTGATGATTCTGATAACCCTTGAGATTTGTATTTCTGTCAGGACAGATGAAAGGAGAATGTTTTGACAGTAGATGTGCTTGAAGTAAAAGAAACAGGGATAACAATCTCACCTACGACAAAGTAAAAGCAAAAATAGATCTCATTAAAAAGAATAAGGAAGGAAATTACGTTTCCTAAAAAAGGTAGCATAGGCAATGAAGTAATATCAGTGTTAGTGGTATAGCATCCAAATTCTTAGAGGAGTTACAAGAAGACTTAGACAGCAAAACTAATTTAGAGGGGGGGTCCTCAACCTCCCTTTCTAAGAATTAGATAAATCTAAACACACAAAAATCAAGAAATTAAAAAGGTGAATAGAATTTTAGAAAAATGTATGTATGATAGAACTCTAGAAAAAATCAAATGAGCTATCCTCATAACTTTTCCTGAGGAGTAAACGATACAAAAAATGACCATGTATTATGGGCATAAAAAACATCACGTCAAATGCAGAAAAAAAGAATTTTTAAGTGCATACTTTACAGATCCTGTTGCAATAAAAATTTCATGTAATAAAGGGCCATAGAAAGAAAAACTAAAGATTAATAAGAAAAATCAAAATCTAATTTTAAATACCGAGTGGGTCAAACAACAAATCATAAAAATTATCATCAGCAAATTCATCCAAGACAATGACAGTGATGAGACATCATATCAAAACTTGTGAGATATAGCTAGAACATTTATTTGGGAGACATATTATTTTGCTAAACACTTGCTAAAAAAAGCTAGAATGAAAACAAATTAAAAATTCTCAAACACCAAATTAGAAATTCTGAAAATCAAAGGAGAAATTAATAAACCCTAAAGTATGAAAACAATTGAACTAATAAATAAAACTAAGAATTGGTTTTATTAAAAAACCCAATGTAAAAGATAAACCTTTAGATTATTTTTATTTTAAAAATAAAGAAAATCAAATTAATTGTATCAAAAACTGAAAAGGGTGAAGTTACCACCCATGAGGAGGAAAGTAAAGTAATAATTTCAAGCTCTATTGGCCAGCTGTAATGCCAAAATATCTGACAATATAAGGAAATGGATGAATTTTAACAAAGCTATAAACTGCTCAGATTAATGGAAGAAGAAATATAATACTTAACCCCATTTCAGAAAAATGAAAGTTGAATAAGTTATCAATAAATTCCTTATGAATAAGACTCCATTGCCAGATGGATTTACAAGTGAATTGTACCTGATACTTTAAGGACAATTAATCAAATTCTATTAAAAATATTTGAAAAAAATAAGTGAAGATGGAGTTCTACCAAATTCCTGTTATGACACCAATAGATAATGCAAATTATAGACCAATCTTTCTAATAAATGTTGATGCACAAATTTTAAATAAAATTTTATTAAAAGATTACAGTAAGTTATCACTTAGATACTACACTATGATGAGATAGGATTTAAATCAGAAATGCAGAGATACTTCAATTTTAGGAAAACAATCAACATAATTGATCATATTGATAGCAAAAATAATAGAAATCTATGATTCTCTGAAAATAATGCTGAAAAAAGCAATTGACAAAATGTAGCAATTGTATCTACTAAAAACTCTAGAGATCATAGGGATGAATGGATTTTTCCTTAAAATAATAAATATCTATCTAAAATTATCAACAATCCTAATTTATAATGGGTATAAGCTGGGAGCAGTCCCAATAAGATCAGGGAAAAAAGAATACTTCTTAGCATCAGTTTTATTAAATGTTTTATTAAATATGTTGGCTTTAGCAATAAGAAAAGAAAAAGAAATTCAACAAATTGGAATAGTCAATAAGGAAAAAAACTCATTCTCTGAAGATTAATTGAAGGTATTCTCAGAGAACCTAGAAAATCAACTGAAAAACTACTTGAAACAGGATATAAAATAAACTCACATAAATCTTCAGCATTTCTACATCAACATGTATTAACAACAAAGGCCAACAATAAGAGAATAAGCAATAGAAATTCCATTTAAAATAACTTTAGACAATATAAAAATCCTTGGGAATATATCTCCCAAGATGAATCCATTAACTTTAAGAACACAATTACAGAGCATTTTTCACATAAAGTTAGACATGCTAATTGGTCTTGGTTCTAGCTACTTAATATAAAAAAATAACAATTCTACTTAAACTAAATATATTATTCAGTGACATACCACTGAATTTATCAAAAAAAACCTTTTATAAAGCTAGAAAAAAATAGCAACAAAATTCATCTGAAGGAAAAAAGTCAATAATATCAAGGAAATGGATGAAAAAAATTTAAAGGAAGGTGTCCTGGTCATACCAGATCAACTATTTTATAAAGTGGCAGTCATCAATACCATTTGGTACTGGCTGAGAAATAGAGATGTTGATTATTGGAATAATTTAACTAAGAAAGAAACAGCAGTAAACAACTTTAGTAATCTATGATTTTTTATAAATGTTCCTAGAAAATCTCACTATTTGGCAAAAAATGGTGGGAAAACTGGAAAATAGTATGTCAAAAATAGTTATGAATAATATCTCACATCTTAAACCAAGATAAGGTCAAAATGGGTGTAGGAGTTAAACATAAAGGGCTACTCCATAAGCCAATTAGGAGAATAAGGAGTAGTCTACCTGTCAGATCTATGGGATGGGGAGGAGTTTATGGCCAAGCAAGAGAAAGAGGAAAATTTTGAATCTCAAAATGGATAATTTCAACACTAAATTAAAAAGTTTTGTAAAAATAAGATCAATGTAACCAAGATTTGAAGGAAAGAAGGAAGATGGGAACTGATTTTCACTACTTCTGATAGAGGAGAAATTCCCAAAATATGTATGAAACTGAGTCAAATTTATAAGAATATAGATCATTCTCTAATTAATAGCTAAAAATTATGAACAGGCAGTTTTCAGATAAAGGAATTAAAACTATACCCATGTGAAAAAATTCTCCAAATCATTATCAAATATGGAGATGCAAATTAAAACAACTCTGAGGTACTACCTCACACATATCAGATTGGCTAAAATGACAAGAAAGGAAAAAAAGATCAATTTTGGAGAAGATATGGGAACATTGGTGGCATTGTGAACTGAGCCAGACATTTTGGAGAGTAATTTGGAATTATGCCCAAAGGGCAATAAAATTGTGCATACCCTTTGATCTAGTAATATGATTATTAGTCTGCATCATAAAAAAGGGGAAAAGATCCACATATACAAAAATATTTATAGCAGCTCTTTTTTGTGGCAAAAAATTGGAAACAGAGGATCTGAGGGGATGCCCATCAATTGGGGAATCATTGAAGAAGCTTTGGTATATAAATGTTATGGGGTACAATAGTACCCCATAGTTTTGGAAGAAATCAGTAGCAGTGGACTTCAGAAAAGCCTGGAAAGGCTTGTATGTACTGAGGCTGAGTTAAGTGAGCAGAACCAGGAGAACATTATACATGTGTAACAGTAGCATTATGAGATGATCAATTATGATGAATGAAGCTACTCTTAGAAGTTCAGTGATCAAGGACCAACCTGAGAGACCAGGTAGGAAAATACCATTCATATCCAGAGTGGGAGGGAAAAACCTATGGTGTCAGAATGCAGAAGAAAGAATATTATGTTGACTTTTAAAATTTTCTTTTGTGTTTTTTTCTTTCTCATTTTTTTTCTCTTTGTTCTGGTTCCTCTTTCAACAACATTTAATATGGATATATGTTAAATACATATCAGATTGTTTGCTTCCATTGGGAGAGGGAAGGGAAGAAAGGATGAGTGGTAGAAAAATGTAGAAAAAGCTTGAAAAAGGATGAATGTTGAAAACTACCTTTGTATGTAATTGGAAAAAATAAAATTAATTAAATTTAAAAAATAGTTATTCCTAATAGATAAGGATAGACAAAATCAGAAGATAATCACAGTTTATCCCCAAAAGAACAGGAGAAAATGTTATAATTTTTTCTTAAGATGAAAAAGCAGTCTTTTGCTTTACTAAAAAGCAAATTTTCTACAAGATGTAATAGTCAAATGTAATAAAAAAGGTAGCTAAATGTAATAAAACTTTATTTTTCTTAACCTTTTGTAGTTATTGACTATATATGTATCAATATATGTATTGACTATATATATGTAGTTATTGACTATATATATATATATATATATATATATATATATATATATATATATGTATATTGGGTTTTTGCAAGACAATGGGGTTAAGTGGCTTGCCCAAAGCCACACAGCTAGGTAATTATTAAGTGTCTGAGACTGGATTTGAACCCAGGTACTCCTGACTCCAGGGCCCATGCTTTTTCCACTGCACCATCTAGCCGCCCCTATTGACAATATATTGGTATTTACTTATAACAGTTGGTATGTAGTGTTAGTGGTTTCATTGACAAATTAGCTACTGTAAGGTACCTCTTTACCTAGCCACCTAAAAATGAATGGAAAGAATAGAAGTAGAGTAAATTTTTCCCACTGTTTCCTTTAGCTCCTATATCCGTCCAAAGTTTGTGTCACCTTTGCTCAGGAGAAGAGGAAGGACATGACAAAAGTGAAGAGAAGTAAAATCACCTGAGGTTAATTACTTTGAAGAAAGCAGTATCCTACTACTTAAGTCTGTTTGCTTACTGGTGGCTTAGCTTAATGGTCTGGACTGGAGTTCCATGGTTTAAATATTTTTTGTGCTATTGGGAAGTTTATAAAATCATTAATAAATCAAAACTCATTGCGATTCTCTCTCCTTTGACTCTACCCCAAGCTTGGAGAGAATCTTTGTAATTTGTCAGTTGTTGTCATTGTTCAGTTGTTCAGTCTTGTGAGCCCATGGACTCCCATAGCCCATAGCCCACCCTTCTATCCTACACCTTTCTCCTAAAGTAAGTGCAAGTTCATGCTTGTTGTTTCTATGATACTATCCATCATCAGTTTCTATTCCAATGCGACCTTTCTTCTCATTATGTAGCCAAAGTTTTTGAACTTCAGCTTCAGTATTCAATCTGCCTGTTAATTGTCTGAATTAATACTTTGGTACTTTGGACCTAACTTCAAACCTCTGGCTATCTCTTTTCCATCCTCTTATTCCCAAATAAGGATATACTCTGATCAAGGTGGTTAGGATTGACAGTGACAGTAGTTGTATTGTATGTAGGACAAATTGTTGTAATGTTAACTGAAACATTTACTGCAAGACGAAGTTTTTGCCTTCAAGAAAAAAAGTTATTTTGTTCCCCTTTACTTGTTTAACTATAAACAATAATGCTGATTGTTTAAGTTTCTCCATTTATTTCCTGTAAGATGAACAATACACCTTTTTCATTCTTCTTAAGTCCATGGAACAAGTTACACCTCTCAGGATAAGCTGATTATCAGAAACTTCCATTGTTATTTAACTCAACCATGGATATACTCAACAACTTTCCAATTCCCTTATCCTCTTCTCATCTCTGATTGGATGGCTGAAGGGTGGAGAACTAAACTCTTCCTAAAACTGTAGCTCACTCTACTTTGCATTTACATCTCTGCCTGGTCTCAACTGCATCAAACAAGATGCCAGATATCCCCTGGTACATTCTTCCCTTCTTTTCTTTCCAGATTCCTCTTGTAATGTTATATTTTCCCATTGAAGTGTAAATTCTTTCAGGTCAGGAACTGTCTTTCTTATTTGTATCCCCAGTGTTTTAACAAAGTGCCTGGCACATGGTAGATCCTTAGTAAATGTTTATTGAATCAAACTGAAAATTGAGGCCAAGTGACCTTTAGTACTTATTCAAGATCATGCTAATTCCTTGTAGGTAGTTTAAGTTAATGACAAGGGTGGTGGTTTGAATGTGACTGTTCTGTTACCATGGTGTCTTCAGTACTTGGTCTACAATACTTTTAATGTACTGGTGCAGGAAAATGTCATTCTCCTAAGCTTGTCTGGAAGCGAAAACCCAAGAAAAGACTGAAAATAAATTCTCTATTATAAGATGTATTATTTTTTTTTGGCATGTGCCTTATGTGATTGTGGATTTAACTTGTTGGAAGTAGCACTCCATAATATGAATTCATGTTTAATATTTTAAGAATATTTCTTGGCTTTTTTAAAATAATGAAGGTCCTCTTCAATAGCTGATAGGTATTCATGATTTTTTGTGGTATTTAGTACATTGAAATAGATGTAAATTAGGAAATAGAAATGGGAAATTAATAATTTAAAAGAACGTGTTTTGTCATGTCTACAACTTTTACTAGGCAGGTCCTGCAGAAAACACAAATTGAAAATATTTAATAGATGGGAAAACAACTGTTGCTAAAAATTACCACAAAGAGTATTATAATCCAAAGGGGGTTAGTGAATTGCCTATGGGAAATGGATTGTTATTATATTTAATCACTACCATTAAAGATAGTCTGAATGGCTACATGTCTTCTAAATATTGGATAAATATGACTTGTTATTTTCTTGCCATTTCTTTTTTGTTAGAAAGAATGAGCATATATGTTTGAAACTCTTCTTAAAATGAAGAGAAGACATGCTGATAAGAGATTGTTAGTGGCTTAGGTTAAGTAATGTCCTTTTATGGTATTGTCCATACATATACATACACAAACACACTCAAATATGTGTATATGCTTTCTCTTCTCCCAAATGAACTTTATTTAAATGATTTTTACCTAAGGGAAATTATAAGAGGTTATGAAAAACAAGCAAAGACTAAAGGAGACATGTGACTAATTTTCAGTAAAAGTAAGGAAGGTATTTTATCATCACTAAATTCACAACAAGCTAAAGTACTTCTTTAATTTTTTTTATTTAAGGCAATGTCCAAGGTCACATAGCTAAACAATTATTATGTGTCTGAGGTGGGATTTGAACTCAGGTCCTCCTGACTCCAGGGCTGATGCTCTAGTCACTGTGCCACCTAGCTGCCCCCACTGCACCACCTAGCTGCCCAAGCTAAAGTATTTCTAACAAACCACTGCTATGTGTTACAGCAACCACAGTTATCCTAAACTGGAACACCAAAATTCAATGAAATAATCATTCATTAGGATTAATCTATTTAACATTTTCAATCATGAATTTTAAGTGCCATTTTCTTTAGGACTCTATCAACTTGTCTTATTTAATTCTATTTTCTTGGGACTATACAGCACAGCCTTCATTTTGGGGGTAGGGTGAGGCAGTGGTCATATAAATATCACGCAATTTCTAATTCTTTCACATTAATTAACATTATACATGATATGGGAGTATAACAAGCAAAACCATTTCCCCCTCCTCTTCTTCTTTTAGAAATACTCAGAAGACACTTTTCTTCATATTCTAATGCTAAAGTATTTGGAACAATCTAAAAGAGAAACCTTTTCAATTTTTCTTTAATTATCAGTTGTGAAACTGTGCCCTGAATGAAATCCTTTTATCACTCTTATCAAAGGCTTAATCACTTGCTTTGAGGAAACTTGGGGAATAAATTCTTATAGGAATTTTATTCATTTGATAGAATTCATGTGGTTTCTGGATAAAGGGCAAAGAACCTGTGATTGATGTGCTTAAGAGCCATGCTCTACTTCTCCCTGACTGGATCAGATTAGGGAAATGATCAGACTAAGTGTTCTAAACCAGGGGGCTCTGACCTTAAATTTGTTTTTCATAACTACATTTTGGTAATCTTTTTTATTTTTTGCATTTAAAAGCATTCTATAGTTTTCATCAGATTACCAAAGCTCAGCCATTATCAGTCAATAAATATTTAGAAAATAAAATAAGCATCTACTATATGTCGACACTGCTAAACTGAGGATGAAGAAACAAAATACAATTTCTGCCTTAAAAAACTCATAGCCTAGTTGGGAAAACATCAAGAAAAGAAATATATGTAAAAAGCTATACTTATAAAATTAATAAGAAATAAATAAGGGAGAGACACTAAGATTTATAGACATTAGAATAATAGGGGTTGGGAAAGACTTTTGTTTATGAAATGGAATTTTAGTTGTGACTTGAAACAAGAAAGAGTAGTTAAAGATGAGAAAGGAGAACGTTTTAGGCATGGGGAAAGCCAAAGAAAATGCCCAGAGCCAAGAGATGGAATGTCTTAGTTTGCAGAAGAGCCAGGAGGACAATGTCACATTATATGTTCAGAGATTTAGGTGAGAGAAAACTGGTAGTTCATAAAAGACTTTGAAAGCCAAATAAAATATTTTGAACTTGATTCTGGGAGCCACTGGAGTTTACTGACTAGAATAGTGACATGGTTGAACCCATGTTTTGGGAAAAACTCTTCGGTAGTTGAATTAAAAATGGATTGAAGAGGGAAGAGACTTAAGGCTGAACACCCAACCAGAAAGTCATCATAATAGTTCAGATGTGAGGAAGTTGGGGCCTGTACCAGAGTAGTGGCAGTGGATTATTGTGGTTAACTGAAATTTCAGGCATGTTTTACTGGAGTCTATCATATTGTGTAGTGTTCTCTTTTCAGGAGTACTTTGAATTATAACCCCAAATGGATTCTTAGCATCTTTGCTCCTTTATTTCTGAAAAAAATATTTAGAATTAGTTTAATATGAGCAAATATTTGTCTCTGGAAGCCTTGTGCCTAAATGAAGAGTATAGAATATTTTTTTCTAAAGTGGAAACATAGCTCTGTGCCTAAGCACAAAAAGAAATGCATATAAAATTATGTTCATACATTTGAAATAAATAACATGTTCAAAATTATGAAATATAGATTTTTAAAATTATATTTGGCTATTGTAGAGATATTAAAAATATATGACAGCTATCTTTTGAACTGTGTAATGAACTTTTTCCTCTCCAAAATCTTGAAGACTTTTTCATAAAAGTTGCAGCCCACTGAGATTTGGCTTAGGAAGCAGTGTAACCCTTAATCCTTAGCTGTACTACATAATTGATTTACTAGATGGTGCAGTGATAGAGTGGTAGGCTGAGAATCAGGAAGACTCATTTTTCTGAGTTTAAATCTGACCTCAAACATTTCGCAAGTCACTTAACCCTGTTTGCTTCACTTTCCTCAATTGAAAATGAGCTAGAGAAGGAAAATAGGGTCACAAAATGTCAGATACTACTGAACAACAGTGATGAATAATATGATGACTTTTAGCATAAGAAAATTTTAAATTAATCTTCAAATTTATTAAACTGGCTACATGATCAAAGTCACAAATCTGAGAAAAATTTATGTTTTTAACTATTTATTAAGTATGAAATGTGGAATTTTTTCTTAAAGATAGAGAAAACGTTTACTAACTTATTTTTAATATTTTTAAACCACTTCATGTATGTTAGGATTTTTATCCAGCTGGTTCCTTGATTTTGTAATGAAGACAGATGACAGTAGAATAAAATATAATTTCTTGTCTTTTAGGGAATACATCTTTTAAAAATTGATGTTCTCTCTACCAGGAATGGCTTTTCAGAATGCTTATTTTTTTATTCTAAAGAATGATGCATAATAGGAATTCAGATGATTTATAAAAATAATGAGTACTTACTAAAATTTGAAGAAATTCTTAATATACTATAAATATTATGCTATATATACTATAATATGCTATAAGTGTTTAAGACTAGAATGAAATGGTAGAAATATAATAGTGTATAATAGTGTGGAGGTCGGATTTGAACTCCTGACTCCAGGGCCAGTACTCTATCCATTGTGCCACCTAGCTGTCCCTGAAATATAGTAGCTTTTACTTTGAAATCTTATACTTTTCCCTTTTAAATGTTATATAATATCATTACTCACTATTTTCTGGTTTTTCATTCTTGAGACAGTTATAAATTTTATTCTTTTAAATTGCTTGCCTTTCTCCCTTTTTAATTTTTTTTTAACAAATTATGTTTTCCACTCTACCAATATATGAGAAGTATGCTTTTCTTCCTCAGGCATTTGAAGTCATGTTTGTTCATTTCACTTAATAAAATTCTTATATCTTTCCTGGTTCTTTTTGTTTAGAATTAGAAAGTTATAATCATTGTTTTTTTCTGTTTCTGCTCATTTCACTTTTCATCACATCTCAGGTTTCTCTGAATCTATCCCTTAGAGTACAATAATATTTTGTTATTTCTGTATAACTTAATTTGTTCAACCATTCCTCAGTTGAAGGGAACTGTTTGTTTATTAAGTCAAGAAAATTATTTTCAAGTTGTGACATGTATCTTCTTTCTTTTCCTTGTATTAAAAAGTAACTTTTATATTTGTATTGTGTGCAGTTTGAAGCTAATTATCAAATATAGGATGGTATTATTAAAAACCTAATATCTGGAGAATATTTTGCACATTTTTTTCAGCAGTCCAATAGTTAGTGTCCTTAATTTTGTCATACACTGTTAATATTTTTAATTGCTTCTTGGCTTTGTGTATTTAATCTATTATATTCATTAATTTTTCTATTTTTAAAAAGTATTAAATATTGTTTTGCTGTACTGTATGAGATCTAGGAAAGCGATTCTCCCCCCCCCACTTTTAAAGTTTTTTTTACTTAACTTTTAATAATGATATTAGTATTAGTATGCATAGAATTTTTCTATAAGATATGCATTAACTGATAAGAAAGATCTCTTAATTATATCTTTTCAGTAAAACTTTGGTGTTCAAAGCATTTTAGATTATCAGAGTTGGTTCTTTCTTTTTATTTTAGCTTCCTAATTAAAAAATGCACACACATATGCCCAAAAAGAATTTTTGTTATTCATGATCATTCTCTTTGTACAAATTTTTGCCATTTCCTCAATAAAAGGTATTTAATTTTCTATATCAATAATATTTAATATTATGTTATATTGTTATTTGCTTAGAAATTTATTTTTAGAAATAATACTATATATGCATATATGATACATATTTGTATATACCTGTCTTTAAATGTACATGTTTGTTGATGTAATTATGTACAAACATATGTGTGATATATACATACACACACATATATCAATAGAACTTTGACCTCTTTTTGCCTCAGTTTCCTTGATGTAAAATAGGGATAAAATGTTATTTATTTTGTAAGGGCCGTGAGGATCAAATGAGATCAAAGAAAAAAAAATTTGTACAGCACTTAGCCATGATACCTGGTACATAGTAGGCACTGAATGTTCATTATTCCCTTCCCTTATTATTTTGTATTTGGAAAGATATTCTGTTGGGAAACATATCCATTTATGCTATTTGGAACAGTGGTTAAAGTGGTGAAACTGAAGTCAGGAAGATTCCTCTTCCTACATTCAAATCTGGCCTCAGACCCTTATTTAACTGTGTGTGACCCCTGAGCAAGTCACTTAACTGCATCAGTTTCTTCACCTATAAAATCAATTGGAAAAGAAAATGGCAAAACTCTCCCAGTATCTTTACCAAGAAAACTCCAGATGGGGTAATGAAAAATTGGACATGACTGAAAACTATTGAAAATTATTTTATAATTCTTTTGAAAGTAGTCTGATTTACTTGAAGTAACTCCAGTTCACTTAAGATGACTCTTAATTGTTACCATGTCAAGTTACAATAAAGGGTCCTGCAGTTGAATCTTGGCTTTTATACTTACTAGATAAAGAAAATCAATTTAAGCTTCTCTGTACCTCATTTTCCCCATCTATAAAACTAGTTGATAATAAGTGACTGAATTTTCAGGACTAATGTGAGAAAAACACTTAGTAAATTTAAAAATCTTCGGAAATGGATGTTATTTATTATTTTTATACTTTATATTGACCGTACTATACTACCTGGGCAAAACATTCCTATTTATAGTTTTTTTTAAGTCAATCACCTTTTAAATATAATATTATTTAGGTATAAACATGAGTTTGGCTATTCAAGTCAGATAAAAACTAATTTTCTTATTTATTAGTATTTTAGACAGTTATTGCTATTCCTTGTGTGACTCATACTCCCCCCCCCCCCACCCTGATAATTACTGAGATTCTGGAATAATATTCATTCCACAGGTGGTGGTATGCAGTTTGCTCATCAGGAAATATTTAATTCGTTGACATTAATTATGGCTCCTAATAGAACTTGTATAATTAGGTACTATCCAGAAGTTATTTTATTTGTATTTGCAGTGAAGTTACCATGAATTCCCTATTCATGTATATTTATACATTTGTTCTAAAAAATTACAAGTGAAAACCAAAGTTATATCTCAATATAAATTTGTGCTGACAAGATGAAAATTCCTCCACTTCTGTAAAGTGCAGGGATTAGCTTTTTAGATCTTGCTATATCTTTTTATATTCTGGTCTCAAGTTTATTGCCCTAAATAATAGCTAGTTTAGAGTATAAAGAGTATTTGGCAATTTGGCAATTGTAGATTTCTTCTTGTAGATTTCCTCTTAGTTTTTTTTTCTTATGCTTCTTCCCTGGCACTGTTATGCAAATTAACCAATTAATGACAGATAAAATGGCTTTCTTGCTTTGCCCTGTTTGTAACTAGAAGGCCAACACTGTAAGTCACATCCCTATTCAGTGCATTCTATAGGCCACAGTGAGGGCATGATTAGCTTGACTGTGGAAGACAATTGCAGAGGCATCTGCTCTGTTAATTTTGAGAGAAAATTTACCAGATGGAGGCTGAAGATTTAAGTGATTAGAAGGTAGTAGATTGGAATACAAATTGGATTAAAAGAAATTAGATTGATATAAATCGAATTGAATCACAACAGTTTGTGTTGTTTGTACCAAGGGGCAGTGGATTATGGGAGAAGCAGATGCTCCAATGAGATAGGAATTAATGTGGCTTTGACAGTCCATCTGGGAAGGTCTGAATATCGAGTACAGCCCTAATCTCTCTCTCCATTTATCAATGCCATAATGTTAATTAGTACTTCATTCATTAAGTTACTTACAGGAGGAAAAAATCTCACCCCTAAACCCTCTCTGTGTGAGAAATTGTTGTTCTGCCAAGAAGTGGAAATCCCTCTTTAGCTGAGCTAGCTACAGTTGATTCTTATAGTAAATCTCTGTAATTTCCCCCCCATTCTTTGAAATAAACTCTAAATCTAGTTACAAGGTTATTTGAAATCTTTTCTTGATTCTTAAGGGAAAAAAATCCCATGTATGTGCATAATTTTTTGTATTCTCTATGATTAATGAATAAAAGTTATTTATTAAAGATTGACCATGAATGAGTACCATGCTAAGTGTTGACAATACAAATATGAAAGTAAGACAGTACCTACCCTCCAGGAGTGTACATTCTAATAGAAGAGTCAACCTATATTGGAGAGTGGGTGTCAGGGAAGGGATTTTTGATTTGTGAAAAATAAGAATGTAAATAGTTGAGCAACTTATTTTATAGTAAAGATGAAGCTGTAGTGTTAATGATGAATATCAGAGTCTTCCTTAAAGGAAAGAAAATAAGAATAATTGTATGGATGCTACTGTTTTATATATGTTAGATATAGGGAAACTATAAACTTTTGGCTTTGCCATCAATTTTTAACTACTATATCTGACCATTTGTATTATTAAAAGAATATAGAAATTAATATTCTTCAATCTATTTCTATTGACTCATTTTTGAGAATTGTTTACTACAAAAAGGAAAAAGGCCCATTTTTATGACAAAAACATTTATGTACATCTTATGTACACAATTATTTCTATCTTAGGGAACAATCCAAGGAAATGAAGCTGTTTCAGGAATAAAAGGACTCATTTAAAAGTCATCTTATATATAAGGTAGCACATATCTAGGTCTTAAAGGACAGAACTATGGATAAACTATAGTTCAATAATAATTCAGACAAATGTAACTGTTAAGATTAGATGAGCAAGTACAAGTAACACATGCAAAAATCTGGCTATTAAAAAATATCAAACACTTGGCAAATAATGATTTCATGCCAAAATACAAACATGGAGAATATTAATTTTATGTTTTGTTAAGGAAGTGAATGTTTTGTTTATTACATTAAGGAAAGTTATCTAAGTAGTTTCTGAATTAAAAACACTTGATTTACTAGGCTTAGCATGGTTATACTTTTATAGCTTATCACTTTTTGTAAGGGGGAGCAGAGAGGGAAGGAGAGAGGAAGAAAAACACAAAAAAAATTTTTAAAAAGTTGAAAACCACCATTGCATGTTGTTGGAAACATAAATAAAATATTTGATTAAAAAAGCACATATCTAAATAAATGAACAAACAAATGAACAAATGAATTAATTAAATTAAAAAAAAACTTGGTTTAATTGTTGTCCCATATCAGCAGTGGAAATTTCTGAAAAGGATAGTCTTCCCAACTGGAAGGAAAGTTAGAGAACTAGAGCTGCACTTTGGAACGATAAAGAATACTGAGAACTGTTTTCAAATGGATCATAGAACATCATGATTATATGATTATGAACAATATTGTTTGGTCTCGCTTGTTAATTCACTTAAATAGTGATTTGTTTGGTATGAATTACTGTTTGATTGAATGTCTACTTTGGGGGGGGTACTGCTGAGACATGGTTAACTTATCTATTTTCTACTTCCTGTCCCTTAGCTATGAAGAGGATGAGAGTCTAGTTTTCATCTTCTTTCTCTTTTCTTCTATTTTGGGAGAAAGAGAAACAAACCATAAAAAAAAAACCCAACCAAAACAAAAAAAAAAGCCAACAACTTGGTATATGGTTTTAATCTCCCTGTTTGAGGTCTTTTTTTACCCCCCGCATGTTCCCAGTAATTTCTTTACATCAGAGTGTTTGAGGGGAGATTGTCATGAGAAATTTTGGATTTTGCAGACTATAAACTCTCTACTTTAGGGCCTCTGTTTTAAGAAAAACTATACATACATCATTTCCAAATTAAAAAATAAAAGTAAAATTACTTGGCATAAGAATAGTGATATATTTGATAATCACTTTCACTTCTCTACCCTAATGTTCCTACTTCTCTCTCTCTCAAATGAATTCTGGAATTAATCCTTGGTGACCATATCTAGGACTGTTGCTTCAAGAGATATCAAAAATCTGTTTAAACTTTCACCTACCTCTTCCTCATTGAGAGTTATAGCCTTAAAAGGCATTTACTCCTTCCAACCTCCAAATTGCTGTACTTGATCTGTCTCCCTATCTCAGATCTGAGAGAAATAATTAGGAAATCACAGAATCACAAATTCTGCAATTGTTACTGGAGTAATCTTAGTCTTGTTTCTTTAACCTTTTCTACCACCGATTTTAGTTCTTATTATCCTTAGATGCCAAAATACATGCACTCCTTTGACTTTATAAGTTTATAAAAATTCATATATATATATAATTTTATAACTTTATATATATAAAAGTTTATAGCTTTATAAAATTAAAATAAGATTAATATTAGACTAATCATTGTGTTTTAAATATATGTCTTTAATGGGAGAATAGTTAAATTAACAATTGATTTGTGAATACAGTGAGAATAAGTCAATTAATTTATAAATTATTGAAGGGTATCAGTCAGTTCATGAACTTAAATTTTGACATATTTATGTATATATATTATATATACATATATTTGTGTATATAGGAAGCTTGGAGATATAATCTGTGATAGTGACATGAATAGCTACCTGATTTTTTTAAAATTATAAAGCTAATCTTTTCTCCAAAGTTAGGAGTCTTGCTGTATTTCATTTTGAGAATTAAAGCAGTTTAAGATAAGTTTAAAATTATATTTGTTATTTTCATAGATATTTTAGGAGAAACAAAAGCATTCAGTCTGAAATTTTCTAAGTGACACAAATCACAAAAAACAACTTTTCTTTTAAAATACTTCAGCAAAATCTATAAATACTGGCTAAATATGTGCCATGACTTTTAATGGCAGGTCCTAGAGAGTAATGATTCTTCATTAGGTTCAGAGGGAAATGCTGCTTAATCCTGGCTACATAAGCTTGATTTAGAGAATTTAAATTTGTAAGTTAATGGACCAATTAAATGGATTTCTACTGGGCAAGTAGTAGGAATTAAGGATTCCTAATGAAATGTTGAAGATTTTTCTGTTATAGGGTAATTAAAAAGAAAAAAAAACACCAAATATCTGATCACTATCTTGCTAACCATGTGTATTTCCACAGTGCGTGATCTCTGTATATCTACATGAGTACAGTAATGTTTATGGTTTATAATTGTTGTTTTTATAGCTTATTGAAGTATATCTATTTGGGCTTAGGTTGACTATGGACAGTCCCCTGTAAATTTAGATCTAATATTTGGATGAAATGAGATTCTCATAAATAACTCACTAGTGAAAAAAGGAACTTTACTCAACTATAAAACAGAAAAGCTATTCATCAAGGATATAACAATTAGCTTAGGCAACTGCTAAATATCAATACTTTCAATGATGTTTGTTCTTCATTCTTGAAGAAGATCATGCAATCAGGAAAGTGATGCTACTACGTGGAAGTGAAATGGATTTGAGTGAGGGAGTACTGTGTGAAGCCTCACTTTCTCTTCTGGAGGCATCTGGGTCCAGTGGCCAGATATGAATCAGGACTACTGGAGATGGCTCTGAAGGTGGTAAGAGAAATTGACCTTTTCAAAGCTAAATATTTCTCTAAATATTTCTTGACTGAGGCAGTGCCCATTCAATCAGTAAGGTTAGGAAGAGAGAAAGGAGAAGGAGGCAAAGAATGACCAATTTAAAAAACTAAAAAAAAAGTTGGAAGTATAAGATCTTCAAAGCATAGAGAGCCTCTTTTGCATAGTCTCCCTTATACACCTCCCCCCAAAAAAATTAATTTGGAAGGGAAAGTCCTTAGGGTTTTTGGCCAAATTAGAAAAATTGCTATTTATATTTACTCTTAAGCAAGCAGGGCCCAAACAATGATCAAATGGAAAAGTGGTCATCTTGCCTCTGTTTAAACATTTCCAGGATATTTTTCATCCAATAAGTAAAATACCTAGGTTTTCTGAATATTTTTAAGTTCACTTCCAAACTTAAGTAAAAGACATATTTTATTTATATTAAATTTTAAAAATTATTTTTGGTATTTTTTCTAGCCTTTTGAATGATAATTTATTTTTCATACATGGTAACACTCTCAGCAAACTCTGAACAATTTATAAATCTGATTAGCTTATATTTTGTATCTTCACATAATCATCATAAAAATATTCAAAAAAGAGAGGGCTAAATATGAGCCCTGTGGAATATCAATAGAGACTACTGTAAAAGTTAAAAAAGAAATAGTCTGTGTAATTGGTTGCTCAAATTCTCAAAATTCATAAAATCCATCATTCAACAAGTTCTTAATTACTAGACACACTAAAAAGAAAAAGGAATGCAAAAATGGTTTCTGACCTTATGGAATCAATATATAGTGTAAATGGGAAGGAATTTCAGAGCCATGGCACTGTCTGTGTGTGTGTGTGTGTGTGTGTGTGTGTGTGTGTGTGTGTGTGTGTGTGTGTTTGTGTGTGTGGTAGGGAGGATTAGAAAAGACCTTTTACAGAAGGTAGAATTAGTTATGACTCTTAAAGAAAGCCAAAAAAGAAAGCCAAAATAAAAAAAGCTAAACTGTAGAGGTGAAAAGTGAGACATTTTGAAAATAGGGCACAGCCAAATGAAAAGGCATATGGTTTGGAACTGGAGTGGTGTTAATAGGAGACTTACAAGTGATCACACAAAAATTGCTATGGGACAAGGTCTTCAAGACTGAGAGCATGTAACTCACTGGAACTTAACTGACTTCTCATTATTGAAAAATTTTTCTTGGAAGACTTCAGCGTTGGGGTCAAGATGCACAATGCTTGGACTATCCTAGAGGTTTTCCAGAAACAACTTATTTTTTTTATAAAATAAAGGTTATATTTATTTTGAATTTTAAAATTCTTCTCCAATCTTGCCTCCCTCCCACCCCCCACAGAAGACAGTCTGTTACATGGTTTCCATGGTATACATTGATCTAAGTTGAATGTGATGAGAGAGAAATCATATCCTT